>NW_005370944.1:3905536-3926968 GCF_000412655.1 Myotis brandtii | reverse complement strand
TCACCTCCAAGGCTCCACCAGATGCTCTCACTCCAGGGCCAGCCAGGATCAGCCATCCTTCCACCAGTCTCTATTTGTGAACCTGTCACTTAAACCCCACTTTTTAGTCTAGGGTGAGTGCAACAACTCAGCACAGCAGGTCCAGCTGCAGACACCATGCAAGGCCAGCTCACAGTCAACTCAGTGTGGACAACAGTCTCCAGTACAGGCCCAGAGGCCCCTGTGGGGGAGTCCCCTGTCTGTGGGACAGGTGGGGAATCAAATGGAAGCCAAACAAAGGATGGCTAGGAGCAGGAGGCCTTGGCCTTTTCCAGAGCAGGGCAGAGGTACTAGGTCCTCTGGGCTGTGCAGAGGAAGAGGTACAAGTATCTTGATACTTGAGCCAAAGGAAGAAGCCAGAGTGATTGGGCTATGTCTGATGAAGGAGAACACTCCAAAACAGAGGGAAATAGGAGGGAGGATGTGGGAGGAAAGGCAGAACAGAAAAAAACAAAAGACACACACCTCCTCACTCTTGTTGCAATTTGAAGGATAATAAAAAAATGTGGGTGCAGAAGCCTAAAAGGCATTGGCTCTGTACAAGAGCTGCCTCCACCCCAGCCCGAGCCCGAGCCCGAGCCCGGGAGACAGGCAGGCCCCAAGAACTCACCAGGTGCTGCATGCGCACAGCCTCCAGGGGGTAGTCCCCTTTGGCCGTCTCTCCAGACAGCATGATGCAGTCAGCTCCATCCAGGACTGCATTGGCCACATCACTGCCCTCAGCCCGGGTGGGACGGGGCTTCTTGATCATGCTCTCCAGCATCTGGGAGGAGACAGAGCATTAGTGAGACGTGGCCTGGGCTGTCTTCAGAGATGAATGACTGCAAGCTGACTCCCTGGAGAGTGTGTATGTACACAGAGTATGGCTTTGTGTAGGTGCACAGGGGGAAAGGAACATGTGTGTATGTGTTTGTGACGTGGGGAAGGGTCTGTGGAAGAAACAGGGCAAGCATCTGTAGTGAGAAGAGGCACATGCCTGTGTGGCACAGATGACAGGCTTCCCAGCTCGGTTGCACCGCCCGATCATCATCTTTTGAGCAAGGAAGACCTTCTCTGTAGGAATCTCAATGCCTAGATCACCACGAGCCACCATGATCCCATCACTGGCTTCCAGGATCTCATCAAACCTGATGGAAAGGTGAAAGAAGAGAGGTTATGTGGAACAGGGGTATGGTAATGCAAAGGAACTTTCCTTGGGATCCTCGGCCTTAGCTGTCCTTGCAGAACAGCCACCCATGACGTCACCATTGATATGGAGGTGGGAGTTCCAGCTACCTCATTCCCTAGAGTGGCCCAACAGTTCAGCCTGCTGGGTTTCTTCAGCACTAGTATGGATGCTTCATTAGGGACAGGCGCGGGGGTGAGGTTTCGTCTCAAGCCCCACGGGCTCATTTCTTTTCCATTTGCATCTTTTGCGGCCCCTCTGAGGTCCCTCTGCTAGCTACACTCCCAAGGCAGGAAGGAAACCTCAGGCCTGCGAAAAGCTCCCAACACAACGGTCCATGGCCTCTTCCGGCCCAGGAACCTGAGGGCTGCTCCTTGAGGCTGCTCCCCCTCCAACTTGCCGAAGGGAAGAGGACATATGGCTCTGCCTGGCCTGGGTCCAAGGTCAGCAGGCTTATCAGGATGGCAGAGGGAGGACCCCAAACTGCCTAATACAAAGGACATCTACACAAAGTCAAGGACCACAAGGTCACAATAGTGGGTAGGGCTGCTTCTTCCATCCTCCTCAAGCACACACCTAATCCACACCAGTAGGTCTAGGGCGGGGGTGGGCAACCCCTGGCACGCGTGCCAAACATGGCATGCCAGTAACTTTTGCTGGCACTCGAAACCCTCTCTTATAACTTCCATTTACAATTTTTTTCTTAATATAGACTTTTTTATTTGGAAGCAGAAATTTATTGACCTTAGATTGACTTGGAAAACAATGAAAAAAAGCGATTAGAGACAGGAGTACCAGAGAGAAGTGTCGAAAACAAACTATTGAGGACTTGGAATGCCATTCCAGAAAATTTTTTCTGTTTAAAAAACTTTGCAACAGCGTTACTCTCCATGTTTTCATCCACATACGCTTGTGAATCTTTGTTCTCAGTGATGAATTTTGTTAAGTCTCGTAATAGGAGTAGCCTGACGGATGAAAGTAGTAGCTCGTGCATATCTCTGAAGGTCACGAAATATAAACCTGATGTAAAATCTCTGTCATCAGTGATGCAACAGCAAAAGTCCCACTGATAATATCAAATGGAGTCATAAAGTTTTCTGTCGGACTATCAGTGTAATAAATGTAAATAAATGTATTTTTCATCATCATATACTGTGTTTTTGTCGCATTAATGAATTTTATTATTTCTTCAAGGTTCTTCACATACGTACACCTTAAGAGATACCAAATAGGGGTAACATGGTCTCAAAAAATTAGGGTTGGCACGCAGAAGAATTTTGAGCCAGAGATTTTGCTGGTTTTCGCATGCACTCACAAAAAGGTTGCCCACCCCTGGTCTAGGGTTTTAGCTGCACTGAGTTGTGTTTTTAGTAGGAAACCAAAGAACAGATGTCACCACACTGGCCACAATCACTTGGCTCTAGTTGGTGGGCACTGGGGAGGTGGTGAGCTGAGCTGGGACAATCTAAGCCTAGAGGAGAACCACATGCCCCTCTCCAGGAAGCTGATATCATGCCAGAGCTAGCCCGGTCACCCAGCCAGCTGCTTTCTAAGTGAAGACTAGGAAGCTATAATCTTCAGCATCAACCCCAGGCCCTGAGCTTCCTTCCACACGGCCCTTTCCGAAGAGCCTGCTGCTGCCTTTCCTCTGGGTGGCACCCCATTCCAGCAAACACAGGTAGTACTCCTATAGCCCCTGGCTCCTGATCCTGTGAGCAGTGACCCTGTCCTCTCCAAGGCTGATCCCTGGGTCTCTGGAACAATGACGAGAAGCTGGCATTCCAATCACCTGGAAAGCTTTTTAAAAACATATACCAACGCCTTCCACTTCTCCCCTGCAGATATTCTGGTTCGGTGGGTCTGGAACAAGCTAAGGCTGTGTTCTGATGCACAGGCAGCCAGGTACTCACAGGGTACACCTGTTTCCTCAGAGAGCTGGGCTGGGGCAGAAGAAGGCGGGGACAGACGGTTGGGGACTTACCTCCGAACTCCTTCATGATTTTCGATTTTGCTGATTATCTTGATGTTTTTTCCTTTTTCTCCCAGGACCTTCCTGACTTCATGGACATCAGATGCCTTGCGAATGAAAGATGCGAACACCATATCTACATTCTGCTCCACCCCAAACTTCAGATCCTGGATGTCCTTTTCTGACACGGCAGGCAGGTCCACAGCAGCCCCAGGGAGGTTCACACCCTTCTTGCTGCCCAAAGTGCCACCATTCTCCACTTCTGTGATCAGGAAGTCAGCACCTGTGTAAAATGGAGTAGGTGGGGAGGCAGGGCAACGAGGGCATGTGTCCTCAACAGGAAGGGGAGAAACGAAAAGCCGCTGCCTCTGTCCCCAGTACAGTGAACTGGGAAGCAGCACATCATGGGCAGTGGGAGCCATACTGCCAGAGTCCAAATCCCAATTCCACTGACTGTGTAACCTTAGGCAAGTGAATTAATCTCTCTGTGACTCAGTTTCCTCACATGTTAAATAGGAATAATACCTCCTCATAAGGTTGTCTTAAAATTTAAACAAATTATCATGTAAAATGCTTAGACTAGTGCCTGGCACTTAAATGAGCTATCATTCCCAGAAACACTGGAGTCCTGTACATATCACATTGATGGATGGAGGAGAGAAGCAGAAAGCTCATAGCAGTGAGGATGCATAAAAAGAAATCTTATATACTCCCCAAGAGCATGATTAAGCAGGACTCAAGTCTTTTTTTGAGGATAAGGAGTTATTATAAAGGGAATTCCTGGAATACAGACTCAATCTTGCTGTCAGCCGAATAAGCTACCTCTCTTCCTGTGTCCAAGAAATTTAGAGATGGAAGCCGGTTTTAAACATACCTTTCTCTTTCACCTGCAGAGAAATAAGTCCATCATCCACGTAGATCTTGCTGCCCACTTCCACCACCTTGCAAATATTCTTGTAGTCCAGCCACAGGGTGTTTTCGTCACACTTTTCCATGTAGGCGTTATCTAGAGTGATCTTGAGAGTGGCCCCTTTCTTCAGCTCCACTTCCGCTGTGCCACTCTGCAGGCAAGAGAGTAAGCCCCGAGTCTAAACTTCAGAGGCCAAGCAGGCCCTGGCAGGGAAAGAAATGCTTTCCTCCAGATAACAATGCTCAAATCTTGTGTAGAAGTAACAGTAAAGATTTTTTCCTTGGGGATTAAATCATCATATTGCCTAACTTAGTATATTTCAAGGAAATAACCCCAGAAATGCCTACAATGTTCTAGTTATGCTATTTAATGATAGGGGAAAAGAGACAAATTGCTCCCCAAAGGTAGAGATTTAGAAGTAGTTTTTTCGAGTAAAAAGGTTCCTTTTTAGTACCGTTTCTTAGCCAAGTAGATTAAATCAACATTTTTACAGCGATGAATACAACCTTCGTTTATACTCCTAAACTCTGAGGAATGTGGCTTCCAGGAGGGCGGGGACAGCTGAGGACATCTCTGGGCCCCGACCCCTGCACCTTCCCCCTCACTTCTCCCCAGGATACTCACGCCCTTGATGAGCCCAGTGCGGATCTCAGGTCCTTTAGTGTCCAGGGCCACAGCAACTGGCCGGTAAAGAATGGGATCAGAAGCAAAGCTTTCAGTGGCCGTGCGCACGTTCTTGATGGTCTCTGCATGGTACTGGGGGAAAGGAGGGGCAATGATAAGCGTCCTCCCACACGCCAGGTCAGGGTCTAGCACTGGAGCTGATGCTGATCACTCAGGAAAGACCCGTGGATGTTCTAGACCTCCTCCACCATTGTCTAGTCCAGCGGTCGCCAACCTTTCTGACCTCACGGACTACCAGTGGTCCACCGGTTGGCGACCGCTGGTCTAATCTCAGCACCATCCGTGCACTGAGTACCCACCCGCCCTGCTTATTTCAAGCTCCTTGGCTTCCACCACTTCTACCAGAGCACTCATTCACTTCAAGGGTAAATCTTAGAAACTTTTCAGAGTATTGCCACTAAAAACCATTAAAGGCATGGGTGTAAACACGTCTCAACATAAAGAAGCCTGTGTTCCCAATTTATAATAGCTAAGATCTGGAAATAGCCCAAGTGCCCATCAGTAGATGAGTGGATAAAAAAGCTGTGGTATATTTATACCATGGAATACTATGCAGGAGTAACAAAGAAGAATTTCTTACCCTTTGAGACAGCATGGAGGGACCTAGAGAGTATCATGCTAAGTGAAATAAGTCAGTCAGAGAAAGACAAGTATCACATGATCTCACTCATATGTGGAATCTAAGTAGCAAAATAAAGTGATGAAGGGAGTGGATCCAGAGACATGGCAGCATGGAACAGAGTGCGGAATCTCAGAGGGAAGGTGGGGTGGGTGGGAGGTAATCAACCAAAGACCTTGTATGCATATATGCATAACCCATGGGCACAGACAATAGGGTGCTGAAGGCCTGGGGGGGCGGGGGGCAGCGCTGGACGGGGTCAATGGGGAGAAAAGGGGACATATGTAATACTTTCAACAATAAAGAATTATTTTTAAAAAAGAAAAAAAAAAGAGTACTTCCTCTTATACCTCTAGTTCCACTCCTCAGAAGCATTTGCAACACTTTTTTCCATTTCTTACATTGGGTATTTTCTGTTATAGTTCAAAAACAAAGAGGAACTTTGCAACTATTATTGGTATTATGTATCTTCGGCCTGGTTGATTTGGTAGGGTTTATGTATTAAAATCTCTCTCTCTTTCTTTCTTCCCAATAATTTGGGGGGCAGGAGGGAAGAAGCCCGTGTCCCCTCAATGGTTCTTTTTTTCTCAGAACTCATCAAATAAAGCAGACAACAGGAGTAAAAGGTCCAGGCTTGTGTTTGGATAATACTGGTCTGTCAATCAGATGCTGAGTAGATTTGGTAATTCTGAGCTTTTCCTCTATTGATTCCAGCTACAATTCAAACTTAAAGTTATTTACTTAAGTAACAGTGGCCCAAGCTAAATAAAAGGTGGCCTATTCCTAAGGTCATGCAGGCCTATTTTCACAATTACTTTCTAGAGACTGAAGTGGAATAAGGAAAGATGGAAATATGCCTTTCTCTGAACCAACTGCCCTTTGCTATTTTCATTTCTCCCTTGCAACAATCCTGACTTCAATCTCCCTTCCTCCCTCCCTCCCTCCCTTCCTTCCTAAATAATTTTTATTGATATCAGAGGAAGGGAGAGGGAAAAAGAGATAGAAACATCAATGATGAGAGAGAATCATTGATCAGTTGCCTCCTGCACATCCCACACTGGGGATGGAGCCCACAACCCAGGCATATGCCCTGACTGGGAATCGAACCATGACCTCCTGGTTCATAGGCTGACACTCAACCACTGAGCCACTCTGGCTGGGTCAATCTTCTTTCTTAAGCCCTTTCTCTTTTCCACTCGCCATTACCGTTTGACTCAAAAGCTAAGATGTCAAAAGTTCTTAAAAAGTGTAATCAATATGGCATTGCCGGTAACAGAGGCACCCCATTCAGCACTGTGTGGGCCTTGTCCTTTAACCACCACTGCCCAGGAGAGCAGCTCCTGCAAGTGTGAGGCCAGAGAGAGGAGCTGAACCAGAGTTTAATCTCCAAGCATGGTGTTGCCTAAAGCTTGTGTCTGAAAAGCCTCAGCTCCTAATTCAGGCATACTTTATAATGAGGACCACTGGCTTTTTTGAGGTAGAGGTCCTTATTGTAAAAGTTATGAAAATTTATATTGCCGACTTGCAATAGAATAGCACAGAATAGAATACAGAAATAGTTTAAAGGAATGGGTGTTGAATACTGTCAAATACCTTTTCTTCACAATTGATGTAAGAGAATACATGAAGCACTTAGAACAGAAATGAGCACATAGTAATTATTTAATGAGTGTTACCTGTTATCAACTTCTACTACACTGATCACACTTTAATCCCATTGTGAACTGTGTGTCTAGAATGAAATTTACTTGGTCAGGGTCATGACTTTAATACACTACTGGGTTTAGACTGTTAAAATCAGCTCATGGCTCAATTTGTCAAATTTATTTTCTACTTCATTAAACTATTCTTTTAAGTAAATTCCTTTCTTTCACTCTTTTAAAGTTATTTTAGGTTTTACCCTAGTATTTTGTATTAAATATGTATTTATTTCATTTACTTTCAGACTCTGGCTTTCTGACAAGTGGATTTAAGTTTACAAGTTTTCTGATTACTATATTAGACTTTATTCTCAATTTCCAAAAAAAGATAAGCCAGAGAATGTGGCCTATATAATTTCTACTTTATAAAACTTTAGTTTTTTTTGATGCCTAATATATTTTTGAATTATTAGCATATTTTATTTTGAAAAAATATTTTTACTAATTTCAGAGGAAGGGAGAGGAAGAGAGAGGGAGAGTAAGATAGAAACATTTAATGATGAGAGGGCATCATCAATCGGCTGCCTCCTGCACGCCTCCCACAATGGGGATTGAGTATGCAACCCAGGCATGTGCCCTGACCAGGAATCGAACCACAACCTCCTGGTTCATAGATTGACATTCAACAACAGAGCCACGCCAGCCTGGCAAACATCAGTGTTTTTAAAACGCCCAGCCTGTTTCGTCTTCCAGACGGAAAGTATAGTGTCAGTCACTGGTGACTGACATAGTGCTTAACGTGTTAGATAATCATGCATTTATGTCTTGTAGATAAAATCATAAACACAAATCAATTAGATCATCAGGTATTATATTAACAAATCCACTAAGTTGGTCATCTTTTGGTAGGCTTACTGAAGTCTTCCACTGTGGCTGTGGCTTTGTTGGATGTTACCAATTGGTAAAGAATTGCATCACTCAATGCTGCCCTCGTGGAAAAGTCTAAATTTATGTTGGTCAAGTCAGTATTTCTGGCCAACATAGCATTATGGGACCACATGTTCAGTAACAACACATCTTGCCCATGTTAACTGATAAAAGTGGGGGCTAGCCCTAACCGGTTTGGCTCAGTGGATAGAGCGTCAGCCTACGGACTGAAGGGTCCCCGGTTCGATTCCGGTCAAGGGCATGTACCTTGGTTGCGGGCACATCCCCAGTGAGGGGTGTGCAGGAGGCAGCTGATCGCTGTTTCTCTCTCATCGATGTTTCTAACTCTCTACCCCTCTCCCTTCCTCTCTGTAAAAAAATCAATAAAATATATTTTTTTTAAAAAAAGTGGGGGCTAGAGATACTGTGTAAAGCTGTGAAGAGATCAAATGCAGCCAGTGGATGTTCCTCTATCAGAGTGAGGGAGAAAAAGCAATTTCAATGTTCTGCTTAGAAGAGCATTTAAAATGTTAAGAGCCCCAGAGGCTAGTCAAGAGCCACGATGCACAAACTATAACTTGTTTACATTACATTATATAATAGTAGGACAATTTCAGATCAGCTTCCAAAGCCCAGATCCCAGGGACAACCTCATCCTGGCCAAAAACCGAAAATAAACCCACACAAAGGACTTGGTTTTTTTTTTTTTCAATTCCAATTCTAATCTGTGAATAAGAGTTATAGCACAGATTACCTCCAAATGTCTCTAAGTTAAATCCCTGAGCCCGTCCCCATCCAGCAGGTGCAGCAGACAGCACTTGCCCTGGCCATTTCAAGGCTGTGCGGTTTTATTTTACTGGATGGAAGAGGCCATAAAGCCCAGTTAAAGGTCAACATCTTAAACTCTATTTCTGCTCCCTCCCCTGCACACAGGAGACCCTGAATCCCTGATCTAGCAGCAGGGATCAATAGTGAACCCATTTTCACTAATGTCTTTAGCTCTCTTTGGGCTAAGTAATTCCTGGTGACTCCTGCGGAGGACCCCCTTTGGAAAATTACAGAATGTCATGGTGTGTTTTAACCTGCCCGTGGTGCCTGCTGAGCACAGTTCCTCTGAACCTGGTCAGGTCTCCATGACATTTGGAGGCCGGCTACCTGCCAGGCCATAGGCTGTTTACGGAAAATGGGTTGGGAACCTATGATGAAGTCTCATGTTTCCAGAGAGGAGGAATTCACCTCTTGGATTGCTCTTTCTGAGGCTTTATTTTTAGTGTAAACTTAACACCAACTTCCAAATACCAGAGGGCAACCCCCACCCCCGCCCATATAGGGTAGCATTCTCTTTATTCAGAAGTCAAGAGTGGGGAAAGTTTGGCCCTAGCCATTTGGCTCAGTGGATAGAGTGTCAGCCTGTGGACCAAAGTCCCGGGATTGATTCCGGTCAAGGGCACGTACCTTGGTTGCAGGCTCCTCTCCTGCCCAGGCCCTGGTCAGGCCTCATGCAGGAGGCAACCAATCGATGTTTCTCTCTGTCTTTCTCTCTTCTACTCTCCCAAAAATCAATGTAAAAATATCCTCAGGTGAGGATTAACAAAAGACAACAAACAAACAAAAAAAAGAGCAGGGAAAGTTTGGCTCATCCATTACTCTTCTATCAATGCCAGTGTGAAATCTCAGGGCCTATGGTTGAGCCTGAAGGCTTTTAAATGGCATTCTGACCTTGGGAACAGAAGCAGGAATGGAGGGCTTCCCAAGAGCTGCCTGGTCCCGGGTAAGGCCAGTGTCCACAGGTCAAGTCAGCTTGTAAACAGCCCAGCACTAATACAATCCTACCAGCTTCCTGGGAAAGTGCTAGGACTTGAAGCCTTGGGAAGGGAGAGATTGGGAACACAATGCTGATGAAGTGGGGAATAAATGCCAGACAGTTAGTGCTTTGTGAGACTGACGCACTACCTACTGTGCCAACAGCGCACCTGCTAGTGCTTTAAACTCAGTCCTTAACTTGCCATAGTGGAAACCCTTCTCCTGGACCTGCCTAGTTATCTTGGTCTAAACTAGGCCAGAATCAACATGTAGGGTGACCTTCTGGCTCGTCACTGCATTATGAGCTAGTACAGAAACCCTGGGTGGGAGTGTCAAGCCCTACGGCCAAGACACCTAACGGCTCAGGGAGGGTTCCAGTAGAATCCTTCCACTTTCCTTTGTGAGGACTAATGGTAGCCCAGGTATGTGGGAGAACCATGGCCACTGACAAAGAAGGTCTTTGTTTAAGGAGACATGGCCAGTTGAGATGGCAGGAGAGGGGAAAAGGAGAGAAGGAATAGGCTAGTGAAGGCCTTTTCCCACTGGCTGTAAACCCCAGACTCGTTCTTGCCTGGTCCACTGGTGCCAAATAAGCACTGCATCTTACAAGCCATCTCAGTGGCCAAACTGTCTACCAAGGCTCACCTCGTGAGTTCCATGAGAAAAGTTCATGCGAGCCACATTCATTCCAGATTTAATCATCTCCTTCAACATCTCCACCGATCGGGAAGCAGGGCCTAGTGAACAAAGTTTTAAAGACATAAGTCTTAATTATTCAAAGGATTAACACTTGAAACTTGCTTAGGATTAAAGAACTCTTGATATGTTGCTCTCCCTGAAGCCAGATGTCCAACCACAGAATCTTGGTTGCACAGAGAATGACAAGAACTTCCTTGGTCTTGGAGATGATCCTACAGAAATACGCGAAGGAAGATGCCTTCTTCATTTTGCCGTTAGCAGAAACAAAGCATACTAATTCTTTATTGCAGCTTCCTATGGTCTGAGTGCCCACAAGAATCTGTGTAGAACAGTGATGGCGAACCTATGACACGCGTGTCAGAGGTGACACACGAACTCATTTTTTTGGTTGACTTTCCTTTGTTAAATGGCATTTAAATATATAAAATAAATATCAAAAATATAAGTCTTTGTTTTACTATGGTTGCAAATATCAAAAAATTTCTATATGTGACACGGCACCAGAGTTAAGTTAGGGTTTTTCAAAATGCTGACACGCCGAGCTCAAAAGGTTCGCCATCACTGGTGTAAAATCCCACTCACCACCCAGGTTTGCTGCACTTATTCTTTTTAGGAGAGAAAAGATCACTTCACATGAAGCCTTGTGTTAGAGGAGGGACACACCCACTCACCAATGGTACAGATGATGCCAGTGTTCCGGGCCGTGATGGGCGGCGAATCAATGTCCAGGCGGCACATGTGCTCCAGGAACGTGTCAGCCATGGCTGCATGCAGCTGCTGCGTCTGAATGAAGGCAGTCCCGACATCGCTCTGGGGCTTCGACATGGCTTCTGAGGTCCTGGGTCCAGGGGAATTGAAGAGCGTGTTGAGTTTGAGAAGCCTGGGTTGTTCGACACTGCTTGGCACAGGAGGCCGTTTCCTGTTTACACATTAACTCAATAAGCACGTTTTGTGCACAAGCCACAGGGAGCCCTGCATACTCTATGTGGGTGTTCCTCAAGTCAGGCAAAGGGCTCACGGGACCATGAGCAAGTTAAAACCGCAGACCCAATCAATGCATGTACTTCCCAGGCATCCACTGTAAGCAGATCTCCCTCACACTGGCCTAGTTTCTACCTTGACAGCTTTCCTGATAATCCTATAAATATTATCATTTTACATGCCCCGAAGGAGCTTCCTCAAAAGAAAATTGTAACCACCTTCCAGTGATATAAACAACTGACTCCTAGTTTAGAACCTCAGTAAATCTAGATCTTTGTATGATAAGTTGTCTCAAAGCTACAAATATCTGCGAAGGGTGGGGCATTCACATTGCATCTTAACAATCCCCACTCAAACTCCAAGTGATGTTCCTGGTTCTGAAGACAACCACCACTCAGGCAGTCCTCCTAGCTCCGGAGTCCTAGATTTCCACTCACCCAAAGCACCATATAAATTCATTTGACTCGCCCAAGTAGGTCCTAGCCCACTGATAAGCAATAAAAACCAATCCCCGGGCACGAAACAAAGTACCACTGGAATTCTGAATGCAAAATCTTTTGTCCCAGGACTATGTACCTAAAAACCACATCTACTTTTGCTCAGGACTTTAGGATGTGCAAAGCAATTTGCATAAAGTCAAGGATAACCACAATGGCTCTAGTCTAGTTCTAAAATGAGCTGTATTTGCAACAAGAGGAGATTAAAGTTGCTTGTCAAATCTTTTTCCCAACTGATTTCCTGATGCACCATCCTAACTGCCCTTTGAAGTCTGACAAGCACACCACTCCCAGTAACAAAGACCATCTGTTCCAGGTAATTAACCAGCAAAGGTTACAATCCTGACAACTGTCCTGACCTTTGCTTTTCTGCATTACTGACTTATAACTAAACTCACTCAGTCAGTTCGTTAGCTGATTTGAGACAAAGAAGTGAGAAGCTTGTGGCCAGTGCTCTGAAGAATTGTCAGGCAAGGATGCCCGCAGAAGCTTAACACTGGAGGTCCTTTCCTCCAGTTCTCAGACCAAGGGCCATACCTTCTAAAGTCCTCAAGCTTAAATGCTTCAGCCCTGGCTTAGGAACAAATCCCTTTTTAACCCTGTCCCACCTCCTCCTCAGTCTCAGGACTCCATACACCCCCCACACCCTCCCAATACGTATAACCTTACTACTTCTCCTCCATCCCTGACTTTGTGGCTTCTCTGGGTGGATCCAAAAGAGCATGCAACTAAACTCATCTTTGCCATCTTCAAGAAACCTGGTAAAAGCCCCAAAAGCTTTGTGACCAGTTGTGAGCAAACCTTTTGTCAGCTGTTAAAAACTAATGGCTATAAGTCTTCAACTACAGAATCTAAAACTTTTAAAATAAAAAACAAGATACCGGCTAACTATTCCACATTCCAAACACACTGTTCCTTTTCAATGTGCATTTCCTAGTAACTCCCTAATACTTACCAGGTCTCCAAAAATCAACGTCAACCCTCTCCTCCATGACCTATTTTGTTCTGTACCTTTAAGCACTTGGACATATCCCAGTGTCTGTTGAATACCTTTTCGTGTCTTAATGCCTCTTTGTCAAAATCAAAGTTGTACCTCCACTCTCCCATGCCAAATCTGAGGAACTTCTGATTTACAGCAGGATGGCTGGACAGCCAAGGTCCTTGTACTTGCACTCACAGTTGAAGCAGGGCTTGCATGCCTTCAGAACACCCAGCCAGGCTTAAATAAGTATGGCTGTTAAGGGAACATGACTGAGGAGATGTACCCTGCCGGTGGCATATGGAGCAACTGGAACACAAAGGCCTCATTGGGGCCTCCAAGTAGAGATAGCCATCCAACCCAAAGACTGTCATGAACAAAATAAGGTCTGAATGGCTGGGTTGGAGTAACTAACCCCACTCTTCTTTAAAAGCATCAGCTGGCCCTAACCAGTTTGGCTCAGTGGATAGAGCGTTGGCCTGCGGACTGAAAGGTCCCAGGTTCGATTCTGGTCAAGGGCATGTATCTTGGTTGGGCCTCTAGTATATATATAAAGCATCAGCTGGCCCTAACCAGTTTGGCACAGTGGATAGAGCGTTGGCCTGCGGACTGAAAGGTCCCAGGTTCGATTCTGGTCAAGGGCATGTATCTTGGTTGGGCCTCTAGTATATATATAAAGCATCAGCTGGCCCTAACCAGTTTGGCACAGTGGATAGAGCGTTGGCCTGCGGACTGAAAGGTCCCAGGTTCGATTCTGGTCAAGGGCATGTATCTTGGTTGGGCCTCTAGTATATATATAAAGCATCAGCTGGCTCTTCACTATACCTGAGACATTAGGGTCTCCTTGCAAAGATCTGGCTGGGGCCACTGATTACTGGTCATACCTTGTGTTCTCTGGGCTTGGGCTTCCGGTGACATAATGCTCTTTTTTTGGCTCAGGGTGGCTCCTTGGCCCCACTTGCAAAGACTGCTCGGAGCTGAGTAAGGTTTTCCCTGCGGAGCTGTACAAGGATTAAGGTGTGAAAGCCGAGTATAACTAAAGCTCTTTGGGGTAATGGAAAAATTACTTTAATAACCAGGTATCCAGGTGGTAGCTGCTCCTAGAGATTCAGCTATGTTACTAAATTAAGCATACATAAAAGGACTAGAAGGATAGCTACCCAAATATTAACAGTATGTTGTCAGGATGATAGAAGTGCAGCAAAATTTTTTCTTGTCTTTATTAACTAATTTACTAATATGAAAAACTTTTATAATAAGAAAAATTACAAACATATCTCTTCAAAAACAATATATTTACAAGCATCCTGGTAAAAGTGTTGAAATTAAAAACAAATATGATGCCCTGGTTGGTTTGGCTCAGTGGACAGAGCGTCAGCCTGGGGACTGAAGGGTCCTGGGTTTGATTCCCGGTCAAGGGCACATGCCTAGGTTTCGGGCTCAATCCCCAGTAGGGGCCGTGCAGGAGGCAGCCGATTAATGATTCTCTCTTATCATTGATGTTTCCCTCTTCCCTCTCCTTCTCTGAAATCAATAAAAAAAATGTGTGTGTGTGTGTATATATACACACACATATATAAATACATATAGCAAAAACAAAATACAAATATGAATCTCCTGGTTCTATTACGCAATTGCTGTTTTATATACTTCAGGAATACCCTGTTTAAGTGTGGAAGGTAAGATAATGCATCTTAGGCCCTAGGTCACAATTGGACAGTTTCACCGGCTTAAGAAGGTCACCCCCGCCCCCCCACCACCACCCGTGTGGCTCAGGGGTTGAGCATCAACCTTGAACCAGGAGGTTATGGTTCAATTCCCCATCAGGGCACATATCAGATTGCAGGTCCGATCCCCAGGAGGGGGCATGCAGGAGGCAACTGATCAATGATTCTCTCTCATCATTGATTTTCTATCTCTCCCTTCCTCTCTGAAATCAATAAAAACATTAAAAAATAAAAAAAGGTCAACCTGATGCATTCAGAACCTCAAAGCAAATAAATAAAATAAAAATATTAATAATATAGTCCATAGAAAAATTTAATGCCAAAACCTGTTAGTTATGTGACCAAATCCAGCAAGCTTCTTTTCTTGTTTAGTCTGTCCTCAGGCTTCATAGCAAAATCTTTGTTACAAAGGTGTTCTGGTACAGAAGGCCTGCCTCCAGGACCAGGGATGCCATTAGCAGATACAATTATATTGGGCTCAAACACTAACCCTATTTCACCATCTCAAATTAAATCAAGGTTTACAAGCTCTGATCTTATGTTCACCCAGTTATATTTGTTCACAAAAAATAACTAATAAAAACTTATCTGGGCCGTAACCGGTTTGGCTCAGTGGATAGAGCGTCGGCCTGTGGACTCAAGGGTCCCAGGTTCAATTCCAGTCAAGGGCATGTACCTTGGTTGCGGGCACATCCCCAGTAGGAGGTGTGCAGGAGGCAGCTGATAGATGTATCTCTCTCATCGATGTTTCTAACTTTCTATCTCTCTCCCTTCCTCTCTGTAAAAAATCAATAAAATATATTTTTAAAAAAACTTATCTGGTATTTGAGTGGAAATACATACCAGCAATAAAAAAAAACCTTGCTTGTCAGCAAGCGAGTCCAGACTCCTACAAGGTCTCAGCATGTTCTTAAAGGCTTCTACCAAACCAGAGACCTCATGTTTTATCCCTGGCTCACCAACTAGCTGGTCTCCCCTGCCTGTCTCCAAGGACCTCCAGGAACCTCTTCTCCAGAGCACAAGCCGCCAATCCCACCCACCACCTAGAATTCTGCCTAAAACACTTTCTGAAAAGCCAGTCCTGGTTTCGCAGGGCCTGCCTCTGGGAAGAGCTCCCTGCCTCATGCTGGCCGCCTGGACAGTACCTGCCAGGACATGCTGCCCAGCCCTGTCAGGCTGACTCACTACTGCATCCTCCTCCTTGGGAGGCACAGACATGCAGAGCCAACCTCCGGGCAGCAGTGGAAGCCCGGTGTATCCACTGATGGCGGGAAACGCCGTGCCCAGGTACAGGAGCTTTATTCTTGAGCCTGAGGCCCTGCAGTAGGATCTTCCTCAGAGCCATTTCTCCTGTGTTGGAAACAAGACACCATCAGAGGCCTCAGGACAGGCTGACAGGACAGAGTAGGCAGTCAGCTCAGCTCCAGGTGCTCCTATTTCCACCTTTCCTTTCTTCTCAAGTGGCTCCTGGCTCTCTAAAGCTATAGTGTCATTTGTGCCACTCCTCAGAAACCAGCAGGGAGTTGGGGGATTCATACAAAAAACCCCAATGTGCCCTGACCGGTTTGGCTCAGTGGATAGAGCGTCGGCCTGCAGACTAAAGGGTCCCAGGTTCAATTCCGGTCAAGGGCATGTATCTTGGTTGCGGGCACATCCCCAGTAGGGAGTGTTCAGGAGGCAGCTGGTTGATGTTTCTCTCTCATCAATGAATCTAACTTTCTATCCCTCTCCCTTCCTCTCTGTAAAAAATCAATAAAATATATTTTAAAAACAAAACAAAAAACCAACATTTCTTAGAGCCTATACTGTGGGCAAGCTGTTCTGGGAAAGATTCACACTTCACTCCACCAATTCTATGTCTCACAAAGGCCCAAATCATTCTGCCCTAGTAAACAGCCTGGCCTATGAACTTATCCATGCAAATGCCAATTTTTAACCAGCCAGGAATTTCTGCACCAATTTTGCTTTAATGCCAATCTCACCACACAGACTGACCCAATAATGATGACGCCTGATGCCTACAATTGTCTTCCTCGCTCTCACATCCATTTCCTACTTGGGCCTCCAAGTCTCTAAGCCAGCAGGAAGGCCTTTCAATTCCCAAATCTTCAGAAGATCAGTATTCATTGCAAAGTTTACATCACAATATGGTGGACAAGGCTTCAGGCCAGCCTGCTCCCTAGCTCTCTCCCCAGAGATGGAGCAGAGAAATATAACTCCCAAGGGTGGCCCTCATCTGACGATGGCAGCAAGATGCAAACGGGCACTGGGCCAGCCACAGAACCTAGGGTCTGGAGTGAATGGGCATGCATCCTGATGTACAGTTAGAGTAACGAAACAGTGTATTTGCATATAGAGTGGGTTATGGAGGGTAAGCAATTTTTAACTAAGAGATGTGAATCAGAAGTCTGTGCTACCCTCAGCAGGCCCATAACAGAAAGCAAAGTCTAGTTTAACTGGTTACACAGAATGAACCCACCTGTGGGTTCAAGTAAAATTCCCTTGCTTTTATTTATTCAGGGCTAGAACGAAGTGACTTAAACCTTATAAGCAGGAGCCTAAGGTCCTTTTTCAAACTGGAGTGTGGAATAGGACACAAAAGCTAACACTGAAAGGGCCCAACCCCAAATGGAACAGTCAACTCCAGGGCAGAAGTCCCAAGTCAGGGAAACCTCCCTGTCCTCAGATGCCAAGGATTTCTTGGTTTGATTGTACATGCTCAGAGCAGAGGACTTGTTTCAGCCCAAGGAGGAAGTTTGGATGAAGCTTTGCTGTGTTATGATGCTTCCTACTAGGCTTAAGGTAATGAGGCAGTGCTTCCAGGCATGGGATTCATATTTTGGTTTAGGGCTCTTCCAAGTCAGGTACAACCAGGCTGGGTGGTGGCCTCAGCATTTAGAGGAGCCGACCTGCATCATAGCTGGCGGGAGAAAGAGGAGGGATGGAAGGAAGGCAGTGCCAGCTGACCAAGAGCACTGACCTAGTTAGTATGACTGGTCTTCCTACAGTGACCTTAATAGGTTAACTTCTTTTTTTGTTTTGAACTAAAGAAATATTAACATCTGTATTTCTACTAACATCTGTATTTCTGCCACCCAGAACTGACCATTAACATTTAGCCAGATTTCTTTTTAGACTTTTAAAAAAACAATTACAATTTTATAGTTTATTTTTCTCCATCCCCAGGTCTCTTCACCTCTTCCACACCCCATCAAAAACATTGACACCAACCAATATCACACACTTTTTATCCTTCTAGTTCATTTAAGTGTGTCCATAGCTATACCGAGCCCTGTAATATTGCTGTTCTCTAAAATGCCCTAAATAGTATACTGTACAAATATCATCACACTTGGTTTTTCATTCAGCACATTTAACATCTATCTAGTTGATATACAGATCTAATAAATTCATGTGAACTACTACACCAGCCCACTGCACAGCTAGATGCTTTATTTATGTATTCCCTTACTGGATGGCCATTTCCACCACCACCACCACCACCACCACCCCCTGCCCACCCCCATTATGCCAATTTTCCTCAGCTTTCAATACTGTAACTTTCCTAGTATATGTCTCATTGTGCAGGTGTGAGCTTCTATATACCTAGAAATAAGATTCCTGGGCCACAGGGTATGCTTATTTTCTACTTTACTAAATATTGCTGAATTGCTCTCCAAAGTGGTTATATCCATTTACAATAACCAGTATGTCAGCTCTTGCCTTACCACCCCTTCGCCAACATTTGATACCATCTGATGGGTAACTTTTGTGAGTCTGCTTTCTAAAATAATAACAAAAGAGGGATATTAGATATCAAGTCTTTACCTCCCTACATTTTACCTAGATCAAAACTCCAGGGCTTCTCCAAAATGTGCACGGTTTTGTCTCATACCAAACCGACTCAGCTGACTCACACCTGAGACAGGAGAGACACCTGCTGTCTAAAGTGAAAGAAATATTATCTCTCTGTAGGTTGATTAAAGATGTTTAGAAGGGATGGGGCTACTTTCAGAAAAATTTTTGGACTGTATCAGCTAACCTGCCTCATACTCAGAAATGCTATGACCAGCAACCTCCCTGCCTTATCACAGTGGGGTCCTGGCATCTCCCCACCACAGCCCCTGCCTGACTTCCAAACACAGCTTGCTGACATCAGGAAAGAGGCTTAAAGCGCCAGAGGAGCTTTGCCTGTGGTCAGAAGCGGGGGAGGTTAGTCTCAGAGGCCACCAGCGGTACTGCAGTCTCGCTCTCCTACGTGCAGACTGGCACGACCCACTGCAGGGGAGGAGCAGCACTGCTCAGTGGCCCCGCCCAGGCGGCACCACACCACCTACCGCCCCCTTTGGCTCACCTTTCCCCAAAAAGCTTCTTTGACAAAGTACTGAAGAAGCAGACTATTCATTTATTTAGTCTAAGGCTGCCTCTCAGAGAATGGATGGTGGCATTAAGAATGGTCTTCATTTAACTCTATCCCAATCTGTACCAGAATGTGATGCTTAAAGTGATGACTCAAGGTACTATAAGACCTTTTACCAAATAAATCACTTATACATCTCATAAGATTGCAAGAAAACTCTGCTCACATTCTGTGGTGTGCCAGTTAATTGGGATTTCATCTTGTGGATCCTCAAAATGATTCAGAAATAACAATAATGTCAAATGAGTCACTTTCCCCACCTTGATCTCAGCCTTAGCTCTGGGTCAGAATAACACCTCCTGGCATGTCTTCATAAAAGCTGAAGCAAAATAGATTAAAACTCATGTAGTATGAGTTTTTAATGCAAGAGTGGCATTTTTTCTACCTTCCCACTCACAATCATTTCCTCATTTCTTCCATTGCCTCATCATTAAGAAATAAACAGTTTTAAAAAATGAAATGGTTTTTCCTATGACTCCACATTGATGTCCCAACATTCAAGGCACAGAAATAACTCCCATAGGTGCTAGCTGTTTGGAGTCACAGCTACCAAATCTGCCAAATCACTGAGGGTACATTTCTTAAAGACCTACTAATGCTCTTGGTTAAACTGTAAATTCAACACTAAATTTACTTCTAATGCAGTGATTAAAATGAGAGCAGCTGTAGTAGACAGGAAGATTCTAATGTCCATATCTTCTGACTCAAATCCAGTAATTCAGAAATGAGTTCAAGGACATTCTTTCAGGCCTTATTCATATCTACTACAGCCCTTATCTCAAGAGGTGGCCACACCCACCACAGAAGGCTCTGGAATGCAGGTGCACAGACTGGGTATAGGTCTCTGCTGCACTGCACTTCTGCTCTTAGAGGGCAGTGCTGAGCCTGGGGACCTGGACCAACCACTTTTCACTTAGCTGAGATATTTTTAACTAGGGGAAATGCATGTTTCATTGTTTGACTCACTGAAAGGGGAGAGGGGACTTTTTAAACCTGCAAAGATCATAACATAGTTTCCCACTCACCCAACGAAGAGAATTCTCTCAAAAGCAGTTAAGTTGAAAGGTTGAGTCATCTTCCCCACAGAGCCTCCCCACCCCCACCCCCAAAGATGCTGATAGTAACATACCCAGCCCTTCTGAACAGCCCCACTGTATTCCCAGCAGCATCCTTGAATAACCAGAGGACAAATTATTTGCTAACAATGCTACAGAGTGGGAGTCCTGACCTAGGCCCTCCTATTACCCTAGGGAGTGGCCCCACCTCCAGTACAGCCAGGAGGGGGTTACTGCCATCCTTATCTCACACTTACCAGCTGGCTGAGCAAATCCTAGAATCTAGGCAAGTTGGGAGTAAAAGGTAAAGATTTCAGTCTTGGGGTTGCAAGTTTGTTTCTTTTCTTATAGCCAAACACTAAAGACTGAAATCCCCCACCCCCTTGCCTTTTTGTCAAGAGGTCCTTATTCTCAGGGGACCGAAAAACCCATTGCAAATGGAGAGTTTCAAAGTAACGCTATTAGCTACTTTGTAAACACTGTACCAGGATCCCTGAGGAGATATCTGGCATTTAGAGACTCCCAAGGATAACTATGAACTGTGTATGGGGATGGCATGAAGAGCCTTCGTGCCCAATTATGTATTAATTTGTTCAGTGACTAAAAGTATACATTTGGAGGCATTTCTGAGATCTCACCATAGATTAGACACTGCACTGACTATTCAACGTGGTGTGTGTGTGTGTGTGTGTGTGTGTGTGTGTGTGTGTGTCTAAAAACCAGTCTTTCCAACAATCAGGAGAAAAACCTTACTCCAGGTTCCTACAGGGAAAACTGAGGTCCTGAGGCCGAATTCCTTTCATTATTCTTATCAGTATGTTAATGAGTCAAACCTAATCTTAAAAGCCTGCTGACAACTTCCCAATGCCTCTATCCATCAGGCTCTCTGGTACTGGAGAGGATCAATATCCTGTTTTGAAGACATGCATTAGAAGTCTTTCCATGACCTTGCCTTTAAATAACCTTCAGACCATAAGGTGCTTTCCTACTTATTCAAACTCAGCGTGATGCCAGCTCGTGAGGCCTCCTGGCACCCGCCACCCGCTTCCCCGAGCAGGAAGGGCGTACCTCCCTCACCACACAACCAGTGTGAGTTCTCTAGTAAGAATGCGAACACTGTGGACTACGGCCGGTCTAGTCATCCCGGTCTCCATCCCTTTCCCCCAAACAACTCCTAGCAGTTTTTACTGAGTGAACGCGGTCCGTGGTGCCCAGCCCACACCTACTCCATCCCACCCCGCGCCCCACAATCGGGAGCATCTGTTAATTAAGCAACGGGAAGCAGAGGCGTGGCCTCCGCGCCGCCTGCGCTGCAGAT
>NW_005370944.1:3898792-3905371 GCF_000412655.1 Myotis brandtii | reverse complement strand
TCCACCCTTTCTTCCCCGGAGGCGGGGGAGGTCACGGGTTACATAACCCAGGCCACCGCTGCATAGCGGCTGCACCCGGCCAAACCTGCCCATCGGGGGCCACGCGCCCGGGGCTCCAGGAGAGCCCGAGACGGATGCGTGATGGAGAAGGGACTGGACAGAGATGGGCGATGGGCGATGGGGGCGGGGAGTAGACGGACGTGACCAGAACGGAGTGGGAGGGGCGAGGACCG
This sequence comes from Myotis brandtii, assembly GCF_000412655.1. Lineage (NCBI taxonomy): Eukaryota > Metazoa > Chordata > Mammalia > Chiroptera > Vespertilionidae > Myotis > Myotis brandtii. Next base: position 3,905,138 of record NW_005370944.1, on the reverse strand, counting down.
CGCGGCGCGGAGGACTAGGATGCGGAGGAGCAGACGTGACCGGAATGGAGGGGAGGGGCGAGAAGCGGAGCATGAATGGGGCAGGGGTGGGTGTGCAGAGGGCACGAGGACGTGAGTGGGGAGGAACGGGTGGGAGGGGGAGCTAGAGGACTTTCATGGAGAGGTTACAAGGAAAGCATCAGAATGAGGGGGTAACGGGCAGGTTGAAGATGAGGAGGCGAAAGGCATCGTATTAAGGGGGAAGGGGAGGAGGCGAGCAAGGGAGCGGGAAGGGGAGAAAGGGAGAGGGGAGCAGATTAGGAGGGAAAGTGGGTAGCGAGGATGGGGCCAGAATGAGAGTAGGGATTGAGGCAGGAAAGGGGCTGGCTGACCCATCTGACTTTGGAAGAAACGGGAGCTGGGGGCTTTGAAGAACAGGCCCTGGGTGCGAGCAGCTTCTCTCCCCCAGCCCCACCAGGTCCAAGATGCCCAGGATCCAACACCGCCGTGGAATGGGTGCCAGGAATCCGCACGAGCCGGGCCGACGGGGTCCAGGTGGGCATGCATGGCGCAACCTCGGCCCCCGCTCACCTCTGGCGTGGTCCGGCTGGAGCTGCAGCTGGGAGGTCCCGAGTCTCCGGAGGCGTCACTCCTGTGCGGACTCGGCTGTCTCTGCCTCAAGGTTATCCCGACAGTAGGGCCGCCGCAATCCCTCCGCCGCCCCGCCCCCGACCCAATCCTGGCTTCCCGCTCGCCCGGCCCGCCCTTCTGCGTGCTCACGGGGAGCAGTCATTCAGAAGGAAGTGCCGCGAGGCCGGAACGGGCCTGCAGGTTGCCCTTTTGGGGAGGACTATATTCTGTGGCGGAAGGACACTGTACATTGACTCACGGTGACGCTCGGTGGAGGCCAATGAGGAAGCGAAGAGGCGGCAGGATCCGCCCTCGGAGCCCCGCAGACCTCCTCCTCCCCCCCCAGACCCTCGGGCGCCTTGGCCACCTGTTGCCGCCAATTAGCACGTTGAGGAGGGCTCCTCTCCTGACCCTCCGTCCAGGCCACCCTGATGCCCTGGCCTATTGGGGCGGTACCCAGATATAGGGGTCCCCGGCAGCATTCCCTCAGCGCCGCCCCACCCCTCCAGATGCCCATCCTAACGCACACCTCGGAGACTGAGCTGAAAAGGAGGTTGGGGAGCCTGAGATGGGATCAGAAGGTGGGGAGAGACGGAGATCGTGAGCTGGTTGGAGGTTGGGCCCTCCTTTGGGGCGCTCGGACTCGGGAGTGGGGGAAGGGAGAACTGGGGAGGGCGCAATGTACTTGGAGCGCGAGCGCAAGGCCCTTCTGTTCTTAGGGTGAGGAAGCACAAATTGGGGCCATGTGAATACAGTACTTTAGTAGGGCTGAAATCCCTGAGAGTAGAAATCCTATAGAAGGTATTAATATTAGTGCAGAACTGACCATCAGGAAATACTAAGTCAGAATATGAGAGTCAATGATCTTTGCTGGAGTCAGCACTTCTGTTTTCAACCTTGTATATTTATATCAATATTGTTGTTTTTCTTACATTTTCTCCAAGGCATTTTCCAGTTTCTCAGTAATTGGCTAACAACCAGTGATAACAGAAGTTGTATCAGGAAACAAATGTAAACCCTTGCCTTTATTCAGCGAAGTTTTGAGAGCAGATACAATGTTGCTTCATTAAAAATCGTTAAGACTCTTCTTTTAGGTTCTTTGCTTTTCCTGGAAAATTAGACCAATGGATGTGACCTGCTCAGGCAGACACTGCTTGCAGCTGAATCACAGGCCTTCATTCTGCTTTCCTTTAGCTCAGATAAGCTGGGAGGAAAAAGTGAGCCCAAAAGTAAATTTCTGTTTGAGATAAAATCTTTTAATTTCTTCTGTGAGCCTATTTGGGTCCTTAGTTGAAGACAGGACGTAAATGCTTGTTTATTGAAGTGGTGAGAGCACATGAAGTTGTTGAAAGAAAAAAAGGCCATGCCCTACCAGGAGAATCATATTCTTCCCTATTCAGAGAGAGAGGAATGGCATAAGTGGCCCTCTTTGGCTCCTTAGATAAGTACAGTGGTGGACAACTCTGGAGGTATGGGGGATAGTGATCTGGTCAATGTTGTACTATGTTGCATTTTAAAGTTCTAAATCTAGATATATGATGGAACCTTGGTTCTTGAACATAACTTGTTCTGGAAGGCTGTTCAAGAAGTGATTTGTTTGAAAACCAAATCATTTTTTCCCCATCAGAAATAATGCAAGTTGAATTAATCCTTTCCAGACTCACAAATAATTCCGTTTTAACCTTTCTTATATACTGTTTAATCTATAAATAAACACTTCTTTTCTTAAATTTATCAAACCTCCCCTTACTAGCCTTAAACAAAGTTCTTTCAGCACACATTCCAGGGGTGTCTTTCAGCATGCAACATCTTTGCTTGCTCATATATCACTGCCTCCGAAATGCTGTCAGTCTGCTTTTGGATAAAAATGTTTTTCCAGCCCTAGCTGGTTTGGCTCAGTGGATAGAGCGTTGGACTGGGAACTGAAGGACCCCAGGTTCGATTTGGGTCAGGGGTGCATGTCCGAGTGGGGGGCTCAATCCCCAGTTGGGGGCCTGGAGGAGGCAGCCAATCAATGATTCTCTCTCATCTTTGATATTTCTCTCTCTCCCTCTCCCTCTCCGAAATCAATAAAAATATATTTTTTAAATGTTTTTCCAAACCTGTAAGTTTTTCTAACTCTTCAATTGTATATGGTCATTGTTTCTTTCACACCCTTAGCAACATTAGCACTGATGGCCTCCTTACATTTTAAAATTGTGCTAGCAACAAAATTTCGCCAGCAACAAAAGCATTCTCTCCTTGTTGCCAGACAGATGCTGTCATGCTGAGGTATCAGCAAGAAAAGGTTGTCAGGTCGAAAACCAAAACCGAAGTTTGGTTCAACAACCGAGACATTTTTTCTGTGAACAACTTGGTCGAGATAAAAGATGTTTGAGAACTGAGGTTTGACTGTATTTCCAAGATTGAAATGCACATTTATTAAACTAGAGAGTTGGTTGCAAACTGTTGGTTACAGATGTTGATCATCCAATAGTTATAAAAATGCTGTCCATGAAACTCTGGCAGAGACAAATGCAGCATATCCTTGCTCACATTAGATGCATAGTGAAAATTTGTCACATCGAGTTTAAGTTGATTGTCATTTTGCTGAAAAGTAGCATAGTATAGAAGAAAGCTTGTGTTTCATCGTTATATCTTAGTTACAATTCCATTCACTAGCCCTATGACTATTCCTGGAATTTAATGTGTAAGAGTCCAGTTCCTTAAAAGTAAATTGAACAATGGACAGAGACAGTAGGGGATGAGGACATGTGCTGGGGGTTGGGAGTGGCCAGGGAGAGGTCAATGGGGGGAAAAGGAGACTCATGTAATACTTTAAACCAGCGGTTGCTAACCTTTTGGACCTCACGAACCACCAGTGGTCTGCAGACCACCAGTTGGTGACCACTGCTTTAAACAATAAAGAATTTAAATTAAAAAAAAGGAAAGAAAAATTTTTTAAAAAGTAAACTGAAGACAATTCCTGCTTCATAGGATGGGGTTTGATCAGATGTCAGCACAAGGCCCAATAGGCATCCTCTTTCTTTGGGAATTGCTTGTTCGGGAGGGTTGTTCTTGTGACTAGTGCCAGGACATCTTTCTGAATCTAATAACTCAGTTTGCTTTTCTATTGGCCATCCTCCTGAATCTTCACTTCTATCAACCCAGCAACAAGTAATCCCAGGACTACAGGAAACTGGACAGCTGAGGAAGAACAGACTCTCCTGGAGGCCAGGCCCCTCTCCCTAGAGCCAGTCCTTCCACTGTGCTCCCTGACCTAGCAGGATGGGAGGGGTAGCCGCTAGATTCACTGGTCTGGGGTGTGAATGAGATATAGATTGCTGTTACCTGTTTGGATTCTAGGCCACAGAACCACATAATCTGGAGTTTAATGGCTTAACTCTCAAAGGCCATTTGGAGTTACTGGTAGGGGTAGGTGTGTCAGCAAACGATACTAGATCCAACCTTGGAGCCCAAAGATGAGCTTTGGCCCTAGTTATAGGCTTTACCATTATGTGACCTGTTGGCCTGTACCTGAAACAGCAATATTATTTCTCTCTCAGGACAATACAGATTTCCAGAGCAGCCTATAGGCCCTGAATGTCAGGTTTAAAGCAGAAGTATTTTAACTTTGGACTTTATATGCCCTTTCCAGAGCCAGACCAAGTAGACATTTACATTTATTCAATGTCTTCCTTTAGACTCCCAAGATCTCTTCAGGCCCACCAGGGTAGCACAAAATCTTAATTCCAGAGTTCCCTCCAGAAAATCCTAGATGGAAGAGAAAATTGGCCTTTTGGAGTTAAGGATAAAGGGAAAACAGGTTGTCTGGGAAAGAGGTTTCATGGAGGAAGAGATGGAGGGTTGGTCAGGACAGAGATGGGTATAGGAAGGCCATTCCAGGGGAAAGAAACAGTAAAGAACGTGTTCTGAATGCAACCATATATCTGGTGCCCCCTTGAAGAAATGCCCCATCAGCACTTAGAAGCAAGAGGGAAGAAGCAGAAATACTGCTTCAGCCAACATGACCCTGTCAGCTGAAGTAACCACCAGCAATCTTTTTCTAGTCCAGGACTGCTAGGGCTCACAGGACAAGCCTCCTTAGGGCAGGTTAACCTGTCCACCAAACCACTCCCTTGGAGGCCCTTTTCCCTACAAGTGTAGCCAGAACTCAGGCTCCCTAAGATGCGAATGTAAGCAGATCCCATCTCCCAAAAGTAATTAAGATTTGGAGGACTGACCAAGAAAGGTATCAGTAAACAATGGATCAAGTGCCCCCTTCCCCAGGAAGTCCTGTTGCAAATCAACCAGTCTGCCTTTTCCTTGGCACCTTGCTTCTGTTAGGGGCAAAGATAGAATACTGGGAACTAGCTATAGTTATGGGAAATATTAATCATGCTCTGTTAACCATGATTGCCTTGTGTTGGTTAAAGAGGGGACATTCTGGAGGACAACCAAGATGGCGGCATAGGTAAACACCTGAACTTGCTGCCGCGTACAACCACATTAAAACTACAACTAAAAGACAAAATGAATAGCACCCAGAACCATGGGAAGGCTGGCTGAGTGGAAATTCTACCACTAGAAGGAAAGAGAAAAGCACATTGAGTCCGGTAGGAGGTGCAGAGGTGTGGAACTGTGGAGGTACAGAGGTGTGCACGAAAGGGGCTGGCAGCTGGGTACGCTGTTGTCTATTTCAACTGGGAGGGAGATACAAGCTCCCAACTGCTCTGAAATCCAGTTCTGGGCGAGAATCTGGGGACCCAGACACATACAGAGAGAAACTGTACTGTCTTGCATCGGGCCTGAATGTGAGGGCGGCTTTCTCGCAGAGGTGCTTGCAGCATTCATTGTTCCTGCATGGGGCTGAGGGACATAGAGACCCAGGGACCTAATGGGGGAGGGCCAATGGCAACAATTGCTGTTTGTACCGCCTGTGACTCCCTGAGACCACGCCCCACCCAATTTACAACCCCACCCAAGCTGTGGGCAGAGGCTTTTGCATACTAATGGCCTGGCCTTTCTCCGCCTAAAAACCTGTCAAACTGAAGCTGGGTCAGAGAAACCCAGAGCTTCCAAAAGGCCTAAGGCTCATCAGCAGCCTACATTACTTCACAGCTGTGCCTCATCTGGGCACCTCCAAACCCCAAACAAAGAGGAGGAATCTGCAGATCTCTCTGTAGCTCCTGCTGGGTAGCCTCAGGCAGTGGGTGACTTTGCACCCCCTAGGACAGTTATGGTGAACCTTTTGAGCTCGGCGTGTCAGCATTTTGAAAAACCCTAACTTAACTCTGGTGCCGTGTCACATATAGAAATTTTTTGATATTTGCAACCATAGTAAAACGTATGGGCCAAACCCCATACAAAGAAGAAGAATCTGCAGATGTCTCTGTAGCTCCTGCTGGGCGGCCCCAGACAGTGGCTGACCTTGCACCTCCTTGGAGGACCATCCAGATTACAACTCTTCACATCCATAAGAGACACACTCAGGGGGCAGACTCAGTGAGCACCAAAGCCCCACTGAAGCAAGTCCTGCCCCATAAGGGTGTCTCCAGCACAGAAGTTCTCCCACTGCAGACACAACTGGTCCTCGAAGCCAATTGACCTGGAGGTCAATTCCTATCAGTGATACCAACAACAATCAAGGCTTAACAACAAGACTGTGCACACAGCCCACAAAGGGGTGCACCAAGAGTGTCCACCTCAGGTAATTAGGGAGGCTGAGCCACTGGGCCCTATAGGACACTAGCACACA
>NW_005370944.1:3898125-3898596 GCF_000412655.1 Myotis brandtii | reverse complement strand
GTCAATTCCTCCCAGTGATACCAACAGCAATCAAGGCTTAACTACAACAGGACTGTGCACACGCCCACAAGGGGGTGCACCAAGAGTGTCCACCTCAGGTAATTAGGGAGGCTGAGCCACTGGGCCCTATAGGACACCTAGCACACAAAGCCACTCTATCAACACAGGGAAGCAGCCAAAATTCAGAGACAAAGAAACAGGTCACAAATGAAAGAAATGGAGGAAAGCAAACTACTGGATATAGAGTTCAAAACCATGGTTATAAGGCAACTCAAGAATCTCCTAGAAACCTCTGAGAAATATAGTGAGACTCTCAAGGATATGAAAAAGGACCAATTAGAAATTAAGCATACACTGACTGAAATAAAGAATAATATACAGAGATTCAACAGCAGACTAGAGGATCCCAAGAATCAAGTCAAAGATTTGAAATACAAAGAAGCAAAAAACACCCAACCGGAAAAGCAAAAA
>NW_005370944.1:3889368-3897385 GCF_000412655.1 Myotis brandtii | reverse complement strand
AACAAATACATATCTATCAACAAGTGAATCTAAAAATCAAGTGAATAAAAAATCTGATGAACAGAATAAACTGGTGAATAGAATAGAATCAGGGGCATAGAAAGGGAGTGGACTGACAATTCTCGGGGAGAAGAGTGTGGGGGGTGCGGGAAGAGTCTGGCCAAAAATCATACACCTATGGACGAGGACAGTGCTGGGGGGGGCCGGCGGTAAGGGCAGAGGGGAGGTGGGAACTGGGTGGAGGGGAGCTATGGGGGAAAAAGAGGAACAACTGCAATAATCTGAACAATAAAGATTTATTTAAAAATAAATAAATAAATAAATAAAATAAATAAATAAATAAAGAAGGGACATTCTGACCTGGCTGGGAGTTGTATGCCCTTAGGACCTGGGAGTCAACCTTGGAACCATTCTTATTCAGGAACTGCCTGTTATCATGGAAAGATTAACAACCTTGTTGCCCAAACAATGGAGTCCCACCCCAGCCTCCTACTTCCCCATGTAATCTTTGTCCTACGCTATATGAGCAGGCCTATGGAGGAGGGCTGCAGAGCAGATTTTTGTGGATGACCTGCTGCTCTCCCATACTGCTGGAGTATTGGAATAAACAGTCACATATGATTCAACCCTGTCTCTGCTTAATTGGCTCAAGTAGTGACAGGCAGCATGGACCCATTGATTGCCCAGTTATACTTCTAGTCTCTACCTCCCTACTCACTGGCTACCAGCTAACCTGACCCACTTAGCCCAAAAATGACAGCTAGGATTAAGGAAACTTTGGTCCCTCTACTAAATAAAATCATTTTGGTAGACAATGCTTTAATTTAGGGTGGTATATTTGGCCTCATTGCAGGGGGGTCTGAAATATATATGGAAAGTCCTATACTCCAGAGAGAATGATGCCCTTTCAAATAAATTAAGCCCGGCCTGTGTTGCTCAGTGGTTGAGCGTCTACCTATAAACCAGGTCACGGTTCGATCCCCGGTTAGGGAAAAGGCCCAGGTTGTGGGCTCGATCCCCAGTATGGGGTGTGCAGGAGGCAGCTGATCAATAATTCTCTCTCATCATTGATGTTTCTATTTCTCCTTCTCCCTTTCTGAAATCAATAAAAATATATTAAAAATAACAACAACAAAAACCAAACATAAATGAATTAAGCCTATTTTATTCCCACCCTTTTTCGGAGGAGGGCTCGGGGAATTCTGTGACCCATGAATTCCTTCCCATCACTCCTAAATTGGGCCCAGAGCTGAGACATTTTCCAAACCTCCAGCTCAGAATTCATCCTGTGAGAGCTGGTAAGTAACCCAGTTATGACTCAGCACCAGATTCTTCCCTTCCTCTCCCCACAGGCTAGAATGAAAGGCAGAATCAAGCAGGAGGCTCCTCCCCTGTGGATGGCTATATCCTCACCACAAACTGAGTCATGGCCACACCCTACATGGATGGAAAATCACCATGAGAGGGAAAGAGAAAGTTAAGCTCCCAGGGTTTTTGAGTTCTCAGCCCAGAAATCACAGCCATCTACTCTCCACCTGGAACTGATTGAGGAAAATAGTTCTTTTCCTGGCCCTGGGCCCTATCCCTAACTAAGCATGTCCAGGTCTCAATGAAGTAGGGTTGCTTGAACCCAGGACTATGTGAAAGGTAGGAGGCCACTGTCAACATCTGTGTGCAGTATTAGTAATAGCCTTGGCCTCTGTGAAGGACAATGTCTTGCTCAAACCTGGGTTTCACACCCCCCTCCTCCAAGGTAGCCAGGTGTGGGTGGGGGAAAGGGGCAATATTCCCCCAACTCCTCCAGGCTGTGGGAGGATTCCACTCTAGAAACTCATGGCCCCCATCTAGCAAGTTCCCCTGCAATAAAGGCATTCTTGTTATAGGGTTTTAATCAGATTTATTTTATATCACACACATTTTAAATTTTTTAAGCTATGATTATGTATGGCTTTCAAACACTAAAATGGGGTTCAGTAAGTCTTCACTTAACGTTATCAGTAGCTTTCTGTGACTTTAAGGCAGTGATGGCGAACCTATGACATGCGTGTCAGAGGTGACACGCGAACTCATTTTTTTGGTTGATTTTTCTTTGTTAAATGGCATTTAAATATATAAAATAAATATCAAAAATATAAATTTTTGTTTTATTATGGTTGCAAATATCAAAAATTTCTATATGTGACACGGCACCAGAGTTAAGTTAGGGTTTTTCAAAATGCTGACACGCCGAGCTCAAAAGGTTCGCCATCACTGCTTTAAGGTCTAGTATGCAACTAGACCAATTTTATCACAGGGTAATTGGTGAGAAAAACAGTTAAGTTCCTATGGTATCTCATCAACATCATAAAGACATGTTATTTGAGGACTTGCTTAATTTCATTACAATTTTCTGGCAAAAAAAAAAAAAGATCATCATGCATATTTTTAAAAAAAACCAAACACCCATTGAGACTAGCTTAGGAATTTGCATTTCTCAGGTAACATACCCTATCTGTTCATTACTTCTCATTCCATCATTTACTAGTACTTGCTCTGTCAAAGAAAAAGAAGAAATGCTTATAGCCCAGCCGGTGTGACTCAGTATTTGAGCATCAAACTATGAACCAGGAGGTCACAGTTCGATTCCTGGTCAGGGCATATGCCCGAGGTTGTGGGCTTGATCCCCAGACCAGGGGGGGTGTGGGAGCAGCCAATTGATGATTTTCTCTCATCATTGTTGTTTCTCTCTCTCCCGTTTCCTTCCTCTCTGAAATCAATAAAAAATACTTTTTTCAAAAAGAAATACAACAGAAAAATCTATTGACAGTTTTTGAAAATAGAGCAAAAATGTTGTTATACCATTTGAGTAGTCAAGCACCGAGGTACAGTTGCTGAAACACCAGTGGGAGCAGTTTGAGAACCACAGGGAAAGTAAAAGAATGGTTAACAGCTTAGATTCTGGAGTTGGGCAGATCTGATTAAAGACCCTGCATTGCCACTAACCAGCTATGAGACTTTGGACACATTAAGATCTCTAGAGAAAACCTACCTTTCACCTTTTGTTGTCAGGATTAAATGAAAACATTTGTAAAATCTGAAAGGATATCTAGTATAGAACCAGAACAGCAGTTTTGGAGTTAGGTTGTTGTCTGTCGCTAGCTGTGCAACATGGGCAAATCACTATCTTCTGTGCCTCTATTTTCTCATCTACAAAGTGGGGATAATGGCACCTACTTTATAGGCTTCTTGAGGGAATTATATTAGTCAATACATGGAAAGAGCTTATAATGCCAAGCATATAGTAAGTAAGCAAGTGTTAGCAAATTAGTAGTGTTTAGGATAATGCCTAGCACCTACCTAGTAAAAACTAAAATGTTAGCTGTCTCTGATACTGTACAGATAAGCTGCAAGGGTCATTCCAGGAGGCAGGAATGTCAATTAGGTGGGCTCCGTGATGGGGTCATTTACTTAGTGAAGATAGTTTCTGCTAGACCTGAAACCAAGAATGGGGAGAGAGCCTTAGAAGACTTGTAGAGTCAGAATGTAGTAGTCTTGATCAAGAACGGGTAAAGAAACAGCTCCTGGAGGGAGAGAGGGGACTGGACCTTAAGAATGGTACTTCCAAGTGAAGGCAAGTCAGGAACTACAAAGCAGGTAAAGAACCCAGGCAAAGAAGGGTATCTCCAAAGTAGGGTGAAGGTAATGAAAGAAAATAACTGATCTAGCACTGGCTTTGTAAATCAAGAAGCTATAACAATAACAACACAAAAAGCCTATACAGGTAGACCTCATTTTTTAAAAAAACTATTAATTGAATTTACTGGGAGGCAGACCTCCTTTTATTGCATTTCACAGAGGTTACTTTTTTTTTTTTACAAATTGAAGGCACTATCCTCCGTCAGCAAAGATTATGCCTTGCTTTACTGCAACAGTTGCTTTGCTGCGGTGGCTGGAATGAACCCACAGTACCTCCAAGGCGTGCTTGTACTGGAAAATGCTTCTTTAAATGCTTTTTTAATAAAAATTTTCTGTGCTTATATTCCTGTTTTTATTCATTAATATTTCAAACTATTTATCAATGTCCAACCTATCTCTTACAACTAAGTGTTGTAGGTACATGGAGCACAAAGGCTAGTAGAGGTTATCAGTGGGAATTTCAACAGGGAGATGGATTTCACTGAAGAATTAGATCTACAAACAGGAGTTTTCCCTCACCTTGCTGGCTGGCCTTGGAGAATCTGAATTTTACTTCATTATGGGAGGTTGCATTTCCTTAGGATCTTTTTATAGATTTCAAGTTAGAGACAAACCCAACTGCCAGCTCTCCCCTACTTCCCTATCCCAAAGAAGTACCTGGGAGGAGGAAGAGAGTCTAAGGGCCAAGCCCGAGATACAGAGCAAGGGAAAATGGATAGGTTATGTGCAGAAAGCAGAGGTCTAATGTGACCTAATTTCCAGAGGTGGGAAGTCTGAGCTGCTTTGGCCTCAATGGTCCTTTTAAAACTCGAGGAACAGTTGATCAGTGTTATTGTATTCTATTATCTGTCTCAGTTTGTGTAATCTGCATAACTGTTCATTTCCCTTCTTTATCTAATTGATTAAAATGTTGACAGATCTGTAGTACTCTACACTAGATGAACTCAGCTTTGACTCCACCTAACTTAAATAATCCCAACCCTCATGATATTCCACTCCCCCCTCCACACCCCCCCTCCCCCCATTGGGGGCTTGGGGCAGGTGCTGGGCCAAGGCCAGTCAGACCACAGTGATCATATCCAGTCCACAGCACCTTCCATTTTATTGTTTTATTTACAAACAGGGTGAAGTCAACTGGGAAAATCAGGGACAGGGGTCAGTCTGGGCCATCCAAATGTGGAGTGGTTCCTGGGTCAATCTCCACCACGAAGGCCGCCTCTTCTATCCTTTTCCTGCCCCTTGGAAATGATCCCTTGATTCCTCAGGGCAGCCTCCCCAGCTGCTCCGGAGCCCTTTAATAAGGGCAGATGGATCCTGGGGGAACGGGGTGGTACGAGGGCTGGGCCCCCTCAGTTTGTGTAAACCTGAGTTCCGATCACACGCATGATTTCCTTCTGTATCTTGGGGTCCTGAGTATTAATGTTGGCATCGCCCACCTGACCATCCTCATATCTGCCAAAGATAGGGCAAGTGTGAGCATAAGAGAGAGAACAATATAGAAATAATGTCAACCAGTGGAACTGTATTTGGAGGTGGACCATCCTATAAATAAAAACCCTTTCTTGGTTCTCCTTAGGGTGGAAGAGATTCAACTTACCTGGTTTCCTCTAAACAGACCATGATATATAGGCATCCCCAACCTCCAAGGGGAAAGTCCCAGTGCCAGCTGCACTCAGGTAGCCAGGGGCAAGTCTAAGATAACAGTAGTCACACCCCAGGACACCCCCACCCTCACTCCTCAGAGTAATCCCCAAGGTACCCTCCTAGACTTACACAAAGAAGAACCGTGTGCAGACATGGTCGGACACAGGGCACACCCAGATGTTCCCATGCTTCTGGAGGTCTTTAGATGTAATGACTGAGAAGAGGGGGCCAGAAGTTATATATATATAATGCTTAGGTCAGAGACCAGGCAGGGAAGGGAAGATATGATGCTTCAATATCACCCTTGGCTGGATCATGCGCCATTAGTTGCACTAAAAAGAAAGGTTGGGCCCAGCAGTGTGGCTCAGTGGTTGAGTGTTGATCTGTGAACCAGGAGGTCATGGTTCGATTCCCAGTCAGGTCATATGCCCCGGTTGTGGCCTCAATCCCAGTGTGGGGCATGCAGGAGGCAGCCAATCAATGATTCTCTCTCATCATTGATATTTCTATCTCTCTCCCTCTCCCTTTCTCTCTGAAATCAATAAAAATATAATATATATATATGTATATGTAAATGAAAGTTTGGGGACCTAGAAAACAGGGACTAGTTGAGCTACTTACCTTCACAAAGTGCTATACAGTTTAGATTCCGACTTTGCAGGAACCTTGACTGAATGGATCGGGTCTGGAAGAGAAAGAGAGCAGGGCCAGGTAGACTGTTACAACTTTCTCTATAGAGGCTGGTTCGCTGATGATGGGTGGGATCAGGGATATCCTGGGCTTCCAGCCACCCTCTCCCACGCCCCCAAAACCAGTCTGGATGAGTTCACAGCTTCCATCTTTACAATTATATGTCACTGCATTTTTTCATAAATTCAGTCTTTGTTTTCATAGTTATGACTAAAGCCACTTATGACTGGAAGCATGTTCATCTTAGAATGTACCTGATTCCTTCAAATGATCTTCAAACTACCCTCCATCCCCACCATTGTTTCCCCATCCATCTCTGTAACCGAAACATATCCCAGGAGAAGGGTACTGACTCACTGGAGCAGGGCCAAATATTAATACCTGGGGGATAGTATTCATCCTGTTATATCTCTGGACCAGCTCATCCTTGGAGGGCATCCTGTGCTGTCCTTTTCCCATTCCTGTCATAGAAGAACAAACCCAGTTTATTCACCCATTCCTTAATCAAACATGTACTCAAGTACCTACTGTCAGGCACTGAGCTAGACACTTGGCAATACAGCAGTGAATAAAACAAACAAGACATCTTTCCTCACAAAATTTTAGTCTGGTGGAGAGTACAGGCAAAGAACAAGTAATTACAAAACAATATGCCAAGTGTTGTGATGGGGACAATAGAGAGCACTGTGTAAGTCAGAGGCAGAGAAGGAACCTAGCCTAGAGGTCTGAAGAAGGCTTCCTGGTGATAGCTAGGGTGAGAACTCTAGGGTGAGGAATTTATATGAAGAGGGGGCAATGTTCTGGGCAGAGGTAACAGGATATAGAAGGTCTGGAGGGAAAAATCAGTATGCCTTAGTTTGTACAGAGCATAGTCAATGGCAGAGGAGTGGTGAGAGATGATGTCTAAGAGGTGAGCTAGGATCAGTTCAAGCAGGCCTTGTAGGCCATGTTAAGGCAACTAGAGTTCATCCTGAGAACATCAGGGAATCACTGAAGGGTTCTATGATAGGTGAGTAACACATGAAATGAGAGGAATGAGGTGCCCAAAACAGTGGTGACATCAGTACTTCGGATCAAATGTCAGGCTGAGTGAAATGAGTAGAAAGGAAGCAAGCAGAGCAAGTCAGATCTGCTCTAGTCTCAAAGTTACATAAAATACTGTGACAGAGTCTTTCAAGAGAAAAGGGAGAAAGCACAACAGTTAAGGGATAACTAATTTTCCAGATAACTACAATGGCAAAAACCTTGAAGAATTCTGCTTCCTTCAGAAAGTCTTCCCACACTTTAGGAAGTGCTGCCAATTCCCTGGTTTCCACCCTCTCTAAATCCATAAATCCTTCACCATCCTTACCCACCAGTGAATAGTCCTGTTTATAACCATTTATAGACTCATTTTGGATTTTTCTTAGATACAAAACAGTGCTTGTGTGTTCCTGCTCCCAACTCTTTTTGCCTGTGATTAGGACTTCAATCTCTATGCTCAGCTTTAGCACAGGCAGCCTTATATCACAGACTCTCGTGTGTGCGTACGTGTGTGTGAGACTGAGAGGAAGATGGGGAATGATGCTATCGTTACAGGCCATAAGCAGGGCCCTTATCAACCACTCCACCCTGGAACTTTCTATTATTACTAACTCCACTCTGCTTCAATTTTTGGTCTTGTGATGGCCATGATGTTGCTGTGGAAATGATAACCACTGGACTAACATTCTTTACTGATCAGGCTGTAAATTCATCATGCACTCACACTAAAGTCCTATGATAGAATTGTGGCCCGAATAAAATTCAGGGCCAGGAGAGCTTCAAGATTTCAACTGCTAATTTCTTCCTCCTATAGACACTCACCACCCATTTCCACCTTCTCCATTAGCCTGAACTAGGTTTAGCTCTGCATCTAAACATGACTTCTTAGCCTGGGTATTTCAGTGCAAGATTCTGAGTGAAATTCTCATTTAGGTTATACCCCAGAATATAGGAAAGAACAATCTGACTTCTTTTTTTTTTAATT
>NW_005370944.1:3877075-3888230 GCF_000412655.1 Myotis brandtii | reverse complement strand
CCAGTGGCTCAGCCTCCCCAATTACCTGAGGTGGACACTCTTGGTGCACCTCTTTGTGAGTCTTTTTGTAGTTAAGCCTTGATTGTTGTAGTTAACACTGGGAGGGAATGACCTCCAGGCCAATTGGCTGTGAGAATCAGCTGTGTCTACAGTGGGAGAACTTCTGTGCTGGAGACACCCCTCCAGGGCAAGACTTGCTTCAATGGGGCTTTGGTGCTCACTGGGTCTGCCCCCTAAGTGTGTCCTTTAAGGGTCCGAGAAGCTGAAAACTGGGTGGTCCCACTCTGACCACTGGGGACACTCGCTCCTGGGTCTCTAGGGAGGTGCTAATCTAGCCTTTTCCTGAGGCTACCCAGCAAAAGCCTCCATGCAGGGCTTGGGCAGGGCGGGTCCCACGGGATCAACAGGGCGGAGCGAGCAGTTATGGCTGCTCTCAGTCCTGCCCTCAGAGGCTCTGCTTCTCAGTGTCCCGGTAATCGCTGTAAGCACCTTCGAGAGAAAGCTGCCCTTGAGTTCCGACCGATGCCAGACAGTCCCGCTTCTCCCGTATGAGTCTGGGTTCCCAAAGACTCGCCTGGAACTGGAGCTCAGAGCCTGAGACTCCCTCCCGATTGAAAAAGACAACCGCGCCCTCAGCCGCCAGCCCGCTCCGAGTGCGCCTCTGTACCTTAGTATTTTACTTCCGCACCGCACCTCCTCTGAGTCTCGGTATGCTTTTCTCTTTCCTTCTAGTTGTAGAGTTTCCACTCAGCCAGCCTTCCTGTGGTTCTGGATGATGTCCGTTCCGTCTTTTAGTTGTATTTTTGAAGTGGTTGTGCGAGGCAGCAAACTCCGGTGTTTACCTATGCTGCCATCTTGGTTTCTCCAATCTGACTTCTATGGCTGTTTTAGAGATGGCCCTTATAATATAAATCCTGTCCCATTCCAATCCTGTTGCACACTGTCCTGTCCATACTCCCCCAGTGATCTTCAGACAGTTGTCAAGACCAGACCCTAAGAACATGATGGCTAGAATAATCCCTGGATGTTTTGTGTCTGGAGTATATACTTATTCCAAGTCTCTAAACAGGACTGAATAGATGGAGTTTACCATCTCCTTTCTCACTGGTCTTCATTTTCCAGCCCGCTCCGAGTGCGCCTCTGTACCTTAGTATTTTACTTCCGCACCGCACCTCCTCTGAGTCTCGGTATGCTTTTCTCTTTCCTTCTAGTTGTAGAGTTTCCACTCAGCCAGCCTTCCTGTGGTTCTGGATGATGTCCGTTCCGTCTTTTAGTTGTATTTTTGAAGTGGTTGTGCGAGGCAGCAAACTCCGGTGTTTACCTATGCTGCCATCTTGGTTTCTCCAATCTGACTTCTATGGCTGTTTTAGAGATGGCCCTTATAATATAAATCCTGTCCCATTCCAATCCTGTTGCACACTGTCCTGTCCATACTCCCCCAGTGATCTTCAGACAGTTGTCAAGACCAGACCCTAAGAACATGATGGCTAGAATAATCCCTGGATGTTTTGTGTCTGGAGTATATACTTATTCCAAGTCTCTAAACAGGACTGAATAGATGGGAGTTTACCATCTCCTTTCTCACTGGTCTTCATTTTAATGTGCATACTCTAGCCAAGTCATTGGAGGCTCTGCTAGTCAAAGGGATGCTCTCTATACTGCTCCCAGAAGGCACCCAATGCTGTTGGCTTAGAATCCTACCCTGAGAAAGAACAAAGCAGAGCAGAATAGGGTGGAAGGAGACACACAATAAGATAAAGTTGACCAAATTCTAGAGTAACTACAGTTATTTGGACACTTGCATACATTCCACCCACTGTTATATAGGCTCAAATATCTATGGGGCCCTCACAGAGTCAGTCATTCAAGCAAAGCCTACCCTATCAGTCTAATATAATGGTTAGAATACTGTCCCAAAAGTTAGGAGATCTGGATTTCTGTCTTATCTCTGCTACTCAGCTGTGTGACTCCAAAGTCACTTAATATCTCCAAGTTTCAGCTCTCTTATCTAAAAACGGGGATTGGACAAAATGACCTACAGCTCTAATACCAAAATCCTATGGTATTTTGTATCTATAGTTAATTGACCTTTTTGAGAAGGATGGTATCATATGATGTTTTTAAGTAATTGGTAAAGTAATGAAGAAAGAGAAGAAGTCGGTAAAGACACCTGGCTCCATCTGATAACTAATGGCTTTCAGGCACTTAATGGTGTGCAAAGGCCAATGACAGAGGGAGAGAATAGGGAGAAAATAGATAGGAAGAAAGAATCTTGTGGGCACTGAGAACCAGGAGAATTTCACTATTTGGAAAATAATAAGAGATTAATTAGAGGCAAGCTCAGGCTGTGATAAAGATAAAAATTGAGGAACCTAGACAAAGAAGCCAAAAAGACTACCCCAACCCCACCCTACTTTAGACACCAGGCACACAGAATGAGATCCATGTATACATTTAACAAATATTTATTGGGCACTTACCCTGTGTGGATTAATACTAATATTTGGTTCATGACACACTATCATATATTTAACTAGAGGCCCGGGGAGAGAGGGGTTCCTCTGCTGGGCCTGCACCCTCTCGCAGTCTGGGACTCCTTGGGAGATGTCCGCCTGCCAGGGAGCAGCCTAAGCTGGCAGTCGGACATCCCCCGAGGGATCCTTAGCACTGCTGCAGAGGCAGGAGGGGCTCCCACCACTGCCGCTGTGTTCACCAGCTGTGAGCCCAGCTTCTGGCTGAGCAGCACTCCCCCTGTGGGAGCACACTGACCACCAGGGGGCAGCTCCTGCATTGAGCATCTGCCCCCTGGTGGTCAGTGTATGTCATAGCGACTGGTCGTTCCACCGTTCGGTTGATTTGCATATTAGCTTTTTATTATATAGGACAGGACAATAAATATCTTCAGATCCAACCTAAGAACTAAATCCAAGACCTAAAACATTACCGATGACTTACATCTATGTGCTGCTATCCTAACCCAACTACCTGCATCCCCTTTGGGAGGTAACCACCATCCTGAAATTTCTTTAGTTTTATCACACACAGAAACATACATACACATGCCTAATGTTTAATTTCATTTGCTTTTGAACAACATTTAAAAAAAGGTAGCATAGACTAGTCTTTTGAGCTTGCCTTTCCCCCCTCAACTTATTACTAAGATTTTTCCATGATGTTGAATGCCACTGTTCATTCATTTTCATTGCTAAATAATCAATCGTAAGAATGTATTAAAACATATCCTGATTTGGGTTGTTTCCAAGATTTGCTGTTGCAAACAGTATTGCTTTGAACATTTTTGTACAATCTTTGGGTGCACATATACAGGAATGAAAATGCTGGGTCAATTGGATAAAATTTCTCAGCTTTATATTATCACCAAATTTAACACCAAAGAGTCATACTAATTTATATCCCCATAAGCAATAAAAGAAATCTTAATGACCTATAACTCTGGTACAATCAGAGGTATTATCAGATTTCTTAATTTTTGCTAATCCATTTGGGTGCTAAAATGGTAAGTCATTTTGGTCTTGATTTTACTTACTTAATAGTGGCTGAGCAGCTTTTCACATTTTTTGGTCATTTCTTCAGTGACATACCTGTTCATGTCATCTGCTTATTTTTTAAATCATTTTCATTTTCAATTACAGTTGACATTCATCTTTAGTTTCAGGTGTTCACCCCAGTGACCAGACATTACATAACTTAATAAGTGATCATCCCAATAAATCCTACACCCATCCAGCACCACACCTAGTTATTAGATTACTGACTATACTAGAGGTCCGGTGCATGAAAATTTGTGCACTGGTGGGTGGGTGGGGGTCCATCAGCCTGGCCTGCCCCCTCTCACAGTCCAGGAGCCCTCAGGGATGTCCTACTGATGGCGGGAGGCAACCGGACCAATCAGGGGAAGGTGCCGCCCCCATCCCCCTGCCACGGCTGCCAGCCCTCCTTGGCCCTCGCAGCCACTGCGGCTTTGTCTGGAAGGACGTTGGGTCTATTTGGTCTAATTAGCATATTACCCTTTTATTAGTATAGATTCCCTAAGCTGTACTTTACATCCTCACCTTTTTTGCCCATCTCCCAAACCCTCCTCCCATCTGGCAACCAACAGAAAGTTCTCTGTATCTATGAGTCTGTTCTATTCTGCTTGTTCATTTTGTTTGTAGTTTCAATTCTTGATAGATATGTATTTATCACCATTTTATTGTTCATATTTTTATCTTTTTTCTTCTTCTTAAAGAAGACTCTTTAACATTTCATGTAATACTGGTTTGGTGGTGATGAACACCTTTAGTTTTTCTTGGCTGGTAGCTCTTTATATGTCCATCAATTCTAAATGATAGCTTTACAGGATAAAGTAATGTTGGTTGTAGGTCCTTGCTTTTCATCACTTTGAATATTTCTTGCCACTCCCTTTTAGCCTGCAAAGTTTCTTTCTTTTTTAAAAATGTTTTCTTTTAAAAAAAATATATCTTTATTGATTTGAGAGAGGGAGAGGGAAAAAGAGAAACCAATGAAAGAAACATCAATTGGCTTCCTCCTGCACACCTCCTACTGGGGATTGAGCCTGTAACCTGGGCATGTGCTCTGACCAGGAATTGAACCATAGGTCAATGCTCAACCACTAAGCCATGCCGGCTGGGCTGCAAAGTTTCTTTTGAGAAACCAGCTGACAGTCAGTCTTATGGGCGCTCCCTTGTAGGTAACTAACTGCTTTTCTCTTACTGCTTTTAAAATTGTTTGTCTTTAACCTTTTGCATTTTAATTATGATGTGTCTTGGTGTGGATCTCTTTGGATTCATTTTCTTTGGAACTCTGCAATCCCTGGACTTCTATGTCTGTTTCCTTCACCAATTTAGGTAAGTTTTCTGTAATTATTTTTTCAAATAGGTTTTCAATTTCTTGCTCTTTCTCTTCTCCTTCCAGCACCCCCATGATGCGAATGTTGGTATGCTTGGATTTGTCCCAGAGGCTCCTTACACTACCCTCATTTTGGGGGGTGGGGGGGTCTTTTTTCTTGTTGTTCTGATTTTTTTTTTTTTTTGCTTCCTTATATTCCAAGTCAATTTGATTCTTGGCTTCACCTATTCTACTGGTGATTCCCTGTAAATTATTCATTTCAATTAGTTGTGTTTTTTATTTTTAAATAAAAACAGGTTCTCACTAAGTTTCCTGACATCCTTATAACCAGTGTTTTGAACTCTGAATCTAGTTGATTGCTTGTCTCCATTTTGTTTATTTTTTTCTGGAGTTTTGTTCCATTCTTTCATGTGGGATGTTTGTCTCCTCATTTTGGTCACCTCCTTGTGCTTGTTTCTGTGTATTAGGTAGAGCTGCTATGTCTCCAAGGCATAGTAGCGTGGCCTAATGTAGTTGGTGACCTGTGGGGTCCAGCAGCACAGACTTTCTGATCACCCAAGTTTGGCACTACAGGTGTACCCCCCATGTGGGCTGTACACCCTTCTGTTGTAATTGAGTCTTGATTGCTGTTGGCATGTCAATTAAAAGGATTTACTCAGGTTGATCAGCTGACCACCAACTTCCGATCACCTTGGTAGGTCAGCTGTGCCGGGGCCCACCACACAGTGCAAGACTTGCTTCAGCAGGGCTCTGGTACCCACTGATTCCACCACTTCAGTGTATCACTTGTGGAGGTGGCTGGGTGGTGGTGCTTCAATGTTGCCTGAAGCTATCACTGGGTGCACTGGCTTTGGGATCTCCTAGGAGTTGCAGGCCAGTGTCAGCCATTGCCTGTGTTCTGCCGAGGGCCACCAGGCATAAGCTACAAAGTGACCTGCAGATGGCCGTCTCTTGTGCTGGGCTTAGAGGTGCTCAGGCAAGGCTGGCTACTGTTAGTACTGGGCCTAGGGCCACTTAACGAGAAATAAAGGGCTTGCTGATGCCAGAAGCTGCTTATTTGAAAGATTTTAGGAAAATCTGAAGCACCAGTCAAGACAGGCTATTCCTATGGTAAAGCCACTGGAAACAGCTTGGGTGGGCCAAAAAATTGGGTGGTAAGGGCCTCAGGGAATCACCAGGGTGGGCAAACAGTGTAAGCTAGGTTGATGGAATTTCAGATATGGCACCTCTCTGATAGCTCTGTGGGGGAAAGGCTCATCAAAGGATGAATGGCTTCTGCCAGCACTTCTGTCTAGGAGAGAGCTGTCCCTCCAGCTCTCACCTAGATGCCAAACAATGCAGTTTCTCCTCGTATGTCTCTGGTGCCTTTCAAGCTGCTCCCCCATGCTGGAGCTCAGAAAGAGTGAGTCCTAGTAAGTCCATGTGTAGGCCCTTTAAGAGAAACTCCCTGGCACTCCAGCAGTGTCAGCCTTCCTCAGCCTCAAGCCATATTCATTTTTACAGCTAGAAGTTACTGGGACTTCTCTTGCTGGCACTGAAACCCTCAGTGGGGAGGTCTGGTGTGGGACTGGGGCCCCCTACTCCTCAGGGGAGGCCTACACCGCCGAGATCTCTCCTGATTTTTATGCACCACACGAGTGTGGGACCAGCACTTCCAGGTCTCTGCCCTACCAGTCTTAATGTGGCTTCTCCAATTTCATAGTTGTAAGACTTCCATTCAGCTCGATTACAGGTGGTTCTGAATGATGGTTGCTCTGTACTTTAGTTACAATTTTGACGTGGTTATGGGAGAAGGTGAGTACATTTACCTACATGGCCATCTTGACCAGTAATCTTTTTCTCATTTGCCAATTTTTATATTGGGTTGTCTTTTTCTTATTTATCTGTAAGAATTTTTAAAAAATTCTCACCCAAGGATATGTTTTTGATTTTTAGAGAGGGAGGGAGAGGAGAGATTAAGGGAGGGTGTGAAGGATAGGGAGAGAGGGGGAGAAAGAGAAACATTGATTGGTTGCTTCCTGTACTTGCCTTGACCTTGGATTGAACCCACAACTTTTTGGTGCACAGGACGATGGTCTAAAACTGAGCTACCCAGCCAGGGCAATTTCTAAGGATTTTTAAAATATATCTTTATTACTAATCTTTTGTGGTTATGTGTATTATAAATGTCTTCTCCTGGTTTGTAGCTTGTCTTTTCTCTTTCAAACTTAAATAATATAAGTTCTTTTTAAAATATATCTTTATTGATCTCAGAGAGGAAGGGAGTGGAGAGAGAGATAGAAACATCAATGATTAGAGACAATCATTGATCGGCTACCTCCTGCATGCCCCCTACTGGGATCAAACCCGCAACCTGGGCATGTGCCCTTGACCAGAATTGAACCCAGGACCCTTCGGTCCACAGGCCAATGCTCTGTCCACTGAGCCAAACTGGCTAGGGCATCTTTTCACTTTCTTAAGATGTCTTCTGATAAACAGAAGTTATTAGTTTTGATAAAATCAAATTTACCAATCTTTTATGACTTATGAATTCATGTTTTCATTCTCTGGATGATTCTGTGTAAAATTGTGAAATAATTTGTTCCTTGAAAGTTTAGCCTGACTTGAAAACTATCTGAGCCAAGTAGGATTTTTGGGTTTTGTGTGCATATGTGTGTATGTGTAGGGGGGCGGTGTGGAGTGTGGTGTAAAATTTTAAACTACCATTCAATGTCTTTTATAGTTTTAAGACTATTTAGGCTTTCTATTTCTTCTTGAATCATTTTTTTAGTTATATTTTTCTAAGAATTTATCCATTTTGTCAAAGTTTTCAAAGTACTGACATAAAGTTGACAAAATTGTCCCATTAGCTTCTTAAATTTTGCTACATCTGTAGTTATGTTCCCTTTTCCAGGTATCTGTGCTCTTTTTCTTCAATCTAACCAGCTGTATCTGTTTTTTGTTTGTTTTTTAGTTCTTAAAAAGAATCAACTTTTGCTTTTTTGGTTCTATCTGTTGTACCTATTTTTATTTGGTTGATTTCAGTTCTTACCTATATTATCTCTTTTTTTTCTACTTTTTTAGTTTATTATGTTGTTAGAGACTATTCTAGTTCTGCACCTATGGGGCTAAGTTTCTAATCTTTATACAGTTATAATTACTGGAGGACACTAAATGATAATCTATAAAGACTCTAGCACTTGCCCTAACCAATTTGGCTCAGTGGATAGAGTGTCAGCCTGCGGACTGAAAGGTTCCAGGTTCAATTCCGGTCAAGGCATGTACCTTGGTTGCGGGCACATCCCCAGTAGGGAGTGTGCAGGAGGCAGGTGGTCGATGTTTCTCTCTCATCGATATTTCTAACTCTCTATCCCTCTCCCTTCCTCTCTGTAAAAAATCAATAAAATATATATATTAAAGACTCTAGCACTGTCTCCTTCATATGGTATACATGCAACTACATGGTGGCTCTCTTTTATACAGAACAAGAACAAAAGAAAACAGAAAAGGAATGAAGACATGAACCTGGAACACTGAGTTTTAAGTCAGAATCATTTTCTGAGCAGGACAAAACTAGACTCATCTCCTAATCAGATTCTGGACCTCACTCATGCCTTATCTTTGGAATGAAATGCTTTCTCTTGCATTCAATGTGACTGATAGTATAATGTGTAATTATACATAGTTGAAAAGAGAGTTGACAGGGAGAAGAACAGTGTTTCCAGAAATGTAAGCCAACAGAAGGGACTCAAGCCTTCAAGTGTATTTATAGGTAAACACACATGCACATGTGTACATACACAATTTATAATGACGGGCTATTGCTAACACCAAAAATGTTGTCTACCAAAAGCCTAGTTTCATTTCCCAGTTCCCACTGCCAAGCCTCTATAATGAATAAAACTATCCCCATGGAAAAAAGGAAGAATCCAAATTTCTAATGAGAGAAAACTGAGAAAGACAGTTTGTATCCACGACTGAGAAAAGAGCTGACATAGACCAAGTATCCATGGTAGAAGAGGAGGAGAGCATAGATGGTATATTCACAAAATGGATGCAGTATAAATAGAGTCAAGGTGGCCAGAAAGTATTTCTTACCTGAGTATCCAAAGGAAATACTGGAGATGGGGCTCAGGTAGATGCCTTTGCCATAGGCTGCTCCATGCAGCTTGCAGGGAAACACCAGGATGAGCAATATGAGCCTGGGCCCTCCCATGACTGTATATTAGGGAGCCACGAGGCTTAGCCAGCCCTCTCTTCCCTCCATTATCACTCATTCAGATGGCTCTAGGCACCTACTCGTAAAATGCCGATTGGCTGAACATCGGTTGCAAGTTAACCCCTTTGTCTATGAAATAATAAATATTGAAGCCTTGGAGTGAGGAATAGCACAGCCACTGAGTCAGTCCCTTGGAATCCATGTTCCTGTCCCCAGGTGTCGGTATATATGAGATTCCAAAAAAAAAGAACTACAGAACAGATAGCCAGGAAGAGGAACAATGACTGTTCCTTGGGGTCTCTCAGGGCAAAGAAATAAGTCTCCTATTGATACCGTTCTAATAACCAGGTTATTATTTAACAGAAAAGGAGTAAAGGGAAGACTAGGTAATATAGGCATGCCATTTACACAGCTTTGCTAATTTAACACTCTCCAAGTCTGTTCCCCATAGAGAGATGTGGGAAGGGAGTGAACAAAGGCAGTTTGGACTAATGCGCAGTAAGGTCTGAGTGATGTGGAAGATGCCTACCTGTCTGTCAGTCACACCTGGGAGTGAATCAGTGGCCAGAATGCGTGTGGCCACTGCAGCACTATACCTGAATATTTAAGCTTCTGAACAAAGGAGCCTCTCTCTCTCACGCAGCTGGGCTCCTGGCTATCCTGTTGCAGGGGCAAGCTACCCTGCACCCACACAATGGATTAATGGACTGAATCTGGACTAAATGCACTGGACCCAGCTTCAACATGGAACAGTCACTTTGGACACTGGCCCTCCTTTTGGCTCTACTGGAACCCCAGCTGCACTCTTTCAGGACTGGTTTAAGGAGCATAGGACTTTGGAACCTGAGGAATGTAACTCCCACCAATAAAGCCTTTTACCACATCTCATTCTCCCATGGAGGCTTCTGAAAATGCTTATTTCAGTGGTACCTTAAGAGCCATCCCACTCCCATGAGCATAGGAGAAATTTAATTCTCTGGTGATACTATATAACTCTGAATGAACAGTCACATATATTGAAAAGTTCTAATAGGGTAATTCATCTAATGGCTGCAATCAGCAATTCATACTCCTGCCTACAGCTACATTCCCATTCCCCAAATCACCGAAAAACATAGGAGGTAAAATATATAAAAGCTACATTCATTCTATACATACACTTCCAACTTCCTCCCTAGGGAAGCCACACACAGACTAGATTTAAGGATGCTGAGGCAAAAACAGCTGAGTACTCCAGGGCAGACTCTCCCAAAACTGAGTGGGGCAGAAAACGGGGTGGAGAAAAAGAAAAAAGGGGCACAGCCTCACCTGCAGTTTGGTGTAGGATGCATTCACCAGCCCATTGCGCAGGATCGAATGCCAGTTCTCAATGTGGGACCCACTGTAAGGCAGGGTAGAATGTATGTCTCTTCACAGTATGAGGTTCCCAGGAGCACTTTCAAGAATGCCATTCCCACCCATTCTCACCCACACAGGACATGAAGATGGACACATATACTTAGTGATGGGCATGCATATGGACATAGTCACAGGCATGCAGATGTATGTGTGACTAACCTCTTATATCTTAATTTCCAGTCCCATCATCTCTTCCATGCTTTAGCTAGGCCCATTCTAAACCCTCAACTGCTGATTCAGCATTTTCATTGGCCTATTCCCCTATATTTCAAATTGAATTCTTCTCAAACCCAACAAACTTATCACTGAATGCAAATATGGCTTCCAGTCCTGAATTCAGGTGTACTTTGGGAAAATGGTACCACCACTCCCTTTGCATTACCCTTAATATGGCTCTTTCTTTCTCTCTTTTCTCCCACAATTATGCATCAATTGATTTCCTCAAAGTAGTTTTCAAATCTAATCCCTCTAATCTGTTTCTTCAACCATCCTTTTATGTGCAAATGCCATTTCTCCTCAACTACATCATAAGTAGCTTGAGAGTAAAGACCATATCATATGCTATCTTTTTATCTTCTACAGCAAGAATGTCAAACTCAAAGGCTAACACGGGCCAAATAAACAAGGTTTAAGTTTATGTGGGCCGCAAAAAACAAAAGCTTCAATTTTCATAGAAACATGTTTATTTTG
>NW_005370944.1:3857834-3876920 GCF_000412655.1 Myotis brandtii | reverse complement strand
ATAAGCCTATTTTTCTTGTTCTCCGAAAGTGAAATATTTCCTGTTGCACACACCAAACAAGTCAGTACACGACTAATGATGTGGCAATCGGCTGCTAAAATAGTCGCTGCTAGTATTAGTGGAGAGAAACGGTGCGCCTGTACAAGGCGCGTAAGGGAAATGACTACAGTAATCAGTCATTAGTGAATGTTGTAGTTCGTTATTAATAATCATGAATAACAGGATATTGTAAAAATTAGGTTACGAAATTTTTATTAAAACATTTCTGACATACCGTTATATTGGTTGGGCTGCAAAAATATTCGTTGTGGGCCACATGCGGCCTGCGGGCCATGAGTTTGACATACTTGTTCTACAGAATCTACCACAATATAACTAACTGTTGACTGGTTGACGAACATAGGTAACACAAACTCATTAATCTCGAATGAACTCTCCCATCACCTTACATTTGTTGCCCTCCACTTTCCCCACCACCCCGCTCTTACTGGAAGGCAAAAGTGCTGCCATAGAGTTTCTTGGCAGTCCGGAACCGTGCCTCCTTGGCAGGAGGGCTGCTCAGCAGGAGGAACTGGTGTGAGGTGTGCATGAACTTCAGCTGCTGCCAGGGTGGGGGTGGGGTCAGAAAAACAGAGCAGAAATGGAGATCAGGGAGAGAAGGGTTGGGGATAGGGAGCAAATCAGGCTTGCAATGACCCCCAAAAAAGGAAATATGCTTAGGCCCAAATATTATTATTGATGGGCAGAGACAACCAGGAAAATCTAGGACCAATGTGGTTGGTTGGTTTGGAGGCCCCTCCCTGCCTCTCATCAGATATTTAAGTTTAGAGGGAAAAAGGTCACTTACCCTGCTGAGAGGTAGTTTGACAATGTGTGACCTGTTACTAGAGATGATCCTAGGACAAAACAGAAATAAAGAAAATGACAGAATAAGTGTGTGGTTAGGCCATTGTGAACAAAGCAGCAGCCTTGCTGTGCCCTTGGGAGAACAAGCAAGGATTCCAGGGTTGTCTGAATTGTGTGAAATATCCAGGCCACCATCTGAATATTCCCTTGGGTAGTAATGCTTGCATATAAAAATGTAAAAGGAAAGCTAGTTACTGATAGTCAAATAACAGATGAAAGAGAGGGTTGGGAGGTGAGCTGCTACATCTAGGAAGAGAAAAGAATAGAACAAAAGGAAGAGAACAAGAGGTCAGCTAAAAAAATTAGAGAGCAATCTGTATTAGGATGGTGATGAATTACCCTTGGGATTTAGAAACTTAGAACTGAGCTCAGGACCATCCCACTTGAGCTCAGAGGAAGCCTGAATGCTCTTGGGGATGGTGAAGAATGGATAGAAAATTACTGCTTGGGCAGGAGAAAGAAGCAGAAGAAACTAGAATAAACTTCCTGAGGATTCAAGGATAGACTAGGCTATATGTAGGCTGGATTCAGAGGACAAGAGAGAACAAAGGCATGAAACACTAAGGGGTCAGCAAAGGAGCATTATTCCCTATAGTGGATGGTTTAGTTTTTTTGTGTTTCACCCATGTACTAATGATGCCATTCTGGAGGATCTATGCCTGGTCATTCCTCATGCTAAGAGGGAGCATGCTGCATTGAGAAACTATTGATGTCAAAGGCTGACTAAGAAGAAAGGGAAAAGCCGTGTCAAGAAAACAGAACAGGAATCAAGATCAGGGAGGGACCCATCAACAAAATGGAAAAGGGAACCCACTGTATGAGAACATTCCGCAATGATACATCTGATTAGGGGTTAATTTCCAAAATATATAAAGAACTCATACAACTCAACACCAGGAAGACAAACTATTAAATTAAAAAATGGGCAAAAGCCTGGCTGGTGTGGCTCAGTGGTTCAATGTTGACCCATAAACCGAGAGGAACCAATTCAATCCCTGGTCAGGACACATGCCTGGGTTTCAGGCTCAATCCCCGGGCCGGGGTGGGATGGTCTCTCTCATCCCTCTATCCCTCTCCCTTCCTCTCTCTCTCTCTCAAATCAATAAAAATATATATTTTTTAAAAAGGCAAAGGACCTGAATAGATACTTCTCCAAAGAGGACATTCAGATAGCCAATAGACACATGAAAAAAATGCTCAACATCACTAATTATCAGAGAGATGCAAATTAAAACTACAATGAGGTATCACTTCATACCTGCCAGAATGGCTACCATCAATAAATCAACAAAATGCCCAGCCGGGTGTGGCTCAGCGGTTGAGCATTGACCCAGAAACCAGGAGGTTACCAGTTCGATTCCCGGTCAGGGCATTTGCCCATGTTGTGGGCTCGATCCCCAGTGTGGAGTGTGCAGGAGGCAGCCAATCAATGATTCTCTCTCATCATTGATGTTTCTATTTCTCTCTCCCTCTCCCTTCCTCTCTGAAATCAATAAAAAAATTTAAAAAAATCAATCAATCAATCAATCAATCAATCAACAAACAACAAATGCTGGTGAGGCTATGGAGAAAAGGGAACCCTAGTGCACTGCTGGTGGTAATGCAGACTGGTGCAGCCACTGTGGAAAACAGTATGAAGTTTCCTCAAAAAAATTAAAATGGACTGCCATTTGACCCAGTAATTCCACTTTAGGGAATATGTCCTAAGAATCCTGAAACACCAATCAGAAAGAATATATGCATCCTATGTTCATAGCGGCATTATTTACAATAGCTAAGATCTGGAAACAGCCCAAGTGCCCAGCAGTAGATGAGTGGATAAAAAAGCTGTGGTATATTTACACAATGGAATATTATGCAGCTTTAAAAAAGAAGAGGGGCCTCCTTACCCTATGCAACAGCATAGATGGACCTGGAGATTATTATGCTAAGTGAAATAAGCCAGTCAGAGAAAGACAAATACCACATGATCTTACTTATATGTGGAATCTAATGAACAAAATAAACTGATAATCAAACAAAATAGGTCTATAGGTGTGGATGCATGGAACAGACTGACATATTTTGGAGGTGAGGGGGTGGGGGAGGGAGGAAGGAGACTGGAAGAGGTTAACCAAAGAACAGACAATAGTGTGATGAGGGATAGGGGCTGGGCGGAGGGGGACTAGGGGGAAGAAAGGAGGACATCTGTAATACTGTCAACAATAAAATCAATCAATCAATCAATCAGAGAGGGAGGGTGGGGGTTGAGGGCAGTAGAGAATGGTCAGAATCTTTGCTGAAAGGCTCTGGACAGTCTACATCACCGGGGAAGACCTTGAGACAGGAAAAGGGAGTAGAAGGGTGCAATGAAGTTATTTGACGTGAATGGTGTTAATTTCTACATGCAAGGGGCATCAAAAACCTACTGAGAAATAAGAAACCCCTAAAAAGAAGTTGAGACATCTCAGAATTTGTGGGTTCTCTATAGGATCTGAGTTCTTGTCAAAGCCTGGTGTCAATAAAACCACAAGAAAAAGCAGCCATGATATATATATAACCTCAGGAAGGAAGCTGAAACTGTCTCTAAGAGAAGGTGTAGGCTCCAAGTTTAATACCATGTCCCTGCCCCACTCTGGGAAGGATGAACCATTCTATCCATACCACTGCAGGAGAGGATGGGCCAGGGGATCCAGCTTGTCCATCTGCTTCTTGATTTCCAGATATGATCCCTGTAAAACAATAGCCATAAACTTAACTTCCAGGAGCAGTGGGAGCCCTTCCACTTTCCACAGATGACTATCAGGGCCCAGGGCAAGGTAGGTAACGAAGGCCATACAAAGGCAGGAGGAGATGGGTTCCCACCCACAAGGAACCCAGTCAGATTGGGAAGATTCATAAATAAATATGAAAATGAGTGAAGATGCTTACAAAACAACATGTAGGTGGGTCTCCCTCATTTTATGCAATTCCTACCACCCTACAAAGTTGATTGTAAATAAAAAATAAATGAAATCAATGTCAGAAAGAATAGGCTAAGGAATCCTGTGGTAAAACTTTACATAAAGCAAGGAGTTCTTGACAAGCAAATCATCCCTCATTGGTGTATCTTATGTATTAATATAAACTGTGATATATAGGATTTGCTAAGAGGCCCACCTGTAAATGAGCACAAATGAATGTCTATTCATGCAGAGATTGCAGACCAGGGGTGGGGAAGTCTGGTGAGGGACAGCCTTGAGTCAAAGGATGGTCACTGCTCCATGTGGCTGCCCCACCCCTAGAAGGATAGAAGTTGGAGGTCCCTGGGTCTAGTTCCTTACCTCCAAGCCCCCCTTCTTAAACTCCCAACCCTGGGCAGAGGTCTTTCCCTCACCTAATTCCCTAAGAATTATGAAAAAATAAACATTAAATATGAACAACCTGTTAAGGAATTAGTAACAAAAGCAAAGGTTGAGGGAGACATTAAGAGTAAGAAAGAAGAGTAGTAATAGAGTTAATAAAACAAAACAGAACAGGAGGGAAGACTAAAGTAAACAGTGAGGAATCTGAGTAGCATCTCTAAGTCTTCACTCCACTTCCATGAATTCCAAGCAGAATACAACACTTGTGGCACAGGCAGGGGACAGGAAAAGGGTAGAGTACCTGGGTCATCTCCCGGATGGACATCACACTATCCAGAGCTTTCTGAAGTCGTTCATAATTCTTTTTCTGTGGGGAATCAATGGGAAGAGAAAAATTAGATGAAGAAAAATGGAGAGTCAAGATGTGAAAAAAAGTAGGCGCAGATATACAAAAAAAGTTTAGGCCCTAGGGAAAGGGTAGTACGTCATGGAAAGAAAACAGATGTAATGTCAGATAGTTCTGGTATCACAAGCTAGTTCTCTCTACCAATTGAGAGTAATAGGGTAAGTTACTTAACCTCTTAGAAGCCCAGTAATCCTGTGACTAAATGAAGATAAAAATTCCCACTACCCTAATCTAGATGTTCTGAAATAACATATGTAAAGAACCTGGTATAGTGTGTGACATATAACAATGAATAATAGTCAGGTACTGTGATGGTTAATTATGTCAATTGTTTTTTTTGTTTTTTTGTTTTTTTAAAATATATTTTATTGATTCTTTACAGAGAGAAAGGGAGAGGGATAGAGAGTTAGAAACATCGATGAGAGAGAAACATCGATCAGCTGCCTCCTGCACACTCCCCACTGGGGATGTGCCCGCAACCAAGGTACATGCCCTTGACCGGAATCAAACCTGGGACCCCTGAGTCCGCAGGCCGATGCTCTATCCACTGAGCCAAACCGGTTCGGCGATGTCAATTGTTAATAGTGTTAATTTCACTGGACAATGGAATGCCCAAACATTTGGTCAAACATTATTTCGGGGAGTGTCTGTGAGAGGGTTTCTAGATGAGATTAACCCTTGAATCAGTAAAGCATATTGCCCTCCCTAATTTGTGTGGGCCGCATGCAATCAGTATAAGGTCTGAATAGAACAAAAAAGCCAAGTAGGAGGCTCCTCCTGCCTGACTTCTTGAAGCTGGGACACTGGTCTTTTCCTGTTTTTGGACTTGGATCTGGAGACTGCTAGCTTTTGCATTGGAACTTAAATAATTGGCTCTCCTGAGTCTCTAGTCTGCTGACTGTTAATCCTGGGACTTCTGAGACTTCATAATTATATGAGCCAATTCTTTATAATAAATCTATTGGTTATGATTCTCTGGAGAACTCTATCCAATGCAATACTTTACATATTATCCCTCATTTTTATAACAATCCAAAAGGTAGATATTATCCCATTTTACAGATAAGGAAATTGAGGTTCATTAAGGTTAACTGACTTGTCTAACACTACTCAGCTAGGGAACAACAGAGTCTCAAGTGGAATCCAGGTCTGTTTGGCTTCAAGGTCTTTATTCTTCCCTTTCATGCCATAATTAATATTAATTCTTCTCTCCTTCTTCTGACTAAGTCAGTTATTTATTCACTAAAACAGCTAAAACTTAGGGCTCAAGAGTTCCCAAGAAACAAGTCTTTCATTTATTCTGATTCTTACTCCAAGAAGCTGTGTAACTAGAATGACATACCATAGTCTCCCACTATTTTCTACTGTTTCTGTTCCTTAGCCCTGACAACTATACCTTAGGGTTAAAGGCCAAAGTCTTGGGATCAGTGGGGTCCACCACAGAGGGATAAGGCTCAAAGATGATGCTTTTTCTAGGGGACTCCAAAGCTGCCCTACACATGGCCACCAGCAGATCCACCACCTTAGGGGAAAGGAGAGAAGGGGGTCAGTAGAAGCCAAATGATTTCTCAGTTCTAGAATACACGTAGTATCCAGAATACTCACCTTTTGGAGTTTCAGCATTTTTCTCTGCTCTTCTTTTTAAAAGCAAGTATGTTTATGGTTTTTCATTAGATAATATAAACTCATAAAATTTCAAGTAACAATGATTTAGAAAGTGATTAAAAAGCCCTGGCAGAATAGCTCAGTTGCTTAGAGTGTTGACTCAATACACCAAGGTTGCAGGTTATAATTTTCTATCCATAAATAATAGCTGAATAGTATTTCCACTGTAAGGACATACCATAATTTAACTGGATGCTCTATAGATGGGAGTTGTATCCATTTTTTTTTTTTACTATTACAAATAATACTATCATGAATATCCTTACATATGAAAGCATTTCCAGAGGTTAAGTTCCAAGGAATGAAATTGATAGGTTCCCCAGCCTTTTTTTTTTTTATTGATTTCAGAGAGGAAGAGAGAGGGAAAGAGAGATAAAAACATCAATGATGAGAGATACCTCTGCTCCAGTGGCCACCTCCTCTGCAGCTCCAGACATGACTCCCAGTGTGTAGAAGGAGAAAACACACAGTTCACGAGTACAGACGGCTGGCTAAATGGACATATTAAAACACACAGTGGTGGTAGGGGAGATGCAGTAAAAAGGTAATGTAGGGAGGAAGGGATAATCCTGACTTCAGACAACTCTATAATGAGGCAGGAGTTTGGGGCCCACTGTGTCAAACTTACTGATAAATTTGAGAATTAATGCTGTCTCTTATACAAAGCCTTCCATAACCTCCCTAGGTAGTTAGAGGCTCTCTCTTCGAGCTTCACAACACTGCTCATATCTCTTCTATACACTGATAGTGAAGTGTCTGTCTAATCACCTAGATTTGGAGTCCTTAAGGACAGTATCATATCCAATTATCTTGGTCAATATCTGATAACTACTTTTAAATGTTGGGTGGAGATTATATCTTCAAAAATATTCACATTGCCTCATCTTTCCTAGTAGGACTGCTGACATTTATTTTTTGAGTAAAACAATTATTTCTAGAATCTCAGGGAGTAAGGACAGAATTCCACCTTTACCATAGAACCAGGAAGAAAGGAATAAAGGAGAGATGAGGAGGAAAAGGGCCTTGACTAAGGGTCCAAGGAAGAGGGTCACAGAGCAAGGGTTTATACCTTGAGCATGGACCCATTCTGGAAGACATGCTGCTCATCACACACCACACAGTACTCATTCAATGTTGGAATTCTCTGCTCTGCATACTTCATGATCTGGGGAGAGAAGAGATTCTATTAAATCTTTTGGAAGCACAGGCACAGATATGGGAACTATTTTGAACTTCTTTTCCAGCTACTCTCCTTCCTCCCAGCCCTGTACCTAGCAAAGAATCTTTTCCTGGGCCCTGCACGTAGTTAAACTAATGGCCTAACTCCAGAGCTAAGACTATATATTAAAAGTAAAAAAAAAAAAAAAAAAAGACCACCCTGGAAGGAGACCTGGGTTAAGATTTCCCTCCTCACTACTTAATACCACATATAACTTCAGGCAAGTCAGTTAATGTAGGACTTGGTTTCTAAAGTGGAACATTACTCACCTCATAGAGGTATTAAGAGTAATGAGATGATTTCTATGAAAGTATTTTTAAAACTATTAATCAAACTATTAACATTAGTTGTAGTAATTACAGATTATCTGATGGCAGGGGGTCCTGAGAAGCCATTTCAACTACCTAGAATAATCAGCCTATCCACTGGTCACACCACAGATACAACTCTGCGCTGGCACGGGAGAATAGATCCAGAGCTCCTGCAGCAATATTCTAAAGTATTTTTTAAAGCATTCTGTCTTAATATGGCTTTTCAACCAGCTACATTTCGTGTATAAATAAAGTTATTCACATTTCAAATACTTTGGGGCTGGTAAAGGGACATGCAAGGGCTTTTCACTCAAATTTATTGAATGCCTATTATGTACCCAGGTCAAGTGAAAGTCTCCTTGATTATGCAATAATATAAAAGACTAGAGGCCTGTTGCACGAAGAGATTTGTGCAATAGGCCTTCCTTTCCCCTGGCTGCTGGCACTGGTTTGCCTCTGGCACCCAGGCCCAGGCCTTCGCTATGGCTGAGTTCTGGCTGGAGCCGGCCCCGGAAACGTCAGGCTTAGCTGCTCCGCCGGCCCCAGGGCCGTGAGGCCTCTCTGCTCTGCTGGCCCCGGGGGACTGGGGGACGTGAGGCCTCGCTGCTCCACCGGCCCCGGGCCGTCAGGCTTCGCTCCACTACCTGGAGCCTATGTATGCAAATTAACCGCCATCTTTGTTGGTGGTTAATTTGCATATCACGCTGATTAGCCCATGGGAGGCGTAGTGAAGGTACAGTCAATTACCATGTTTGTCTATTATTAGACAGAATTGTCTTCTCAGAACCTATACTCCAATAGGGGAGATATGGTGTGTATACATATTACAATTCAAGGCAGCATATGGTGTGTGACATATAGGTGCCACAAAAAATTAAAAGCATCATGAGAGCTCAGTAAGAAGAGACATCACTTTCAACGAATTAATTAATATAACTGGAGTGATGGAGAAGATTTTATGGAAAAGATGACACTGAGCCTTGACTGCAGAAATAGAGAGGAAATCCAGTGGAAGAAATGACACGAACAAAGGTAACAGGGATACAAAAGTGAAAGCATGTCCAGCAATAAAAAGATTTAAAAAAGAAAAAATGACCAGTAATGGCTGAGCAGTGAAAGAGGACTATAAGGAAAATTGAAGACTACTTGAGCAAGAATGTTAGGGATCTTAAGGAAATTAGTGTCAATTACTTTCTCATCTCGAGACCTAGGCATTTAAAATCTACAGTGTACCATTTGGCACTTGATCATAAGTGGTCTGTAAACAGTCTTTCCAGTAATGCGCTAAGCTTCTTGAGGATGGAACTATGTCTTCTTTTCTCTTATCCACATAATACTTAGTATAGTTCTGGGAGTAACTCAGGAAATATTTAATGGACTGAGGAACTAGGAGATGTTAGGGGATCAGATGGATCAGACAACAGGGAAAAGGCTTTGAAATGAAACTTTGGACTTGACTTACCTGGACAAGAAATCCATATTCCAGAGTAGGGATGTTCTTGCAGTGACCACTGACCTGGTAAGAGTAAAAAGACAGACCCCATGAGCCTCCTATAAAACTGGCACCTGTATACACATCACACACACCCTCACTTAGGATTCTCCTAAAGTAGCTAAGCCCTAGCTCCAGTCAGCTTAAGTAATTCCAAAGCTGGAGAGACCTTGAGACATTTCTGCGAAAGCTTCTTAAAAAGAGCTGGCCTAGCCAGCCGGTCTGGCTCAGTGGTTAAGCTTTGACCTATGAACCAGGAGGTCTTGGTTCTATTCCTGGTCAGGGCACATGCCCAGGTTGTGGGCTCGATCTGCACTAGGGGGCATGCAGGAAGCAGCTGATCAATGATTCTCTCTCATCATTGGTATTTCTATCTCTCTATCCCTCTCTCTTCTTCTGAAATCAATAAAAAAATTTTTTTTTTAAAAAAGAGCTGACCCATCCTTAACCTTCTTCAAGGTACGTGGAATAGGTTAGTACAGCAGCTATCAAGTCTTAACCATACCTAATAAAATCATAAAATGATATTTCATTGGGATACCCAACCCTAGACTTTCTGCTTTATGGCCTGCTATCAGAGAAGCTTGCTCAATAGCTTAGATAAAAATAAGTTTTCAGCTATTAAAAAATGTGTTCCATTCCACCCAGTCATGGTACATGCCCAGGTTTGATTTATGATGCTTGGAAACCATTCTTCCACCTCATTTTAAGAAGCTATACTCCCACAATTCCACTCCCACCCTCCTGATACCCAAGTCAAACCCGCCCCAGCTCATGTACCAAAGGAGAGGTCCGTGCTGGGGGAGGGAAGCCCAAGTGCTGGGGGCACAGGAGACCTGCCTGGGGGCTGGGAGAGTAGCCAAACACTTCCACTTTGGGGTTCTTCATGGTACAGGAGATGGAACGGTTCATGAGGCGCCCAACCCGAAGCTCTGGTACAGCAAGTTTGCCTTTCAGCATGGAGTCCTGTATAATAGGGAAACTGGGAGACCTGGAGAGAGAGCAAGGAGAAGTGATTAAACTGGGGATTCAGTATGGGAGAGGTTTGGAGACAGTGGGTCCTAGGACAGGATAAGTGAAGTAACCTAAGTCAAAGATGGACATATGAAGGAAGTTCTATTGGATCTAAAAACTGTTAAAATAATTAAATAGATCATACATCTGAATTGATTTTTATGTCATTATCTATGTGTTTTTCTGGTAATCTATTTCTATTTTCACCCTTACCAGGTATGGAATGATCCCTTGGAGAGAATGCTTGTTTCACTTACACATTGTGTGTGTGTGTGTGTGTGTGTATTTACCAGTATATACATATGATTAAGTGCTAAATACTGTACTAGGCAAGAATTAGTTTCATCCCAAAGAGCCTGATGTCCTGTCAACAACAGTACCTGGGAAGCTGCAAATCTGGGCCTGTATTTGCCTTTGCGAAGATCAGAAAGCACAGGAGGGGGTGATGCTTTATTTATTAGATAACTGATAAATCAATGTACCCTTGCATAAGAGCAAGGAGTTGGTGTCTGCTCTCTGACTCTGCCTCCTTAGGATAGGGAATAAGGACAAGGGTCAAATAAATATGGAAAGATTAGCATACATTTTTCCAAATACATACCAGTTAGGTATTGTGATTTACATAAAGAGTGAGGTATAAAAATTGGGATCAGGAGTAGAAGGACAAGGAGCACAGGTGGATACTTTTAGTAGTTAAAGGTACAGAATTCAGAGGACCCAAGGAGAGGACAGAATAGATATATTTAGGTAATCAAGAAGGTGGGGTGGGGGATTAGACAAGACCAAGGTGACTCGAGATGATTAGCTCCCAGTGAAGCACTTACTTGGGGATAGGTGAGAAGATGCTGAGGCCAGCTCGGAACTTCTTGATGGTACCAGTTGCCTTGAACCAACTGTGCCTCTTCTCCTGCTGGGTCTTCAAGAAATCGTTGCTGAGATGTTTCCATTGTTGGGATGTGAACATACCAAGGATCCTAAGGAATTAAAGAAAAAGGGCTTAGGAAAGCTCAGGCAGGGGAATAGGTCAAGAAATAGGACTATGGAAGGCAAGTAATCTAAAATTCAGACCCAGGGACTGCAAAAGTAGTTGTGGTGGCAGAATGTGTCTGAATCCCCTCCCCATATGACTTTAGCACATAAAAATGTACTGTCCTAAAGTACCTCTTTACCTAACTAGGGGGTAAATGCCCACTCCCATTACCTAGTCTAATAGATCTTAAAAATTCTGAGATGCTTTGCCTTTAGAGGGAGATCTCAAAGGTAAGCATACAAAAGTTGTGAACCTTGGAATTTGTTGACAAGAATGACTATATACTGCGAGTGAAACAAAAATAGTGGTAGAGAAGTAAGTATCACCCTCTGCCTTGTGAATAGTGAAGAAAAAAACTAAGGACATGAGAGGTATTGACATTGTCAAGTGAAAAATTACATCCCCAAATTTATGATTTTCAATTTGAGCTGGGCCCTCAGCTAGTCTTGTCAATCCTTTTGTTTGCCCTCGATCAGTCTCTCTAGTATTACTCTAAGTCAGTGATTTTCAACCGATTTTCAACACCGGTATGCCGCAAGAATTTTTAAAACATGCAATACCTGACTATTTAGTCAGGGGCACTGACCTCTTTTCCCTTAGATTGTCAAATTTAAAATGACAACACTCAACACAACTATAGCCATCTGGTTTGAATTAATCAAAATTATACTTTTTTTTTGTCCTATCAGTAGAAAATATATTTTTTGGTGTGCTGCAGAATTTTAGTGCATTGAGATGAAAAAGGTTGAAAATCACTGCTCTAAGCTATTATCTTAAATCCTCATCACCTTCTTTAAGCAACTAACTTCACCTTCAAAAAATGACCTCCCTTCCTTCTAGAGAAAAATAGAAGCCACCAAATATCAGCTCTCTTAATTTTCCAACCTAACTACCAAATCTATTTCTATTTTCACCCTTACCACAATCCCTCCATTCTTTGGAGACAAGGTAATCCTATTATTAAGGATCAATGCCTCTGTTTGTGCTCCAGCTCTCAGCCCCTTTTTGTCTCTTTAGGGACCTTGATCCATCAATTATCCCCCTTTATTAGCAATTCCTTTCCCAGTCTACAAAAAGTTTCAAGTTTCTGCCCCTCAGTCTAGCTACCTAGCTACCTCTCCCTCTTTTCCTCCTATCCTCATCCAAATTTCTCAATCTATACTATTGTTTCTACTTTATTGCTAACCACTCACTTTTCAACATATCCTACCTTCACCACTCCACCACAACTGCTCCCATCTTGATGCTAAATCCAACAGAAACTTCTAAGTTCTCTTATCCTCTCTGGCACCTAGCCTTCCTTGTAGAAACTCTTCTCTTTGCCTTCGGTGACACCATTCTCTTCCCATTCTTCTCCAACTTTTCTGACCCATCTTCAGTGTTTCTTATTCTTCTGCTTACCCTGATAATTTCTTGGGTATTTTGTCTGGATGCTAAAAGGTGTTTTGCCTTTGATCTTTTCATTCCATCATGCTCTCCTCTAGCAATCTCCAATTCTACACTGGTTGTAATCTCCACCCGTAGACGGATATATATCTTCAATCCTAATCTCTCCTGTAAGTACTAAATCTACATATGTATCTACTAAGCATAGCCACTTAAATATCCCAAGGTTACCTTTAAACAACATGTTTAAAATGGAACTAATTATCTATCTTCATTCCACAAACCTGCTCCTCTTTTTTAAATCCCTATTTAAACTGGTGGTATTACAATTTACCCAGATATCTGGGATGGAAACCGAGGAGTAACTTTCCACTATTCCTTGGCTTATGACCACATACAATATATCCAAATCAATCTTCAAATCTTACTGATTAAAAAAATATATCACAAATAGAATTTTGTCACCATTAAATGTCTGAATTTTAACCAGATTCTTGGACTGGGGGTTCATATCCATCCAGCTTGTTCAATTTTAGCACCTGTCTCATCCCCAGTAGCTTTTCCAGAACTGCTACCTTCACCAGAAAGCTCCATGAGTTTTCCCAATTCAAACTTGGGCTTCTCCAGCATTTTGACTTTACTAGCAAAGACATCATGGAGCAGATAAATAGATTGGCAAGCCTTTTCTTTGTCTTTTTCCAGTGCTATCTGGAATCAGTTTATTGACCACTTCTCTCAAGCCATTTGCATCTCTCAGGTCACAATTATCATCTTCTTCTGGATTTGGTGGACCTGTTGATGCTGAGCATAAGAGGTCTTCTGAATCTGATTGTTGCATTTTTTTAGTAAACCAACACAGAATAGACAAAGTAAATAGCCATCAGTAGTCTTGACATCAACAAGAGCTTCAATCACGGTCTGCTATTTTTTGACCACGGAGCACATTTTGTCACAGGTAAGATTCATGGAAATTAGTCAAGCAGTTGCGCCCTGAACATCCTCAATTATCAGCTTGAATTTTCTAAATGCAATTTCATCATTCTGCAGATCAGCTAGGCTTGCTTCAAAAACACAACCCTGGAGATCATCAGATGCAATTTTGGTTCCTTGACTTCTGGTGACTAGTGTTTTTCCAGTATTTCTTATATTAAACATAGCTGGTACTTTCACATCACACCTATCCTTCTTAGAAAATGGATCAACCACTTTTTCTTTGCTCCTTTTGCCGCCCTTCATAAGGTACTTGTTCTTGCTGACTGACATGATGCTGCTCAGAGAGCCAAAAAGCAAGTCTTATTGATTCTATACTTCATAAATCTCTCCAGTCTATCTCTCATCTCTATTCTTACCTGCAGTCACACTTTGATTCAGGCCCTCATCATCTCATGTCTGGACTTCTACAAAAGCCTCCTAATAAACTAGTTCTGATCTCTTGTCTCAACCCCTCCTACCTATTTTGCCCAGTGCTACCAGAATAGTGTTTTTAACCCTTTGCGGTCCAATTTTATTTTTGGAATTCAAACAGTCTGGTCCAAATTAATTGACGGGATTGAATGTTGAAGTTATGTCTCACTAGACCTCAGCTCGATGCTGGACCTGCTCCTAGCGCCTGGTTTGTCAAGTCAGTCTCCACGTTGGCCCGAAAAGGGTTAAAGTTAAATCAACTATGTCCTTTCTCTGCCTAAAACCCTATAAAACTCCCACTCCCGACAACATAAAAGCCCATGATCCTCTCTGATTTGGGCCCTTTCCTGCTTTTCTGGCTTCAGTTTCTGCCACTCTTCCCTTGCATTTCACTAGCAATATTAACTGCCTGAAGCTTCCTACATACATGCTGCTTCATGTTACTGTGCCCTAGCAAATGTTATTCACTCTTAGAGTCTGTTTATATAGGCAACTCTCATCTATCCTAGAAAATCATTATTCATCTCCCTTTTATTCATTCATTCATAGTCCTCCTCCTGCCACCAGACTGAGTCACTCCTTCCTCTGTGTTCTTTCTAAAACTTGTGTATTCCCTTGTATTAGAACATGTATCTCCACTGGACTCTATTTGGAATTCACTGAGGGTAGACTCTGTAGCTCAATTCTCTCTGTATACAAAATACTTAGCAAGGTGCTCAACACATTCAATAAATTAAAACTGTCTGAGCTCCTAGACCCCACTTTGAGAAAACTACAAGAGGAAATGTGAAGAGAATGGCTCTAACCCAGTAGGAGATGTGTAGGAGGCAGCTGATCGATGTTTCTCTCTCATCGATGTTTCTAACTTTCTCTCTCTCTCCCTTCCTCTCTGTAAGAAATCAATAAAATATATTAAAAAAAAATACAAATGAACCTATCTTTTTACCTTCAAGATGTCTCAAGGCCAGATACCCCAGAACCACAGGCTCCTCTGCCTAACCATAAATTTGGCTCCCCAAATTTATTTTAGTCTTTTTTGGGCATATCTCAGAAAACATTCCATC
The DNA here is from genome assembly GCF_000412655.1 of Myotis brandtii. Lineage (NCBI taxonomy): Eukaryota > Metazoa > Chordata > Mammalia > Chiroptera > Vespertilionidae > Myotis > Myotis brandtii. The sequence continues at coordinate 3,861,700 of NW_005370944.1, read as the reverse complement.
TAAGGATGGACAAACATTCCATCTGCCTGTCCATCCACCTATGTCTATAACCAGAAAGATCAAAGTTCTTACTTTTTCAACTGAAGACCCAGCCCAAACCCTTCCTTATTCGATGGCTGGAAAACCTCAATTGATGGTTCTGCAAAGAGAAGAGAAAGCTCCTAGTATGTATATGTCTCTATACTCCTGGGAATCCAAAGCCCCAGTTCAGTGGACTAGCTTCCTCAGATTCTAACGATACTGTAAACAATAATGGTGGAGAAGGAAAACATTTGCAGCGAAGGGTATAGTCTGGGAGCTGACTGACCAATTTCAAATATCCTCAACTTCTGTAAGGAAGTTGAGGGGAAGGGGAAGAATAAATAATACCTGTGAAACAAAGAAAACAATTTCATTAACCAAGAAGGATTGGAGAGTTTACTACCAGTTGACAGGGAATGAAGACATGAGTGAGAGGATGCTGAAAAGCCCCTACCAATGGCCTGCAGATTATGCCCAAGGGCCTGATTCCTAGTATTTCTCATCTCTCTTAATTTAGGACTTTGGATTAGTTCATACTTGCCCAAAGTCACTGCCTTTACCTGGTCCATCAAGGTACTGAGAAAGAGAAAATCGCAGCCTCAACACAATAGGTTCTGTCCGGAGGACCTTCCAGGCTGTAGAAACTTCCTCCTAAAAAATAAGGTCGTACCCGAGTCACAGCACCAAAATAAATAAGTAAATAAAAAAGAACAGAAGAGTAAGGGAAACAGTTTCCAGTTTAGCAACAGAGAGAAATAGACCTGAAATTTTTCCTATGCGACACACACACATGCACATAACAGTACACACGTCTGTGTATTGATGTTCAAAAAAAGACAGGGATGGAAAATACATGCTCCAAATATAGCATTCAGGAATAAGACTCCTGGGCTACATGACAAAATCCATTCAGTCCAGCTAGATATGTTGTTGGCAGGTATTAGCACCACTTACATCAAGGAAGCTGATGTTGATGTGGAGGTCAATGTCCACGTCATCGATAGTTCCATATTCTCTATAGAGATACAGACAATCACAGGTGAGACTCATTAAGGGAGAAAGAAGGGAAGAGACTGAGGTAGAAGGAGAACTGAGCCAGGGCTAGGGGAGAGGGAATGGTAGAAGGTATCTCTATACTCAGAAAGAAATGGCTTGTCCACTGCCATCTCTGAAGTGGAATCCCACCTGACGGATACAGAGTTCTCACTGTAGATCTCCTTCACGGCTTCAATGTCTGCATCAAGCTGTGGGTGTCGATATAGGTCAGCTGCACAGCTCCCCTGAGTCAGTAGCAAAAACAGTAGGGAGGAGGAAGACAGAGGGGTAAAGAGAGAGGTGAAAAATAAAATGAAGAAACACCAGGAGCAGGAAAATTAAATAGTAGCAGTACATATAAGCAAAAAGCTATGTATACAAAGGGGCTCTTGGTGGCTGCCCTAGCTGGGGATTTCATTGACAGACCAGTCTCCCTCCATCACCAGTCTAAGAAGATTCAATAGACAACTGCAGGCTTTGCTTAAGGAATTCACATCCTTAAGTCTCAGCTTTTCCTCTCACACCTTGACCAGTATACTTAGGTGTCCCTTCTATGAAAACTCAGAACAGACCGAAGAATACAGAATTTAACTCAGATTGGTTTTATCTGAAGAGTCCAACATTCCTGCTCAAGATCATGCCTTGGGTAGTGATGGCATTAAGCAATCATTGGCAGGTACTTTTTTTTTTTTAATCCTCACCCAAGAATATATTTTTACTGATTTTTTTTTTGTAGGGAGAGAGAGTAAGAAAAACATCAATGTGAGAAAAAAAAACATTGATTGGTTGCCTCTAGTATGCACCCCAACCGGGGATCAAACCCACAACCTAGGCATGTGCCCTGACTGGGAATTGAACCGCAATCTCTTGGTGCATGAGACAACTCCAACCAATTGAGTCATCTGGCCAGGGCACTGGCAGGGTAATTTTCCCATAATGATTGAAATGATCCCACTGGCTAGTGAGGGAAGTTATAAAATAATTATTTCCAAAGAACATATGGGTAGCTCTGGCTGGTGTTCCTCAGCCGTTAGAGTGTCAGCCCACCTACTGAAGGGTCATGGGTTTGATTCCAGGTCAAGGGCACATACCTGGGTTGCAGGTTCAATCCCCAGTCAGCCCATACGGGAGGCAACTGATATTTCCCTCTCTTTCTCACCTCCTCCCTCCCCCTCTCTCTAAAAATCAATGGAAAAATAACCTTGGGTGAGGATTAACAACAACAAAAAAAGAACATTTGGGTAGTCTCCATGTAGAGAGGATGTAGTTTACTCTAGGAAAGGTATGAGTCCCAGGCAAGAGCAAGGATATATCAGCTCTAACAAGATAATGCTCAAACCACACCAACATTGTATCTCTGGTCCAGAATAATCTCTTTCACTCCTGATATATCCAGAGAGAAGCACATTTCCACCACCCAACGTGGATGTTAGGCACTGAAATCTCACCTGAACTCCATAGAGAAATTCCTCTGATTCATTATCTCCCTCCGAATCATCATCATTCCAAAACTGGCCTTTGATGTCCTAGTAATGAGAAAGAAGCATATAACCCTTTATTGATCCCTGTTACCCCATGGAATAGAGAAGAGTGACAGGGTGGAAAATAGATCCCCACAAAGAATGGAAGAAGGCCCCTTGGAATAGCATAATTGAGTCACTAATCCCTTTATTCCCCCCACCTCATCCTTTGGGAGCATCTAAGTCTTCTCCTGAATCTGGTTATAACCATGGCCTAGCTCTCTTTTGGTAGGATGGAGAAAAACAATAGGGAATTTTGACCTTCTTAAGTGTCAGCTATGATTGAGGGTCTGGCAGCCAGAACGGGGAAGGATGCAAAAGAATTCAATGTCAAGGTTGGTTCCTAGGCATTATCTAAGTTCTATATAAGCTAGCCTCTTCTAGAATCATCTAGCGACCCAAGGCAGCTCCAAAGCATATGTAAACTCTCTTGTCTCATCACTCCTTTTCTATCTTTTTCCTTCCCAAGAAAATCCACCTATATACACATCAAGTAATATTGTTTCCATGCCTCTTCTCCTTCCTTTAATTTCAAAGAACCAGTCTACCTTCCAAAGGGGTGGGAGGGAAAATACCAGGAAAAGATGAGGTCTGTACTTTGTCCCATCTACCCCTTGGATGATCAGTTGCAGAGGTGGGCAGTCAGTCCTCACCATTGGGTCAATGGGTCACACACACTCCGTCAGTGCTAGGCAGCACCCCTCCATACCACCAGCTGAACCCAGGCCAACGAGATGGGCATTTAGGAGGCCAAAAAGGGAGACAAGGGAGGGGAGTGATGTCAGAAGATGACTGGAGATCTGCTGGGGATGGTAGGCTCTGCTGCTGTGGTGGTAACAAGTCACTGTCCTGTAGAAAGTAGACAACAATTGGTTTCATCACCACATAAAAACTAGTGTATATACACAGCCACACGTTTATGGATACACATTTATTATACACTAGAGGCCCAAAGCACGAAAATCCGTGCAAGAGTAGGCCTTCCTTCCCCCGGTTGCTGGCACCGGCTTCCCTCCAGCACCCGGGACCCGGGCTTCCCTCTGGCCACTGGCACCCGGACCCCGGATTGCTTCCCTCCAACCCGGCTTTGTCTGGAAGGACATCCGGAATGATGCCTGGAAGGACACTGGGTCTAATTCATATATTACCCTTTTATTATCATCTACACTAATAAAAGAGAAACATGCTAATTAGCGTATGACCGCTACCCTTCCCATTGGCTAATCAGCATATCCTTATGCAAATTAACTGTCAGCCAAGATGGCGGCCGGCAGCCATGCACTGAAGCGA
>NW_005370944.1:3853601-3856106 GCF_000412655.1 Myotis brandtii | reverse complement strand
GGGGGGCCCGGCGGGCGGGTGGCCCCCCCCCCCCCCAAGTGCACAAATTTTTGTGCACTGGGCCTCTAGTATATAATAAAACCCTAATATGCTAAGTGTCCAGTGGTCTGGTCAGCCATTCAACCAATCAAAGCATAATATGCTAATGATATGCTAAGGCTGCTCAACTGCTTACTATGACATGCACTGACCACCAGGGGGCAGACGCTCCGACCAGTAGGTTAGCTTGCTGCTGAGGTCCGGTCGATAGGGACTGAGCAAGACAGGCCGGACACACCCTGCAGCCCTCCCATGGTCCCTCCCCAGCTGGCCAATCTCCTGCATCCCTCCCCGGCCTTTATTGTGCCCTGGTGGGGTCTCTTGGCCTGGCCTGCGCCCTCTCGCAATCTGGAACTCCTTGGGGGATGTTGGAGAACAGTTTGGCGCAACAGTGAAACGACTGGTCACTATGACACGCACTGACCACCAAGGGGCAGATGCTCAACACAGGAGCTGCCCCCTGGTGGTCAGTGTGCTCCCACAGGGGGAGCACTGTTCAGCCAGAAGCTGGGCTCACGGCTGGCAAGCTCAGGGGCAGTAGTGGCAGCCTCTCCTGACTCCATGGCAACGCTAAGGATGTCCGACTGACGGCTTAGGCCCGCTCCCCCCTACGGGGAGTGGGCCAAAGCCATCAGTCGGACATCCCCTGAGGGCTCCTGGACTTCGAGACGGTGCAGGCTGGGCTGAGGGTCCCCCCCGCCCTGTGCATGAATTTTGTGCACCAGGCCTCTAGTTATAGATATGTATAGACCCTTATACACCGAGACATACTTGCATGCATGTGCATACACTTGTACACATAGATCTTTATAGATAACGAACCCTGAAAGCCCTATAGAAACATAAGACATTATTGTTCTATTTAAGCTGGAGAGTTGGGAGTGGAGAAAGTTCCTGCTCTAGTTCATAACACTGTACCAACCCTTGCAGACAACCAGATGTTTATGCTACTCTATTACATCAGTTCATTTGGGACATTTTTCACAGTACCAACTTCCATCAGAATCAGATTCTTTGGGAAGTTTTTATCCCCAATTACTTCTACAAGTCATCATTATCTCTTATTAAACATCAGTATCACTAGAAACCTTTATATGACAATCATAGCTAATTTAAAAAGTCCTCAACAATACTGAATACCCTCTGGTAGGCACAGTCTGAGCTGTTATGGCAAAAATAATGCCCTGGACTCATCTTGGCACCTTTTCCCAAACCAAAATGCAATAATAATCCCAATAAATGCTCAGAAAAACAAGAACCCATAGTCCTTTCAAAAAAGTAAGAACCACTATTCTGGGCCTTTCTGGCTTTGCTTGTATATCTCACCCACTCCAACCTTAAACAGAGGGCTTCTTGGTTTCTAATATGGTTCTGTTGAACCTTCTTGGTTTCTAGATCAGAGGTTTTTGAATGGGCTTTGTAGATCTGTAGCATCAGTACAACCAGGGAACTCGTTAAAAATGCAAATCCAAGGAATCCTACTGAGATCTACTGAATTAGAAACTCCAGAGGTGGGGGGCCAGTAATCTGTTTGTTTTGTTTTTTAAACTATATTTTTATTTCAGAGAGGAAGGGAGAGGGAGATAGAAACATCAAGGATGAGAGAGAATCATTGATTGGCTGCCTTCTGCACGCCACCTACTGGGGATTGAGCCCACAGCCCAGGCATGTGCCCTTGATTGGAATCGAACCCGGGAACCTTCCATCCACAGGCCAACACTCTATCCACTGAGCCAAACCAGCTAGGGCCAATAATCTGTTTTTTTTAACAAGCCCTTCAGGTTATTCTGGTGCATAAAAATTGAGAATCACTGTTCTAAATCCTTGTGTTCCAAGGACCTGTGGTGTTTCCGTCAGATACCAACTTAAGCCTGGTAACTGACCCATTATGGCGACCTAAGGCACAAAGCCAACACAAACAGCATAGCAGTCCCCCAGCCAACACTGCCTGACCCATCAAAAACAATATGCAGCATAACCAATGGACACAGACACTGGGGCAGTGGGGGCTTGCCCAGGGTGGAAATGGCTGGTGGGGCGGTAAAACTATAGACAATAAAAAAAAAAAAAAGAACCAATGAAACATTTAGAACTAAAAATTACAATTTTTGAAATAAAATTCACTCAGGTTAACAGAAAATGAAACACTACAAAAGAGAATAACCTAAGTGTTCATCGACAGATGAATGAATAAGATGTGGTATCATAAGTATACAATGGGATTTGGAAACAGCCTAAGTGCCCATCCACAGATGAGTGGATTAAAAAACTGTGGTACAAATACACAATGGAATACTACACTGAGGTAAAAAAGAAGGAATTCTTATGATTTGCAACAGCGTGGATGGAACTGGAGAGCATTATGCTAAGTGAAATAAGCCAGTCAGAGAAAGATAAATATCACATGATCTCACTCATTTATGGAATATAATGAACAACATAAACTGATGAACAAAAACAGATCCA
>NW_005370944.1:3850340-3853001 GCF_000412655.1 Myotis brandtii | reverse complement strand
GCCTGATCGACGCCTAACTGCTCCCCTGCCGGCCCGATCGCCCCCAACTGCCCTCCCCTGCAGGCATGGAAGCCCCCAACTGCCCTCCCTTGCAGGTCTGGTCCTCCCCAACTGCTCTCCCCTGATGGCCATCTTGTGACCACAAGGGAGTGGCCATCTTGTACAAGGGCATGATGGTCAATTTGCATATTACCTCTTTATTATATAGGAAAACATAAAAAAAAAACAATATGCAAAAGGAAATTGAAAGTGAGGTTCTTAAAGATGAAATAGCCTGATTTCTGAGATCTACTTTAAAATACCACTCTAGCACAAAAAAAGAGAGGGATAGATGAAATAAGAATGGCAAATGCCAATTATGGATGAAACTGGGTGACGGGTACATGAGGGTTTCTTGTACTCTCAACGTCTTAAAAAAAAAATCACGCCGAAACCGGTTTGGCTCAGTGGATAGAGCGTTGGCCTGTGGACTGAAAGGTCCCAGGTTTGATTCCGGTCAGGGGCATGTACCTTGGTTGCGGGCACATCCCCAGTGGGGGGTGTGCAGGAGGCAGCTGATCGGTGTTTCTCTCTCATCGATGTTTCTAACTCTCTATCTCTCTCCCTTCCTCTCTGTAAAAAATCAATAAAATATATTTAAAAAAAAAATCAGAGGCTATTCTTGGACTCTTACCGGGGCTCTCCCTAAAAAGTCAACTCTAAATGTAAACAGGAAGATTATCCCTGAGACTCCACAAATGCATCCTTGTTATTTTTCAAACATACCAACCAGATTCCCACCACAGGGCCTTTGTCCCCTGCTGTTCCCACTTCTTGGAATGCTTTTCACCCATATGTCTACATGGCTTGCTCCTTCACTCTTTCAGATCTCTACTCTAAGGTCACCTTGACCATCCTATATAAAACAGCAAAACCCCAACACAAACATACTAGCACACTCTATCCCCCTGCCCTGCTTTATTTTGTTTCACAGCACTTATCATGCTTTGACATACAAAATGTTTATTGTGTTTATCTTCCACCACAAAGTAAGGTCTGTGGTGGCATAGGTTTTGACTGTTTTCACTGCCTCTATTGCCAGATTCTCAACACATATTTATTAAATGAATGAATGAATCAATTAATCAACTGTCTACTGGATACTTAAGTCAAAGGGCAAATACATCTAAGCACCTAAATGCACCTACACATAGACAAAATCATTCAAAAAGGATTTTAAAAAGCAAGACTCCATTCACCTTTAAGAGCAGCTGAGAACCAGAATATGAAGATCTGGGGGGCTGGGTTTGTGAGACTTGAAAATAAACAGTCAGATGCTAATCTGGATGATCACAGAGGAACAAAGGAGGAGGCACTAATGTCCAGCCTAGGCTGTCTTGGGCTGGGTGGTAGGATGATGGCAGAGTGGGTCAGAAGTACTAACTTCCTCCAGGTCTTTGTCACTGTGGAAGTCAAGAAACAGCCTCTCTCCAAGGGCTGTTGTTGCTTGGTTTCTGCTGTTAACATAAGGAGAAAAGGTAGTTCAGAGAGGATTTTTCTTGTCCAGGAAGAAACAATTCAGAAACTACCATCTTTTTCAAACCAGGCTGTTTCAGTGAAAGATACTTGCCACTTTCTACTGTCAATGCCCATTCCTCTCAAGAGATGGAGAATGGGTTTAAAAGTCGAGGAGGGGGGGAATGGGAGTGGTGAGTCATGAAATTCAGACTCAGATATTTTTCAAGAGGAATAAACCTGAGAGATAACCTATTTCAAAGCTTTCATGTTATACATAGACTACAGGTGTAGGGAGGTCAAGCAACTTGCTTAGTATAGAGCAGTGGTTCTCAACCTTGGCTGCACATTAACAAAGAAACAGAATTTCTGGAGGATGAGGCCCAGAAATCAGGATTTTAAAAAGATTCCCAGGTGATTCTAATGTGCAGCCAAGGTTGAGAACCACTGAGGAACTGAAACTTAAGCATATTTGACAGGTCTTAATTATATCTATCTTTACATGATGTGATTTTAACTAATTTAAGGGGTTCATAATGAGTTAAGCAAGAAAGACCTGATTCATCTAGAGGAGGTAAAGGAGGGACCCTTTTCAAAAGAAGCGGGGCCAAATGTGTGTGAGCAGTGTCGAGGGGCGTCCTCCAGCTCCGAGCGTGGTTCGGAGGACGGCAGCTAACAGAGAATGCTTTATGGATTTTCCTGGGAACAGACCGAATGGAAGTGAACCTCAATCTGGATCACAAAGGTCCTCCCCTGGTCCACAGGCGCTCTCGGTGTGACAGCTTCATCTAGTCAACGATCGCAACGCTTAACTCTGGGGCTGACTCCCAGCTTGGGGTCTTGGGAAAGGGGGTTACTCTGCTCCATATCGAGTGCTCTTTTCTCAGAAAGACGAGGCCACCGAACAAAGAGTGCGGAGGAGACCCCACCGAGGGCGGTCCTCGCAGAACAACGCTATCTCGGGTACCCCGTGGAGGGAGGAAGCGGGGTCTGCCCCCCAAACACGAGCCGCCACCGCGCTTCCAGGACAGGCCCGGAGGCCTCCCGTGGGGGAGTCTGTCTCCTCCGGAGACCCCAAGGACTCCTGCTTCCCGGGGAAGAAGGTCTACGCCTGAACTGTGTGGCCCGCCGCCCGGCCTGGAGCGGAGCCTGCCCAGCCGAGGGGAG
>NW_005370944.1:3839712-3841203 GCF_000412655.1 Myotis brandtii | reverse complement strand
CTGGCTGGTTGGGTGGGTGGTGGGGCAGGGGGTGCGATTGGGAGGAGGTGGGGGTACGCCGTAAATATCAGGTGGGTGCGTGAACAAACAAGAGGGGCTCTGCGGGTGCGCGGAGGGCCCTCCAAAAGAGACGTTGGCATTTGGCGCCCCGTGCGGTTGGGAGGAGTGAGCAGTCCGCAGCTGCCTCTGGGTATTGGAGGGTATTGGAAGTCAGGCCAGCAGATGGAGATTGAGAAGGGCCTCCTGAGGCCCTGCTGATTCCAAACATCTCTGGTTTGTAATGGAAGTCAAACAGCTCAGGGTTTTTTAATTCTTACGTTTAATACATTTACACCCCTGGCAGCTGCGGTGTGCTGGAAAGCACTCTGACCGTCTGTTCCGACAGTGGGGTTGTGGAGAAAAGGGGGGACATAGTAGAAGGGACACGTTCAGGGGGCTACTTGGCAGGCCTGGCATACTCAGCAACCCAAAGTAACCACACAGGATGGTCTGATCGAGAACTTCAAACTGGATAGGTCATGGAAGGTCAAGCTTCACCTTAAGTGAGCCCTGTCCGTTATACTTACACTTCTAGGATAACATACCCTTGAATTGTCAGAGTAATTTCCTTTTCCAGAACCCCTCAGAGACACAACCACTGACAACAGAGCACAAGATCACTAGAACAGGAGACCATGAAATTCCCGTTATCTTGTTGCCTGTGTACCATTACTATTCACTGTAAATGTTTTTTAATCATTTAAAAGTTTTTCTATTACAGTTGACATTCAAGATTATATTAGTTTCAGATGTATAAACCCAGTGATTAGACATTACATAACTTACTAAATGATCACTTATAAATCTTGCACCCCCTGACATTATTCACTGTTATTAGAATACTAGTGGCCCCGGTGCAAGAATTCATGCACATTGAAAGGAAATTAATTAGAAGGTGGCCGGCGGGGCTGGACAGGAATGGGCTAGATAGGCAGGACATGCCCTGGAGCCAACTTCCCTCGGTCCCTCCCCTGCCAGCCACACCTGGGGCGGTGCTGTGGCTCAAAGGGCATCTGCGAAGTGAGAGGGGTTCCTCCTGCAGGTGGTGTCCCTCAGCCTGGCCTGTGGGATTGGGCCAAAACTGGCTCTCCGAGGGGTCTCGGACTGCAAGAGGGCACTCTGTAAAGTGTGGAACACAAACGCAAGTGTACAGTAAACCAGTTTTGGGGCTGACAGTGCCCCAGCAACAACATAACCCACGACCGAAGGTGGAATCATGGGGCCCCACGAGGAATTGGGCTCCTTCCTCTCTGGTTCCAGGGTGGGTGTGTCACCCAAGAACCACTGCTGCCAAGTCACTACAGCTTGGCAGCTCATTCATTGAGCATCTGCCCCCTGGTGGTCAGTACGCATCATACCTACCGGACAATAGGATGGTCACTTAGCCTTTTATATATATACTAGAGGCCCGGTGCACAAAAATTTGTGCACTCGGGGGGGAGAGGGGGTCCC
>NW_005370944.1:3831552-3838120 GCF_000412655.1 Myotis brandtii | reverse complement strand
CTGCTGCCTGCCTGATTGCCCCTAACCACTCACCTGCCTGCCTGATTGCCCTAACCACTCCCCTGCTGGCCTGATCAACGCCTAGCTCCCCTGCTGCTGGCCTGGTCACCCATAACTGCCCTCCCCTGACAGCATGGTCACCCCTAACTGTCCTCCCCTGCAGGCCTGGTTGCCCCCAACTGCCCTCCCCTACAGGCCTGGTCCCCCCCCCCCCCACTTTTTTTGCCATCTTGTGCCCACATGGGGGCGGCCATCTTGTGTGAGGGCGTGATGGTCAATTACATCTTTATTATATAGGAAATTTGACTAATACAGTTGACCCTTGAACAATACCATGGTTAGGGGTGTAACCTTGTCACCAGAAAAGGACAAGGACTGAGGTGTATCTGCCCTAGCATGGTCTGGAATGTGTGGGTTCTTGACTTCATGCAGGAAAGATTTTGTAATTAGAGTCCAGGTGATTTGGGGAGTACATTTATTAAATCTGGGGACAGTGTAACAAAGGAAAAGATTAAGATAGAAGAGGCAAGGAGTGAGCTTAGGTGGAGCTGCTTTTCAACTCACTGAAAAGTTAGACAAAAGAAGGGTTCTTAGAAACAAGTTCAAAGTATTAGCCCAGGATGAGCTGCCACTGCCTGCTATTCCTCTGGTTGCAAGCTTTGTCCGGACTCTTAGACTTTAGAAGAAAGAGAGCAAAAATACACATCTGAGGAAAAGAGGGGTGTGGGCATGTGTAGGGAGCAGCTATAGGGTCAAGCCTTGGACTGACCTGTGGCAGAGCCACATACAAGTCCCAGCTTGGAGGGCAGAGCCCTCCTAGCACAATTAAGCTTGACCTTATAGTCCTTTCTTGTTCCTAGGTAGCTAATGGGCTGTGGGAGGTGCAGCAAGTGCTGCCAAAACAAGGCTTGAGTAACAAAACAGATTTGAAACTCGCAAGAACATTGTAAACATGTTGGCCACTCCCCTTGTTTTGCTTTGTGTGATCTGACTATAAAATAAAACTTCGGCTCATTGTTTCCTCATCCAGGCACAGTGATCCCACCTGGTCCCAACTGTATTCTCTTGTCTGTCTTCTTTGATCCTTCACTGCCCCTCCTCATGTTCATTAGGAGTGATCAAGCAGGCGAATGGTTAGGGGCAATCAGGCAGGCAGGTGAGCAGTTTGGGATGATGAGGGAGGCAGGCAGGCGAGTGGTTAGGGGCGATCAGGCAGGCAGGCGAGTGGTTAGGAGTGATCAAGCAGGCGAATGGTTAGGGGCAATCAGGCAGGCAGGTGAGCAGTTTGGGATGATGAGGGAGGCAGGCAGGCGAGTGGTTAGGGGCGATCAGGCAGGCAGGCGAGTGGTTAGGAGTGATCAAGCAGGCGAATGGTTAGGGGCAATCAGGCAGGCAGGTGAGCAGTTTGGGATGATGAGGGAGGCAGGCAGGCGAGTGGTTAGGGGCGATCAGGCAGGCAGGCGAGTGGTTAGGAGTGATCAAGCAGGCGAATGGTTAGGGGCAATCAGGCAGGCAGGTGAGCAGTTTGGGATGATGAGGGAGGCAGGCAGGCGAGTGGTTAGGGGCGATCAGGCAGGCAGGCGAGTGGTTAGGAGTGATCAAGCAGGCGAATGGTTAGGGGCAATCAGGCAGGCAGGTGAGCAGTTTGGGATGATGAGGGAGGCAGGCAGGCGAGTGGTTAGGGGCGATCAGGCAGGCAGGCGAGTGGTTAGGAGTGATCAAGCAGGCGAATGGTTAGGGGCAATCAGGCAGGCAGGTGAGCAGTTTGGGATGATGAGGGAGGCAGGCAGGCGAGTGGTTAGGGGCGATCAGGCAGGCAGGCGAGTGGTTAGGAGTGATCAAGCAGGCGAATGGTTAGGGGCAATCAGGCAGGCAGGTGAGCAGTTTGGGATGATGAGGGAGGCAGGCAGGCGAGTGGTTAGGGGCGATCAGGCAGGCAGGCGAGTGGTTAGGAGTGATCAAGCAGGCGAATGGTTAGGGGCAATCAGGCAGGCAGGTGAGCAGTTTGGGATGATGAGGGAGGCAGGCAGGCGAGTGGTTAGGGGCGATCAGGCAGGCAGGCGAGTGGTTAGGAGTGATCAAGCAGGCGAATGGTTAGGGGCAATCAGGCAGGCAGGCAGGCAGGCCAGCAGTTAGGAGCCAGTGGTCCTGGATTGCGAGGGATGTCTGATTGCCAGTTTAGGCCCGATGTGGGATCAGACCTAAACCGGCAGTTGGACATTCTCTGAGGGGTCCCAGATTACGAGAGGTTGCAGGCTGGGCTGAGGGACCCCACCCCGCACGAATTTTGTGCACCAGGCCTCTAGTCTCATAATAACAACACCTCCTCAAGGTAGTGCTGTGGGAATGAAATGAGGCCATGCTGAGCTGAGAGCGGTGCCTGCCCCATAGCTAACACTCACAAGGCATTTGCTGTTCTCTTCCTTCCTCAGGCCTGACTAGCTGTCTCTTGCTCGCAAGGGGAAAGGAAGGTGGAGGGGCCTCCCCACCCACAAGTGAGCTCCTGAAGGCAGGGATCTCTGTCATTTTGTTCATGGCAAATACTGGAAGCTCGATAACTGTTTGTTGAATGAATGCATGACCCCTGCTTTGAGGCAGAGGAAGAAATTCAGGACAGGAGGCCCCTCACAGCTCGCTCAGACTCCTTCCCAACCCCAGCCATCTAGTCTGTTCATTCTTCTCATTTTTCCCAACTGTGTCCAAAAAACACCCAGACATGATCCTCAATGACCCCCCTTTATATTCTCACTCGTGCAAAGCTCGGGAATGGACGGTTGCTGTGGTCTAACCAGGAATGGCAGCTCTCTGAGGGGTAGGAGCAAATCCCGCCCCTGCGAGGGAGGGGCAGGGTCCGGATGTGTGCAAGGGCCCAGCTTCTCTTCTTTTTTAAATATATTTTATTGATTTCAGAGAGGAAGGGAGAGGGAGAGAAACATCAATGACGAAAGAGAATCTGATCAGCTGCCTCCTGCACGCCCTCTATACTGGGGATCCAGCCCTCAACCTGGGCCCTCAACCTGTGCCCTGACCAGGAATCGAACCCTCACCTCCTCGTTCATAGGTCAATGCTCAACCACTGAGCCACACCGGCCGGTACTGACTTCTCTTCTTGAATTTACCTCACAGTTGTAGGCTTGTGCGTCACTGACATCACTGTCCTTTTAGAGGAGGGGTCCTCAAACTTTTTAAACAGGGGGCCAGTTCACTGTTCCTCAGACCGTTGGAGGGCCGGACTATAGTTTAAAAAAAAACTATGAACAAATTCCTATGCACACTGCACATATCTTATTTTGAAGTAAAAAAACAAAATGGGAACAAATACAATATTTGTATTTGCGTGTGGCCTGCGGGCAGTAGTTTGAGGACTCCTGCTCTAGAGAGAGTACATGGTGGTTTCCTTTACCTTGAGGGGTTTTATCTGTTTTCTAAAAGTGGGAATTTTAGGGTTGGTCTTGAAAAGATCTTAATAGAATATTCATCAGCTTTCCAGGTGTGCCTTTCAATATGCTGATTCATCAAAGTGAGTGTAAAGAGGGGTCAGGGTCATTGTCTGGTCAATTTTACCTCCAAAGAATGCCACTAAAGAGGGACTGGGATCAGGAGGGTCTGCCCCAGCATGGTCTGGAATGTGTAAACTATTTGATCCTAAGTGTACTTGGTTAGGGAAGATACTGGCTGCAAATTGCTCGACCAGTTTGTTCAGCTATCTGTCTCAGTTTCCCAATTTCACTTGTCAAGGAATTTTCCTAGCTTCTTACTAACCTGCCTCATTTACCCCTCAGAGACTTCCATCCCTGAAGTCTTTTAGGGGTGATGAAGGAGGAGGGTCTGTTTTCAGTAACTGCTTCCTAGTGACAAGGGTCATGGTTCCTGCCTGTGTAGGGTATGGAAGTCTCTCCTTGCCTGGTCAAAGGGAGATAAGGGAATGGAATCTGAGACTGGAACAGGGAGGCTCTTAGCTGATTCTTCTAAGTAGGGATGGGCCAGAATCCCTGAAGCATTATCATCTTGGAATTGTTGTATCCTACAGGTGAAAATTTTGACAAGAAGTTTAAAAAGACATGGTTCAACCCTAGCCAGTTTTGCTCAGTGGATAGAGCATTGGCCTGTGGACCAAAGGGTCCCGGGTTCAATTCCAGTCAAGGGCATGTACCTTGGTTGCAGACTCCTCCCTGACCCAGGCCCTGTTCAGGGCTCGTGCAGGAGGCACCAATCAGTGTGTTTCTCTCATATCGATGTTTCTCTCTGTCTTTCCCTCTCTCTGAAAGATCAATGGAAAAATATCCTTGGGTGAGGATTTATAAATAAATAAATAAATGGTAAAGAAAAAAAAAAGACATGGTTCAAAGATGAGGAGGAGAACTATAACTACTAGAGGAGCAAGGCGGGATAAAAACCAGGTAATGGAGAGGAGAGCAGACTTTACAGAATCCCAGGTTGAGCTAGCAGAAGGGTTCCCCTTTCCAAAGTTATGAAGCCAGGGGTCCTGGTCATAATTTTTTTTTTTATGTCTTCCTCTACTTGACTTGAAGAGTTAGTACAAGTGCAGCAGGTTGTGCTTATGACTGCTCCCAGTCCTTCTGCTGCTAGTAGGTAACTGAGGTCTAATCTGTTATCTAGCACAAAGTTAGCAAGAGAAATTGTAAGTTTTTGAGGGCATCACAGTACTTCTTTCTAGGGCAGTTATACTGTCTTGCCCTAGGATCTGTATCGGTGAAGAAATTGCTTCGGCTGTCTGTTAAATTTCTTAAGGTGGCTTCATGATAGGAAAATCCTCCCTATGGGGCTTCTAGGCTGATGGCTGTCCCTGTGCCAGCTACAATGAGACCAATGGCCCTTTAATTTTGAGGATAAGTGGTATTATGAGCAGTGACAGAAATCCCTTGAGGCCAAGAAAATCTAAAGTGCACTGGCCTTGAAAGTATGTGTTGACGACATATGAGTAGGCTAGAGCAGGTAATGGCTGATAGAGGTATAAGGTCTGCCATCATAATGTAGGCTATTTTGGGGGTGTCCACAAAGGAAGAGGAATCCATGAGGGGTGTACCCTTGCTGATATATATTATTAAATAACAACCTCGTAGAGTTAGACCCCAGTAGGTGTCTCCCTTGCTGTTAGGGGAGAGAGATCCCCCTTTAGGAGTGGGTCCCATGGCCCTGTGGGTGCTCTTTGTGCTGTGGGGATCTGGTAAAGGAATTTCCAGTTAATATTCATTTCTCCTTGCCAATAGCTGCAGGTGTTCTGGGGTCATTTTGAGAATTAGTCTCCCAGATACCTGATTGGCCCATTGAGACTAGCGGACAAACACCAGTCTGCTTCAGAAGACATGGTTAGAAAATATCTTTGGATATATCTGAGATGGGATGGAATCATCTAGTTCAGGCTTATTGATACATTTATTGGCTGTAACACAATGACAACAGGGTTTTTTCAGGGTCTTGCATAAGAGTATCTGTATTGACCAGTTACTAGTCTGCCTGATAACTGGGGTGAAGTTGGTGCAAGGAAAGCCCCCAGGAACTGGAAGGAGATTTACTAAAAAAAGGACTGGCCTTTTTGAAATCCTTGGGAGACACTGATAGCAGAATTAGATTCAAGTTGAAAACTGTAGGTCAGTGATGGCGAACCTATGACACGCGTGTCAGAGGTGACATGCGAACTCATTTTTTTTGGTTGATTTTTCTTTGTTAAATGGCATTTAAATATATAAAATAAATATCAAAAATATAAGTCTTTGTTTTACTATGGTTGCAAATATCAAAAAATTTCTATATGTGACACGGCACCAGAGTTAAGTTAGGGTTTTTCAAAATGCTGACACGCTGAGCTCAAAAGGTTCGCCATCACTGGACTAAGGGGTAGGCCAAGACACCCAGTCGGGGGAAGGGGGGCAGATGCCCTGTTCTTACTTACAGAGAAGCCTGTGGGAAAGGTCAAGGTCCCTGCCAGGAAAGATGACAGGTGGGAAGGCAAGGGCCTGATGCCCAAGCTGTCACGGGAGCGCTTTGCTATTTAAAAACTTGTCTCTCCCTGCAGCCCCAGCTGTGTTTGGCTTGCCACTAGGAACCAAGCAGTGGTGAGAGACAGGGATGGCAAGGCCCTGTAACTGACAAACAGGGTTAACAGGAGAGGGTAAAGGGAAGGCACTTTCCATGGACTGAAGAGCCTTCAGGATTTTCAGACTCTCCTAGAGAGGAGGAGTCTGACTGAGGGACTGGCCGAGACCCTGTTGGGTTAGGAGGACCGGAGGCTACATATTGAACTTATAGACTCCAGTTTGCCAGTTGTATATTGTGGGGCGCGGTTATGGTGTTTTGGCCAGGTTCAA
This sequence comes from Myotis brandtii, assembly GCF_000412655.1. Taxonomy (NCBI): domain Eukaryota; kingdom Metazoa; phylum Chordata; class Mammalia; order Chiroptera; family Vespertilionidae; genus Myotis; species Myotis brandtii. Next base: position 3,831,791 of record NW_005370944.1, on the reverse strand, counting down.
GCTTCGGACTAATGAAAGGACAGGTGTGGGAGACCGCCTATTGTCTTCACTGGCAGAGAAGTATAGACAGAGAACCCAGAAGGCTGGTGACCCTTGAAGTCCTAGCAAGGTCAGAGCTGTGCACCCAGTTAGTCTAGTCAATGGTAGCTGAAGCAACTTCCCCACCAGATAGTCTTGTAAATCCTTCTTGATAAGATAGTCTGCCTATTACTGGAAATTGCCTGCTGATGGGCTAGTCT
>NW_005370944.1:3826712-3831127 GCF_000412655.1 Myotis brandtii | reverse complement strand
TGTGGGCGCTGGCGCTGTCTCCTCATCAGGGAGCAGCGTCCCACCGAGACCCAGCTTTCATTCTCTTGTCTGTCTTTTCTCAATCCTTTCACCCCCCCACTCAGGATCACCCTTGGCTGTGCTGGCGCGGCACAGTATATGGGTTAAGCTGCCTGTGTACAGCAAAACAACTTTCTCCCGTGCTAGAATAAATTTTAGGGAAATTGGACAGACTGTGTTTGTAACTAGAAAGAAGAACCAGCCACCACGCACAGCCCTGACAGTGGCCTGCAGAAAACTGTATAATAGACTTAGATGATGCCTGCATCTTCATGGACATGGCTCCAGAGAGACGAGGACAGTTTTGCTATGTGTGGGAAGGTCAAAAATGGACTTTAGTCACCTCCCTAAGATGTTTGTATAGAATAGCCCTACCATGTGTCATGTTTGGTAGCAGAAGATTTAGCTGCCAGAAGTGGCCGCAGTGCCAATGTTATACTTCATTATGTAAATATATTATATTAACCTTTAATTCTCTTGCAGATTTGAATGCAGTTGCCAAAAGGGCAGGTGCCCAAAAGGGCAAAGAAAAATACTCATCAGGTTTCGGTCTCTATTGAGAGACAGTGGCAGCCTGTATACTGCCTTGCAGGCCTGTGTGACCATGCCCATGTCAGGGGTGGCACAAACCTCAACTTTAGGAAACTGGGGGAGGCCTGTATGGAGCAGAGGGGAGTGGTAAGTACCAGCCCTCTGTTACAGGAATTACAGATCCTGTGAGGTACTGTGACCAGTGAGACCCTGCAAAGGGATAAAGCTCATGTGGAAGAGCTACTCCCTTAATCCATTCTGAGAGGGCAGTCACCCCTCCAAGAGACTATATATAGTTTAAGGACAAGTCAAGTAGGGGGAACCCTACTACAGTGACAGCTGTAACTATCTATTTGAGTATAGACACATTTTAAATTTCTTCTTGTCATTTAAAGGCAGTTACTGTTTTGTTATAATACATTTAGAAAAATATTACTCTGAAGAATCCATAAAAAGGACTGGCAAGGAAAAACAAACTCTTAAAACAGGTCAGTATATTTTTCTCCTTATATAATTCCTCCAAAATTTGGCAATTCTTTTTTTAAAAAAATATATTTCTTTATTGATTTCAGAGAGGAAGGGAGAAGGAGAGAGAGATAGAAACATCAATGATGAGAGAGAACCATTGATCGGCTGCCTCCTGCACACCCCCCACTGGGGATTGAGCCTGAAACCCAGGCATGTGCCCTTGGCCGGAATTGAACCCGGGACCCTTCAGTCCGCAGGCTGACGCCCCATCCACTGCGCCAAGCTGGCCAGGGCAAATTTGGCAATTCTTAATAAATCATGGCAGTACATTTCTTTGCATAAATTCAATAAGTCCAGTTTCCAATAGTGGTTGGACCCTTCAGTCCGCAGGCTGACGCCCCATCCACTGCGCCAAGCTGGCCAGGGCAAATTTGGCAATTCTTAATAAATCATGGCAGTACATTTCTTTGCATAAATTCAATAAGTCCGGTTTCCAATAGTGGTTTTATTAACCGAGAATTTTGACTGGCGTATCATGTTTTAAAGAGCCTTGTCTGGACTCTGAAGACTTGAAGCCAGTAAGAGTGCCACAAAGAAAGCCTGGTATCCTGTTTGGTAGCCCTGAAAATAGCTGGCGCTGGAGCGCCAGGCCCATGCCCTACCATCACTGGTGATTGGTCAGAGTAGAAGGGGAGCAATAAGGGCACCTGTGCATCCCTGTGGAACCCCCATGCACTCTAGGCCACAATGAGTAGGAGGGCTGCTGAGATGGGTGTTGAAGCCTAGGGCATGGGCCCAGGTGGAGTTGCTGCAGGTAAGGGATTCACCTAACTCAGCAGATACTGCAGGCAGGCCTGACAGCAGCTGGATGGCTTGGCTTCCTGGCCCTACGGGGCACATTAAGATTCAGTCATGAAATTCTGGCAAAGGTGGTCAGTTACCATTTTTATTATATTTATGCAAACAATCAGGCCAAATTGAATAAAATAGATAAGTTAGTCTTGATTTAGCTCTTTTAATAAACAGAGGAATAATTTTAAGGAGAAAAAAATTCTATTTCAATAGAAGTTATTAAAACTGAAATGTTTTCTTTCCCTTCCACCAGACCACTTGTTATAACTCTTGCTGTTCTAATTGCTCAATAATACTAAATTTTATAATACAGTTTTTCTTTGCCAGGTCACAAGCCCACCTCCTTCTGTGCCCAGGCCTCATCGTCCCTCTGACAGACAGCAAGGATCTCTTGGCTCTGAAAGAAAACACTGTTCCCCTTCAGCATGGAAGTAGTCAGAAGAGCCCACTGATGTCCATTTTCCCTGAAAGAATTCAGAGCCAGGATCCTTGAGGTAATATATTAGGCAGTAAGACAGCCATGAGCAGAGCAAGGACGATGGGCCAACTAGTGCTACCAAATGTAACTAAGTCTTTCCACCTTTACCTGTGAGAGAGAAGGGGACTCCCCAGAAGCAAGAGGAAACTAGGCTGCAGATAAAGCAGCCCAGGAGGCTTGCCCTAAAACCAGTGGGGCCTCTACAGATTCTAGTGACTCTTCCAGACCCTGACCTACCCACCTCACCAGCTTACACAGAAACCCAATCTAGAAAAACTGCATCCATAACCAATCTTTACTCAAGTCCTTACAGGCTTTACAGTCCACTCAAAGAGCATTCCAGAAGCATGTCTGAGATGCTCTGCCTGTACCAACTTCTGATCTAGTCCGTCCCTTCCAACCTGGTGACTCTGTTTGGGTAAAGAAATTTGCCACCCAAGGACTGACTCCCACCTAGAGGGGACCACATACCATCATCTTGACCACCCACATGGCAGTCAAGGTCGACGGGATCCCGACGTGGCTTTATCACACCCGGCTTAAGGCAGCACCAGCAGAATAGAGAACCCAGGACTCTTCATCAGACCCACTAAAGCTGAGACTCTCTCGCATGTACTCCTGGCCCTCATTCTGGGCCCCTGTCTTATAAACTGGCTTATTAACTTTATTAAACATAGAATTAATTCCATCAAGCTTATGGTCCTCAGGAGCTGGTATGACCTCCTACCCAACAGTGACCCACAAGAGTCATGATTTGACTCATTTACATAAAACCAGTGGGGAATGAAACATGGTGGTCCCTCCTTTGGAAAACTGCTATTTGAAACTGCTATTTGAACTACCCTGCTATTCTTAGACAGTCTCTTATTCTGTAGGTCAACTCTGTCATTTTTAGACTGTAAAATAATTTTGTTTTTTGCTTGAATAGAAAAGATAAACTTAATTGTCTGACCTTGCAAGCTAGCCATCTAACTGATACGCTGATATTGATGCCAGGTGCCTGTATAGATATGATACTCAAGGTTACAGGTGTCTGTATAAATATGATATGTACTCAAGGTTACAAATTGTCTGTAAAAATAACTTGCACAAGGACCTAAAAAAATATAAAAAGAGAATGCTTCTTCCTCTATAAACTGGCTTATTAACTTTATTAAACATAGAATTAATTCCATCAAGCTTATGGTCCTCAGGAGCTGGTATGACCTCCTACCCAACAGTGACCCACAAGAGTCATGATTTGACTCATTTACATAAAACCAGTGGGGAATGAAACATGGTGGTCCCTCCTTTGGAAAACTGCTATTTGAAACTGCTGTTTGAACTACTCTGCTATTCTTAGACAGTCTCTTATTCTGTAGGTCAACTCTGTCATTTTTAGACTGTAAAATAATTTTGTTTTTTGCTTGAATAAAAAAGATAAACTTAATTGTCTGACCTTGCAAGCTAGCCATCTAACTGATACGCTGATATTGATGCCAGGTGCCTGTATAGATATGATACTCAAGGTTACAGGTGTCTGTATAAATATGATATGTATGCAAGGTTACAAATTGTCTGTAAAAATAACTTGCACAAGGACCTAAAAAAATATAAAAAGAGAATGCTTCTTCCTCTGTTCAGAATTTGACAGAGGTAATCTGCTCTGAACCTGCTCGCAATAAATGACTCCTAATTAATTGGCTTGTTGAGGCGTCTTGTCCAGCTCACTGATTTGCGATACAACAAATGTTCTTAGGGTTATGGTAGTTCCTAGACTGAACAAGATGTCCCTCCCTAATAAGAGGATGGAGAAGCCTAGAACTACAATAAAAGCATGATTAAAAGCAAGATTTCTGAGGTTGTAGTGAGAGATTGAGCATTGAGGATGCCCATTTACCCCAGAGATCAAACAAGTTTTGGTCCACATGAGTAAGTCAGAGTAGAGTAAGCAGCCCCTATGTCTAATCCTTCCTATCTAATAAAAGAGAAACATGGTAATTAGCCGTACAGCCGCTACTCTTCCCATTGGCTAATCACTGAGATATGCAAATTAACTGCCAGCCAA
>NW_005370944.1:3821560-3825367 GCF_000412655.1 Myotis brandtii | reverse complement strand
GTCATTCCAGACATCCTTCCTGACAAAGCTGGGGCCCAGGCGAAGCTCCCTGGAGTTCCAGATGCCTGTAGCCGGCCAGAGGGAGGGAAGCCCAGGTCCCGTGTGCCTGCAGCCAGCCGGAGGAGGGAAGCCTGGGTCCCGGGTGTGGGGGCTGAGGCAGAGGTGGTTAGGGGAGATTAGGCAAGCAGGCAGAGGGGTTAGGGGCAATCAGGCAGGCAGGTAGGTGAGCAGTTAGGAGCCAGCTGTCCCGGATTGCGAGAGGGCTGTCCAACTGCTGGTTTAGGCCCGATCCCGCAGCCCTGAGGGGTCCCGGATTGTGAGAGGGCGCAGGCCGGGCTGAGGGACACTCCCCTCCCCCGTGCATGAATTTCATGCACCAGGCCTCTAGTAAAAATATAATGCGTGTACCTGCCACATCAAGGGTTACCTGAGGCTACTCTGATGTGATGGCCAGGTGCTCTGGTGGGAGGCCTTAGGCACCATCAATTCTCTGATGTTTTCACCTTCATTGTTTTAGAGGTACTAGGTTTCCTTCTGAGCCTAGGACACTCATTGTTCCAATGGCTCTCCTCCTTACAGAGGGGACATGGAGGCAGTCATGCCAGAGTCAGTTGTGAGCACTCCTTTATGTGCCTTTCTTGTCCGCAGGAATAGCATTGTTCCTTCAATGTCCGTTGGAGCCTGGGGGCCAGGTAACCCTGAGGTGACCTAGGACTTAAAACTAATGAGTGAGCCTTTTGTTTCCATTGGCTGCATTTTGTGTTTCCTCTGCCCTGTCTCCGTTGTTAAAAACACTGAAAGCCATCCATACCGGTTGCTCAATGGGAGTTTGGGATCCCAAGGCTAGTTTCTGTAATTTTCTCCAGATGTCTGGGGCTGCCTGCTGGATAAAATGCATCCTCAGAAGTGCTGGGCCCTCAGCAGACTTGGGGTCAACATTTATATACTTTCGCAAAGCTGCTGTTAATCACCCTGAAAAAGGGAGAGGTTTTCATCCTTTTCTTGAATAACCTCTCTTATTTTATCTTAATTAACAGGCTTAATTGTGCGTCTTTTCATCCCCTCTATGAGGCACGTAATCATATGGGACCAGCAGTCCCTTCCCTCTTGTCCTTCATCTGACTGGGTTTGATAGATCCAGTTAGGGTCTTGATCTGAGATTGCATCTCTCCTGGTCAGTATACTAGTATATGATGTTGAGCATGATGACTAGCTAATTCATCAGCATAGGCCCTAGCAGCTCCTGTTATGCACTGCTTTTCATCTACAATACAGTAGTGGGAGAGAACAATCTAAATCACTCCGAGTTAGGCCATAAGTCAGTGTCAAGTGATTAAACCCCTCTATGAATTTACTAGAACTATTTTTCTTTGCAAAGGGCCAGGTCAGACATAGAGAAGGGAACATATACCCGGCTTATTCTCCCACCAGGTTCCCCATTTGCTACTTCCCTCAGAGGTAACATGTTAGGGTTTGGGTGATATTGAATCTGCTCCTGGTAATGGCAGGACTACAAGCAGGGGCAGGTGCCAGTGGCTCTCCAGTGGAGGAGGGGTTAGGCAGTGGCTGCATTTTGGGAGACAACAGAGAAGTGACCTGGGGGACAGGCTACTCCATGCTTGGGATGAGTTCTGTATGATCTGCTTGGGACAGAGGCCAGCTTCTTGCTGGGACTGAGAGGAAAGTGTCCTCTAATTCATCTGACCCAGACATTGTGGCAGCACACATCCTACAAGACTTCCTTTATCCTGGTAAAGGGCCATAAACATCTGAATTTAAGGTTTTTCACTCCAATTATCTTCATTTTTGCAAAAAAAAAATCTTAACTGGAAAATAGTATTATAATTGAGAATCCCTTGAAACAGCAAGGATGGACCGGCTCCCGGCATAACTGGAAAATAGTATTATAATTGAGAGATCCATTTACAGGCTAGACTTCTTCATCCCTGAGTTTGTATTGGGGCCAGGTAACATAACAAAAGAAAATGAGGCACTGTTTCTTTTAATTATTACCCTTAAAGGTGATCCAATTGTTATAGAGACACCCTAGGGGGAATCTCAGAGAATGATTTTGGCACCACTCATTTTGTCTCTTTTTACCTGATCAGTACAGCTGGTAACCAATTATTAGACCTCCAGTACCAGGATATAGGGCCCAGGATGGAGAGTCAATCCAGTTAAGGGATTGATCCCAGTGAAAAGTGGCCTGGTTGTCAACAAAGGAAAATATGGAGAGGGTGCAGGAAGTGATTAGGGAGGTGGTCCAGCAGACAGTGGATAAATAGGGGCTCTGGAGAATTTCCCAGAGGAGTATGTTTCCCCTCTGACCAGGTATAGCTGAGGTGCATAACATGAGGACTGGAACCAGAAAGAAAAACCTGGTGACAGAAGATAAGGTGTGATATGACAAGAATGAAGTTTTCAAAGTCAGTGTAATAAATGCCCCAAATAGAGGACTAGGAATTATAGTATGAGTCACAATAGTAGCATCATTTGGGAACCTGATTAATGTGCCTTGAACCAAGTCAAGAAAGGCAGGTTCCTAAGAGAGAGGCCTGTGTTTATCCTGTGTCCTGACGGCAGACTTACCAACCATCATGGTAGTGGCCTTATACCCTGAGGTTTGATTTACTCTATTCAGACAGGGGACTCAACTCCACACAGGCAAAATGGGGAGGGAGAGTGTCCATTTGGATATCAGGGGTGATCAGGCCCTTACTCACCCGACCCCATAACCCAGGAGTAACCTGAGGATGGTTGTGTGGGTCGGTTACTCTGGGTCCAGAGGACAGACTTACCTATGGTCCCGTGTTGATGAGGAGCCTCTTGATGAAGGATTTACTCCACAGCTGACAGGTAGATTTACCCCACACCAATGATGAGATGTGACAGGAAAGATGAATGAAAGGGAGAGTAAAGGAGAGATTACAACTTCAGGTCCCATCTGTGGTGCTAAAATGTATGTCACTGGAAAGGGACCAGCACCAAGATGGGTCTGTCTCTATATGGTCTGGACTGTGTAAACCGAGCATATCAAACTCGCAGCCTACAGGCCGCATGTGGCCCACAATAAAAATTTCGTAACTTGGGAGGAGAACCAAGATGGCGGCATAAGGTATAAACCTGTACATGCTGCCCCCCACAACCACATTAAAACTACAACTAAAAGACAAAACAGCTATCATCCAGAACCACGGGAAAGCTGGCTGAGTGGAAGTTCTACAACTAGAAGGAAAGAAAGAAGTGCATTGAGACTGAGTAGGAGGTGCAGAGGCGCCAAGAGCAGAGATACGGAGGTGCGTGCGTGAGGTGGGCTGCAACTGGGTGCGCAGTTTTTTTCAATAGGAAGGGGATACAAGCTCCCAAAAGCACTGAACTCGTTTACAGCAAGACTCTGGGGACCCAGACTCCTATGGGGAGAAACTGGACTGTCTTGCAGCGGGTCAGAAAGCGAGGGTGGCTTTCTCGCAGAGTTGCTCTCAGGGATCATTGTTACTGTGGGGGTGCGGGACTCAGGGACTCTGGAACACAGAGACACTGAGATGCGGAGACGTGCACGGAGTCGCGGAGAGGCTGACGACAGCCATCACTGTTTGCTCCACCCTGGTGATTCTCTGAGACCCCACCCCACTCAAATTACATCCCCTCCCAAACTGTGCTCAGTGGCGCAAAGGAATCACCTCGGCTTTTGCAGCCTAATCTAACTGCAGCTGGGTCAGAGAGCTCCAAAACTTCCAAATCCCAAACAAAGAGGAGAAACCTGCTGATATCGCTGTAGCTCCTGCTGGGTGGACTCACACAGTGGTT
>NW_005370944.1:3803874-3819522 GCF_000412655.1 Myotis brandtii | reverse complement strand
CAAAGTGATGAATAGCAAGAACCTACAACCAAGATTACTCTACCCAGCAAAGCTATCATGTAGAATTGAAGGTCAGATAAAGAGCTTCACAGACAAGAAAAAGCTAAAGGAGTTCATCACCACCAAACCAGGATTATATGAAATGCTGAAGGATATTCTTTAAGAAGAGGAAGAAGAAGAAAAGGTAAAGATAAAAATTATGAATAACAAAGTGACAACAAATAAATATCAACAAGTGAATCTAAAAATTAAGTCAGAATAAACTGGTGAATGTAATAGAAGCAGGGGCATAGAAAGGGAGTGGACTGACAATTCTTGGGGGGTAGGGGGTGTGGGGGGTGCGGGAAGAGATTGGACAAAAACCTTACACCTATGGATGAGGACAGTGGCGGGGGGTAAGGGCATGGGGTGGAGTGGGAACCAGGTGGAGGGGAGCTATGGGGAGAAAAAAGAGGAACATCTGTAAAAATCTGAACAATAAATATTTATAAAAAAATTTGTAACTTAATTTCTACAATATCCTGTTATATATAATTCTATATAATAAAAGGCTAATATGCAAATAGACTGAATGGCAGAACAACCGAACCAAACAACTGGTAGCTATGACATGCACTGACCACAAGGGGGCGCAAGTGGAACATGGCGGGTGTCAGCAGCAAGCGGCAGAGCGTGGAACATGGGCATCAGCCACAGCAGGATGGTGAAACAGGTGAGTTGGGGCACCAGACCAAGGCAGGGTGCCAGTCACTGTCATCAGGGCAAGCCTCTGGTGGTTACTGAAAATTCTTTGCTCCCACATGTTGCAGTCTTGCCCAGCCCTCACACCTGCTGGCACCGGCCCCACTCGCACCTGCTGCCTGTGCCTGGTGGTGGTCCCAATCACTCGGCACCTTCTGCAGGTGCGAGCAGCAGCTTCTGGCCCTGATTGCCCCTCAGGGCTTCTTCACCTCCCCCTGCTCCTGAGGGGCGATTGGGGCAGCAGCTGCCTCTCGCACCTGTTGACAGCATCAGTCCTGCTCACACCCATTGCTGTCACTGGCCCCAATTGCTCTGCACCATCAGCACGTGGTAGCACAGCAGTGGGGTCACGGAGGATGGGCTGAGACCCACCCCTGTGCCCACTGCAGCCTCATGGCCCACAGTTCCTTTCAAGGTGCACGAATTCGTGCACTGGGCCCCTAGTTATTAATAACAAACTACAATGTTCGCTAATGACTGATTGCTATAATCGTGTTGCATTCATTTCCCTTATGCGCCTTTCACACAGGCACACCATTTCTCTCCACTATTACTAGCAGTGAATATAGTTTAGCAGCTGATTGCCACATAATGATGTCTTGTACTGACTTGAACAGGAAATATTTCGCTTTCAGAGAATAAGGAAAATAGGTTTATTTGTGTTATGCTTATTAATTTGTGCAGTTATTCAGTGTCTGGTAAGTTAATGTTCAAAAAAATAATTTTTATTAAAATGTTCTATTATTTTATGTTAATGATTACTCATTTATTTCAGCCCTTTGTATTCAGCATGTCTCTATCGAAATAAATCTATGTTTCTATGAAAATTGAAGCTTTTGTTTTTTTGAGGCCCACATAAACTTAAACCTTTTTATTTGTCCTGTGTTAGCCTTTGAGTTCGACATGCTTGGTGTAAACCATTTGCTCCTAAGTGTCCTTGCTTAGGGAAGATAAGTCCTTGTGATTTATTATCTGGCTGTAAATTGTTCAACCATTTTGTTTGGCTATCTGTCTTAGTGTCCTCAGTCTACTTGCCAAGGAATTTTCCTAGCTTCTTATTAACCTGCCTCATCCCCAGTCAAAAATCCAGATGTAATTTTTGACTTCCTCAAAACTTAACTACAGTCATCCCTATCCCTCAGTATCCAGAGGGGATTGGTTCCAGGACTCCTCATGATATAAAAATCCCTGGATGGTCAAATTTTTTATGTAAAACTAGAGGCCCGGTGCATGAAATTTGTGCCTGGGTGTGTGTGTGTCCCTCAACCCGGCCTGCACCCTCTCCAATCTGGGACCCCTTGGGGGATGTCCAACTGCCAGTTTCGGCCCAATCCTGCCTAAACCGACAGTCAGACATCCCTCTCACAATCTGGGACCACTGGTTCCTAACCGCTCACCTGCCTGCCTGCTTGATTGCCCCTAACCACTTCTGCCTACCAGCCTAACTCCTCCCCTGACAGACTGATTGATGCCTAACCACTCCACTGCTGGCCTGATCACCCCCAACTGCCCTCCCCTGCTGGCCTGATCACCCCCAACTGCCCTCCTCTGCAGGCCTGGTCGCACCCAACTGCCCTCCCCTGCAGGCCTGGTTGCCCCCAACTGCCCTTCCCTGCCGGCCTGATCGCCCCTAACTGCTCTCCCCTACTGGCCATCTTGTGGCGACCATCTTGTGAAGGCTATCTTGTGGCGGCTATCTTGCGGCAGCCATCTTGTGGCAGCCATCTTGTGATGATGTCACATGAGGGCGTCACGTGACGCCACCTAGGCTTTTATTATATAGGATGGCATAGAGCAATGCATACAGTTGGAACTTTGCAACCACAGATTCCCAAGTGTGTATTGAAAACTGCTTTCCATCTGGGGTTGGCTGAATCCACAAATGCAAAACCTGGGGATACAGAGGGCTGACTGTGTATTTTTTTTAACATATTTTTTTATTGATTTTTTACAGAGAGGAAGGGAGAGGGATAGTTAGATACATCGATGAGAGAGAAACATCGATCAGCTGCCTCCTTCACACTCCCTACTGGGGATGTGCCCGCAACCAAGGTACATGCCCTTGACTGGAATCGAACCTGGGACCCTTGAGTCCACAGGCTGACTCTCTATCCACTGAGCCAAACCGGTTAGGGCGACTGTGTATTTTTTGAAAAAAATTTGGATATAAGTGAACTTGAGCAGTTCAAACCTGTGTTGTTTAAGAGTCAACTGTACATATAAAATAATCAGCAGAATACCTGGGACTAGGAAGTATCTATACTAATAATAGTCTAGGTGGTGTCACACCCTCATGTCGTCACAAGATGGCCATCACAAGATGGCCGTCACAAGATGACCATCACAAGATGACCTTGTGCACAACGGAGGCAGGGCCTGGCAGCCACTCCACACAGTGAGGCTTGGGGGTCCTGCGGCTCTGCATGGCACAGAGGAGGTAGGTCCTGGCGGAAGAGGTGGGTCATGGCAGTTGTGAGTAATCGGGCTGGCAGGGGAGGGCAGTTGGGAGCCATCAGGCTGGCAGGGAGGGCAGTTGGGGATGATCAGGCTGTCAGGCAGAAGCGGTTAGGGGCAATCAGGCAGGCAGGCAGGCGAGCTGTTAGGAGCCAGCGGTTCCGGACTGTGAGAGGGATGTCCCACAGGGATCGGGCCTAAACCTGCAGTTGAACATCTCCTGAGGGGTCCCAGATTGGAGAGGTTGTAGGCCGGGCTGAGGGACACCTCCCCCTCTGTGCATGAATTTTGTGCACCGGGCCTCTAGTAGCAAATAATGTTTTGTTCAATGACATTTCATTGTAACTTTGATGAGGAAAAAAATTTTATTCCAGTTGGGCCACTGTCTATGTAGAGTTGGTACATTCTCCCCATGTCTTTGTGGGTTTTCTCTGGGGATTCTGGTTTCCTCCCACATCCCAAAGATGTGAATTTGAGGTGAACTGGTGTGTCTTCATTGTCTCAGTCTGAGTGAGTGGGAGGGGGCATGAGTGTCCCTGCGATGGAAGGGCATCCTGTTCAGGGTGGGCCCTATCTTGCACCATGAGCTGTTGTGAGAGGCTCCAGCCCCCCTTGACCCTGAACTTGAATAAGCAGTTTGAATAATCATTCTGTTACTTGTTTTTATTCATCTTTCTTAAATGTATATATAACTCACATTTATATCAATGTCTAATATTAGAAGTTGTTGGGGTCTTTATGTAGAAGTTTGGTGATGTTTTGTGAGCAGAGATATTCTGATATGATCTTAATTCTTGTTTATATAAATTAGTCTTTGATAAAATTGGTTTTCTTATATGTTGTTTCGCTTAAAATTAGTTTCCAAGAACTTATCAGCGACGTTAAGTGAGGACTTACTGTAGTTCATAAATAGAAGCTATAACTGTGGTTATTATGGTTAGACATGGCCAGATCTTCTTTCATCCTTATGAACTGGGTGTCTTGGCTCCTACTTGCTCCTCTTTTCCATCAGCACTAATGGGGAAAGGCTTACCTTAGACGTATTCTCCTTCCTCACTCCCTCTTTTTAGCTGGACATAGCACGTACAAGGAAGGCTTTGGCACTAAGTAATATGAACATGTCATTTCTATCCCTCCTGAGCCAGCCTCAACTAAAATTTCCCCAGAGACTTTTTTACATTTGGATATCCTCAACATTTCCTTTCTGATTCTGTCTACTTTTTGATGCCCTTTCTTCTCCCCTTGCCACTCAGCCTGGGCCACAACACTGTCTCAGTATGTTTGTTACACCCATTGCTTATAATACCTGAAAAAAGTGAGGGATATGAAATAACAGGACTTATAGCCTTAGTCTCAGAGAGCAGAAATTCAGAATGCTTGGGAAAGGAGTTGGTTCTGCTCCCTAAAACAACTCACCAGCAAGAGCCCCATAATAGATTTTGAAGAAGCAGAGACCAGAATGGTGAGACTGTGCTTTGGTTTCTGGAAGCTTCCCAGGTCCTTCCTGAGGCCCTCTGACCTTTTGGCCTCTGAGTCACCTTTATTACAATAAATTTCTTAAGTTAACTTGTACCAAACACAGAGCTACTACAAATTCAGTCTCCTCAGCTGGGCCCTTGGTGTAACAGCAGTCTTTACACACTTCTGCTATCATCCCCCATTCTGCTTCACAGAGAAAATAAACGCTATGGGGGAAAACTCTCAATTTTGAGCAGCCTCAAACACGAATCTTTCCCACCCTTTCTTTCTTAGAGGTAGAGAGGTCTCCCTTCAAATTCAAGGTTAATCTGTTCACTGTAACATGTATTTCATTCCTTTTCCTCCTTTACTATGACTCTCCTTCATGACTATTCAATTTTTTCTTCTCCTCTACTCTTTTATCTCAGCACATAAACTTGATCAACTAGCCCAGTGGTCAGCAAACTGCGGCTCACGAGCCACATGCGGCTCTTTGGCCCCTTGAGTGTGGCTCTTCCACAAAATACCACGTGCGGGCGCGTGAAACTTCATGGCCCATGCGCAGAAGTCGGTATTTTGTGGAAGAGCCACACTCAAGGGGCCAAAGAGCCGCATGTGGCTCACGAGCCGCAGTTTGCCGACCACTGAACTAGCCAAACCTTTTTAAAAAAATCCAATTTTATCCCACATACTACTGGTTATTACATACTTTTTCTTGTCTTCAACCAAGATTCTAGGGCTGGGGTGGGCAAACTTTTTGACTCGAGGGCCACAATGGGTTCTTAAACTGGAACGGAAGGCCAGAACAAAAGCATGGATGGAGTGTTTGTGTGAACTAATATAAATTCAAAGTAAACATCATTACATAAAAGGGTACGGTCTTTTTTTTTTTAGTTTTATTCATTTCAAAAGGGCCGGATCCGGCCCGCGGGCCGTAGTTTGCCCACGGCTGTTCTAGGGAGTAGTCTACACTCTTCATCTCCATGTCCTCTCCTCCCATTTATTCCTTGGATCTAGTGCCCTCTGACCTCTCCCCAAAATCTATGCTGAACACACTTTCACCAATGTTTCAAATTACTTCCAAACTACTAAATTCACTGGAAATTTTCTGATTTATTTGACTAATTAATGTCACTTGGCATTGTTAGTCACCCTATCCCTGCATCTCTTTCCTCTGTTAGCTCCTATAGGCTATGCTCTTCCTACACCTAATATGGCTTCTTCATAGCATCCTTAATAGACTCCTTTTCTATCATTCACTATTTAAATAAATTAAAAAACAGTTCAATTCATACTCATTTCTACCCTCATCACTCTTCCTAGTGACCTCATTAGTATCTACCAGAAGCAGACCTTGGCAATTTGGGGATGTCCAGAATCTGAATCTCCTATGTTACAGGTCTTGAAGGTAAACACAACCCACCTTCTATGACTGACATAGAAAAGGTTGGGTCTTTGCTTTCCCAGCTTTTTGGCAACTAAAACAGAGGCATGTAACCTAGGGCTGACCAAGTAGCCCCCAGAAATGTAGATTCTGCAGTAAGTGATTAGGAGAACTAGAACAACAGATAATTCATCCTGGTGGCAGTGGCCACAGTAGGGTCAGCTTTATCCCATGCTGGGGGAGAGGAGGGCTGTAGTGGTGTGGGTACTGGTCATGGTGATATTTAGTGTCCAGTGATGATGATAGTGGCAGTATTGTCACTAGGCTGGTTCTGGCATCTGATTTTGACTTTTGCTCTGGTGGATTGGCATCCCATTGTTCCTGCTTACTTTCTAAGTTTGTGTCTCCTGCCTGGCAATCCCATGACCCACCCAGTGCCTTTTCAACAAATGGCTTTTCTGCTTACATCAGCCTGTGTAACCACTGACTCCCAAATCTATATATCCATCCTTTCCCACAACCTGGGTATGTGCCCTGACTGGGAATCGAACTCCTGACCCTTTGGTGCATGGGACGATGCTCCAACCAATTGAACCACACCAGACAAGGTGGATAAGTTGCCTTTTAAGAAAAGTCTCCACAGGCAAACTCATCTTTTCAATATGCATTATTGTCATGTTCCTAGCTTAGTAAATAACACCTATGACATGTTCAGTCTAAACCTTGAGAGGGAAGCATCTTAGATTTCTCCCACCGTCATCACTTAAACGGAACCAATTTTACCTCATGAAGATCTTCAATTTTACCTCTTAATACATCTCAAATCAATCCCTCCTTTATATTCCTATTCCTCCTCACTAGAACCATTGTTCTAGCTTCCAAACTAGACCCCTTATCCCAGTATCTGCTCCTCCGACCTATTCTCTACTTAGCTGCCCAAGGGAATCTTTCCAAAAACCCAAAGTAATCATTTCATTCCTCTATGTAAATCCTTCCATTGCTCCTTACTGGCCCCAAGATAAAACTTATACCCTTTCTTTGGATCTGCCTCCTACTTGACTTTCACCACCTTTTCACCTGCATCCTATACTCCACCCAGGCAAAATTACACATTTTTCCCAGACCATGCAGTACATGTTTTTGCACTCCAAAAGTACTTGGGCCCAGCTGGCATTGATCAGTGGTTGAGCATTGACCTATGAACCAGGAGGTCATGGTTCAATTCCCTGTCATAGCACATGCCTGGGTTGCGGGCTAGATTCTCAGTGTGGGGGATGCATCATTGATGTTTTTATCTCTCTCTTCCTCTCCCTTCTTCTCTGAAATCAATAAAAAAAATATTTTTGAAAAAGTAGTTGGTGGGGCTGACAGTCACAATGCCACCTCTACCTCCCCACCGCCTTCCACTCCATAGAGATGACCCATCAGGCCAGGCAGGGGATTCTATCACCCTGACCAAAATAATTAGTTTAGATATGGGTAAGTGACCTAATAAAGCCAATCATAATCTTCCCCTCAAAGCTCTCTTGTTTTTGAGGACATGATGGTAGAAGCATATAAGATTGAAGCAGCTAGCATTTAGTTATCTCTGTCACATAGAGAATGTGTGTCCATGGCAAAAAAGAGAATGAGACCAAGGCACAAAGTAAAGCAGAGCCCTGAGAGATGGAGTGGGAGAGACATGGTAACATTTGTTTGAGCCCTGAATTCAGCTCTACCTGAAGTCAGTAATACCACTACACAGTTCCCTTCTTGCTTAAGCTGGTTTGTGTTGGTTCCTATCACTTCTAATTAAACCAGCCCTCATACAGAAATGGAAGTGTGAAAAGAACAGACTCCAGAATGTGGAATTGTCAGAACTGAAGTGAAATTTCAGTGGGTATCTGTTGGTCCTTGGTTGAGAAGTTGGAAATCCTTGTTATCTGGTATCAAGTTGGCTAGTTAAATGATCTTCTGTTTTATCTTGAGATTTGGGTCATGCATCCATCATAGATGGAGATTTCAGGGACACACTGGGAAGATGTCTGGATATGGGAGTATGCTGGCCTTTTCTCAAGATTTTCAGTAAGGTTCTGCAGTTCAGCTTTCTTCTATGCTGGCAGAACCAGAACTGTATACAGCTGTTTAGAGTTGCCTTTTCTGCTTGTGGCTAGCAAGCTAAGACTGCCAAGGGTCTAGTAATCATGCATCTTATAGATGATAAAACCAGATCCTCCTCCCCCAGCTAAAGTGAGTGAGAATAAAGGCATAGAAATAGGAAATACAATAGGAGATACTGGAGCTTAGGGCTTGGGAAGTTCCAGAGATAAAGACTGATCCTCCAAGCCACACCTGAATGCTTCTTTTTTTCTCCCAAGTTAAACAGTATTTATTTCACTTAGCATTCAGACAGTGCCAAGGATTCTGGTGCCTGGGGACCTTGGCTGTAAATCCTGTGGGAGAGAGTGGGATGTATTGGTCACAAACCTCATACTCCTTCTTGGACTCTCTAGGCTACCTCCTTCTTACTCTTCCTTAGTTGGCACCCAACCCATGCCAAGTAGCCCCTCCACTGCCACATCTATAGTAGAAATGCCACATGACAGGCCATGGGATCTGAATTCCCAAGCAGATGCCCAGAGGACAATGATGCAACTCAGAGTGAGTTAGTACCCTTTGGGGTGCACCTTGGCCAATGGAAAACAGGAGACATGAAGGGAACAGATAGACAAAGTCCCCCTCAATTCTCCTCTTCGTGACCTGCTCCAAGGTGTGGTTTTCCTTGCAAACACCTTGTGCTTAGCAAACAAACCTGTCAGATCTTCCCTCTCCCCCTGGCTCATATGAAATTGTGGTCAACACAGTAAGGCATTGTATTACATTCCTCCACATCTTTCCTTGCCTCACAAGTCTCTCCTTTCACCATCCTGGGCTTCCATCTTCCAAAAAAGTATGAGTACTTTAATCCTTGCCCTAGAGTCTGCTTTCTAGAGTGCTTGGGTTAATACAGGGGCCACAATCAAAGACCCCATCTCAACATTGGTCCCAATAGTAACAAGAAAGTCCTGAGGACACAACTGATTTTTTCCTGCTCAAAAACAGGGAATCTAGCCCAGACTGCTGGCTTTCTGTAAGGGGCCCAGTGCCAAGGTTGCCAGATCAAGCCATTTCTGGCCTACTCTAGGAGAAAGGCTAACAGCTGAAGACTCTGCCTGTGGTCCTCAAGTTATATAAGTTCTTGAGGCTCCTCAAATTTGGTGTCCATTGCCATACTCCCTTCAGGAATATTTTGGTGAACTGGCCTCAGTGTAATAATAGACCATGGCCAGAGGGTGAGGAATAGAGCAACCTGCAGGTTGGCCAGAATGAGTGGTGGTGTGGTTGTCTCACTCCTGTGCTAAGCACCTCCTTGGGTTGAGGCTTAGGAGCCAGTGCAACTCAGGGGTTTGTGACTATCTGCTCAGGGCCACTGGAGCATGAGCCACCCAAGTATTGAATAGGGAATCTGTCTCTGGGGGTGTTGAGCAGATTAAGGTTGACTTATTGCCAGACAGGCCCTATGGAAGCCATGATGTTAAGAGAGAAGGAAATGGACAAAGTGTGGCCTGTTGCTAAGAGACAGAAATTCCAAGGGCCAGATCCAGACTCAAGGACAAGGACTCAGTAAGATCTTGCTGATGGTTATTAGCTCACAAGAGCCCTAGAATCAAATCAATCAGTTTGAAAGGAATTGTATCACTAGAAAATCCTCATACCTGGCAAATGAGGTTCTGGGAATGTATAATCTCTAAGACATTCTTTGGGCCCAAAATCATGCCCAAAGGGAAGAGGGAAGCTTCAGTTCCAGAAGGGGCATCCTCTCAGGGATGTCCATAAAGGAAAATAGGTAAGGGAGATATTTCCCAGTGGAAAGGACGAAGAACAATCAGTTTTGATCAAGAAACTTGCTCCACTGTCCAGAAGGATGTGCTATATGCTATAGATCAGTGACCATTGTTTTCTCTTCTCCCCTATTCCAAATGGAAGGTGTGTTTTTTCTTTTTAAAAACTGGTTATCCTATTTTCCTCCCCCATTTTATATTGGTTATATAGAAGTAGCTAAATTTATCTTTTGGATCTGGATTGCAAAATCATGAGAAGTTATATCCAGACCTGATCAAGAATTGCACATTACAGAGGGATCCTGGACTGGGGGTTCGTTCAATAAAGCAACTGGACATGATCCTGTTTTGTCTTCCATTGGGAAGTGAGCATGTTTTTTGGGGGGACTTAGGGTCATTGCATTGATAGGCAGGCACACTTTTGAAATTGTATGTTTGTCAAGAAAACTATAGGTGGATGCTGAGCAATAAAGAAGTGGAATATAGTAGATGCACATTGCTTATTTGTCCATCATCCCTTCCTTTGGGGAGCCATTCCTCCCCTCCACACAGTCCTGGTGAAGTTGTCAATTATGGTGGTCTACTCTTCCACCCTAGAGATGGGCACATGCCCATTCTGGCCAAAGTTCTCCCTAGGACTTTAGAGCTAGAACTAGTGAGGCCAAGCCAAAAGATGGAGACATCATTATTTGAACCCCTAGTTCCAGCCATGCCTGAAGGAAGATATATCCTTTGATTTATCAATTACGTAACCCAATTAATTTCTTATTGGCTTAAACATGTTTGAGTTGAGTTTTTGACACTTGCAGCTGAAAGGGTTCAGACTACTAAATGCACAAACAACAGAGACACAAACACCATGTTATTCAAACTCATTAGACATTTTACAAGTCTTCCATGATCTTATAGGGGTCAGCAAACTTTTTATCTAAAAGATCAGATATTTTAGAATTTGTGGGCCACACATAGTCTCTGTATTATTTAAAACATTTTTTACAATCCTTTAAGAATGTAAAAACCATTCTTAGTTACAAACTAAGGCCTATAGGCTATACAAAAATAGACTGCAGGCCAGATTTGTCCACAGACCATAGTTTGCTGACCCTTTACCTAGACTCTGCCGACCTCTGCAGCCATTGGCATACAATCTGGCAGTTCCTAACTATGAAGCAAAATACTTTTAAATGCCATTTTGTTTCAAGTCTCTCAACGTGACTTTTTTAATGAGTTAAGGTTCAGGGTAGAGTTAGGAATGGGAAAAGAGTCTTGGTGCCCATTGTCTGCACATAGTAGGCACTGAATAAATGGTAATCGTTATTATTTCTTGGTAATTAAGATAATTTATCAAAATGATGCACTGTCCAAATGTCTTTGTCCAAAAGTCCCAGTTCATCCTCAAAGACCCTTTCCTTCTTTTAATATCCTTCAGGAAACCTTTTTCTGATCTATCAAGTCTGAATTACCAATCAAGTCTGAATTAGGTACTCTTCTTATCATAGTCCATGTGTGGCCCTCCATTATAACTACATTATTGGTCTGTCTTTCCTCCTAACTTTGAGTACTTAGAACATGCCTGAGCCCAGGCTCCTAGCACAGTGCTTAGAACCTAGTACTGAGGGGGCCTCTATACCTCTATGTGAACATCTGTTTGAATATGTAGGTGCTACCTATCTCCATCAGTGTCTAGGGTGGTCAGTCTGTGTCAGCATTGTGCTGATGTACAGATGCCCTTGACACTGGTTCTTCTCTCAGTTGAAAATTATTAATTGATATATACCATACCTTATCTGGTAATGTTATTACTGGATCTATTTTTCATCCCATTCCTTCCAAAAATGAGTCAAAGACAGAGGAAAAGGTAGGAATAGGTTTTCTTAAAAACTGTTATAAAGGACGAACCCTCTGATCCCACCCTCGCATCCTTTACTCTCTGATTTGCTATCAGATCAAAGGCCTCCAGCCTCAGCAACATCTGGGGATCAGAGTGCCCACCACACAAGTGGGGCCACAGACCAGTTTAATCTATGTCTATGGGGTGGAGAGGAAATTATCCTTCTGAGAAAAATATGTGCAAGTCCCTGCAGGCCCAGGAAAGGCTGGCAAAGGCAAGATGAATCATGGCGTTCTAAGCTGAAATCTTTTGCCCATCTCACAGACGCAGGCAGGAAGTACCACCATTGGTCAGCTTTATATGGCACCCACTGTATACAACAGACAGACAAAGACAGACAAAGCACACACCACTTCTAAGCTGAACACTGCTCACCATCTAGAAGCACCTTGGATAAGCACGTGAAACACTATTGCATAAGAAAGATATACTTTTTAAAGGAATGAAGAAGTATTTTGGCAAAACATCTACTCTCCCAGGTCCTGGGTAAAGAGGGACTTTAAATTCTGAACCTTCTAGATATTGAAAATTACTCCCTTCTTAATGGCTGTATATACAGTAGCAAACTTCCAAGTCTGTTGTCACAGCCCTCTACATGTATCCTGAATCTACTTTACAGGTGGTCAAACTTAGAAATAGAAGGTGGCCTGGAGCAAGGGGACACTGGGGCTGGCTCCCGGTGAGGGCAATTAGGAGGTGTCTCGGCTCAGCCAAAGGCAGGGCCTCTGTCTATATGGAGAGGAAAGGGAAAAGCTAGGGTGGCCAAAACTCCCTTTTTCTTCCAGCCCAGAGAAGTAGTGGTTCCACAGGAAAGGCTGTCAGGAAAGAAAGGCAGGTTCCCACTCTTGGTGGTAAAGGCCAGGGCAGGCCAGAGTTCCTCCTGAAGCCTCTTCGGTGATGCTCTCTGTGTTTGGGTACTGTGGGTTCACTGCTTCCATAACTCTCTTGTCACCTGCATCTGAGCCTAGACTTCAAGTCCTTAATTATTTTAAAAAGGCAGTGTGGGGAGATGGTTTAAGAGAATATGCGACACAGAACAATCTTTCTACAGCCTCCCTTTGAGTAGGCTTGGGCTTTTAAAGGTCTCCTTCACCCTGTCTCCTAGGGATATTTAAAGGCAGCTTTTATGAGACTCTATACTGTCTTTGTGTTTCTCTTTTATGTGTTTTGTTTTGATATATATATATATATTCTTTAAAAAGCAATAGTCCTTTGGTCCCTAAACTCTAAGGAATGATATGATTTTGAACGAAGTAAATCTGAGCTTCCCTTGCAGAGAAGCCTCTGGCACCACCAAGTCCCTCTGCTGGTTCCCTTGACAGTCCATCTTCAGCCAGTCCCAGCTGCCTTTCCAGCCTGAGCTTTATGCCACAGGCATAGAACAACCCACTTGATGAAGACAATCCTTAAAGTGGCCTGAGCCCCAGGTACTGGCCTTGGGTCCAATCCACCTCCGTCTGCGGCTGCTCCTTCAAGAAAGGCTGCTTAAGCGCTTCTGTGCTTTTCCTCTCTTTTCTTCTTCTCACTCTTCTGAATCTGTTGTTGGTATTAATTGATAAGGGACAGGGAGGTAGGGGGTGGGAGGCAAAAGTCAGTCTGGAGGGCAAGATAAGAATAGCAGCTTGCCCCATCAGCTACACCTTAGGTGAGTGCCTGGGCCTCTCTTCTGGAGGAGCACAGCTACAGCAGGGCCCTGGTCAGCACCCTAGCCCAGCACCCACCCCAGAGGGGCTCCCTGGGGTAGCTCAAGTGAGGCAGGGCCACGAGGACCTTCTGAGATAGCGAATCTCTAAAAGTTTCAGGCAGCTAGCCCCACCAGAAACCTAACAGAGCCTGTCATCTCCCTCCCCATCACCCACCAAGCCCTGCAGGTCCTGCTTCTTCAGTGTACTTGCTTCTCTCCTTATCTCCATGTTAACTGCCATTTCCCCAGCTCTTACATCATGTTCCCTTTTTGCTTAAATTCTTCATGATTCTCCATCATCTTCAGGATAAAGTTCAAACTCATGGCCTTTAAGACCCTTCACAAGCTTGCCCAAACCTACTTTTCTAGTCTCATTTTCCATCCCCCTGCACTCCCATGGCCCCCTGTGGCTATCTCTGGAGTAAAAATAACTGGTTGGATCTAGTTCTTAATTATCTCTCCCAGAATATGGGGACGGGAAATGTTGTCTATTTTATCTCAGTTCTTGAACTGAAGGAAAATCACAAAGTCTCAAACTAAGGATTCCTCCTAACTTCTGGCTCTTCTCTTCCAGACTTTTTCATAAATGAATGCCCCAACATCCCAAAAAGAACAGAAAGCTGAGAGGGTCTCCGTCACTCAGACCCCATTTGCCTGGGGTCCACCAAGGACTCACCTTTCTGTGACTGGTCAGTGAGAGCAGATCAGTAAGGCCTGTTGGCATCCTTGGGCCTCTTTAGCTGGACCTTGAGCCTCTTCATGCCAATTTGAAAGCCATTCATGGCCTGAATAGCTGTCTGGGCACTGGTTGGATTGTCAAAGCTAACAAACCCTGGGGGTTTGGGCACAGAGGTTAGCTGGGAACTCTGCTTGGCAGAGCCTCCTTTCTCTCTGACCAGCCTCTTCTCCCTCCCCCTCAGGCCAGTTCCATCAAACATATATCCCTCTACCTTCCATTGTTTGCACGTACATGTACACACACTCATACTTACATGGTCAAATGGTTTGAATTTTATAAAAGTGTGAGTCTTGGAAGGACAGGAAGCAATTCTGAGTATGTGGGTGTTGGTTGGGGTATTTTCCTGTCTTTCCCTAGCATGGGTTGACTCCCTCCTCAACTCCCATTCTTGTCCTCTGAACTGCAGTTGGAGTTGGAAGGGATCTCTGTGTTTGGGTACAGAGCAATAAAGAAGCAGACCCCGACACCTCCTGTCCTGGCTAGACTCTAAAGCCTGACCTGGTCAAACATCTTCCAGATACCTGACCTTGCCAGGTAAAACTGAATTAGACTTGTTCCTGGTCTGGGCTTAGCTCCACCACTGGTCTGTAACTCTGCTTTGTGCTATATGCTCAGTCTTTGGGAATCATTGACTTATGGAGGAACAATCTTAGGCTCTGTAAGGAATCTTAAAGTTGGCAGTGGAGGAGGCTCAGGGATTGGGCTCAGCTTACCGAAACACTTGCTCTGGTTGGTGGCTCGATCCACAAAGACTTTGGCAGAGACGACAGCTCCAAAGGGCAGGAATGTCTGTATGAGTTCTGCATCACCAAACTCCTGAGGCAGGTGATAGATGAAGAGGTTACAGCCTTCGGGGCCTGCAGGAACAGCAGCAGGCTGGTTCAGGGAAGGGACCCTGAGTCCAGCCCCACAAGGTCCTGATGTCCAGCCCTGTCCCTCACCTTCTCTTTGCTGCTGGGGCAGGGCTGAAGGCTGCTGAGGGAAAGCTGTGCTCACTGGGGCATAGGCTGATGGGTAGGCTGGTGAAGACAGAGGTGGGAGTGGGCAGTGAACCCCAGGAGCCATCCCCCAAGCAGGGCCCCATCTGCCTGGCCAACTTTGACCAATTCAACCCAGTCCACGGTAACCCTCACCCTTAGAGAGGCCATTCTGGGCCCAGGGGTTGGGGGATGGGAGGGTTGACTCCTCAGAAAACAGCATAATACCCCCACCCCTCACCCCCAATTTCCCTATTCCTTTCTGGGACCTTTCAAACCCTCCCAGGCTGCGCAGAGCCCAGTGAAACCTGCGTAGTGGTGCATCCCAGCGTAGGCCTGCTGCAGCGGGTCAGCCACACCCGGGCTCTGGGCTGGGGAGAGAGGGGCACAAGGCCACAGTGAAGGCCTGCCGGTGGGCAGGGTGAAAGGCAACAGGAGAGAGGAGAAATCCTTTCCAGGG
>NW_005370944.1:3803527-3803778 GCF_000412655.1 Myotis brandtii | reverse complement strand
TATCCCCTCACCCTCGCCCCCGCTCCTCACTCCATTTCGGGGAGATTTTGGCGGAGCGGGGGCGGGAGGGGGCCCACCTGGGTAAGGGGAGAGCCCGTTATTGTAGAGGGTGTCAGGGCCCGGCTGCCCGTTGGTCTGAGGGGTCAGGGAGCTGAATCCATTGACTCCGAAAGGTGCCGGGAGCCCCGGAAGCGTGCCTGGGCCACCGCCAGGAGGGGAGTTGGCTGCAGGTGGCGGAGGAGGTGGCAGAG
>NW_005370944.1:3778244-3803371 GCF_000412655.1 Myotis brandtii | reverse complement strand
GCGGCGCCGGGTGGAAGACGCCCAGCTGGCCCGCCATCTGCTGCATACGACGCAGGGCTCGCTCCCTGTCCGTGTCCGCCAGCTTGACCACGAGGCTGGATGAGGCACCCTGGGCAGGGCAGGGGAGGCCACGGTGACTGGTCCAGACCCCAGTCTTGGCCCTGGGCTGAGCGCCTTGCACATCAGGCCCTTTCCTAGGGCACTGATCATATGCGGGGAGGAGGAGCCCGTCCCCACCCCACTGGCCTCACCCTCGGCCCCTGGTGCCCGCCCTCACCGCCATGGTCCGGCTGCCGTGCAGACTCTGGATGGCCGCCTGAGCTTCCCCCTGACTCCCAAACTTCACAAAGGCACAGCCTGGGGCAGGACAGAGGGATTGGGTGGCTCAGGCCACAGGGGCCAAAGGGTCATGTGGCTCAGTGAGAGTCAGGATCACCAGGAAATGCTGGGGTCGGCTCAAGTCACCTTTACTGGTGCCATCCGGGCTCCGCAAGACAGTGCACTCCTCGATATGGCCGAAAGGCTGGAACAGGCGTCTGACATCATCCTCACCCTGCTGCTTCCCCAGCATCCCCACAAACAGCTTTCGGTCCTCTGGGGACAAATTCAGGAGTGATTTAGGGACCCTAAGTCCTCTTGGACTCCCCAGAGTAGCCAGAGGAACTTAGGAAGGTAGCCCACCACAGTCTAGCAAGGAAGAGATGTAGGGAGTGAGACGGTCCAGGCTACGAGGTTGGGTTTCTTTGAGGGGCAGGATGATGTGCAGACAGATCTAGAGTAAAGGAATTCAACCCAGATTTCCATCAGGAAACCCGGGGTCTTAGAAAAAATGGAAAGACTCACTGCTGCTCTTGTGGAAATGGATTAGTTTGATATCTTTGGTTGGGTGGAGCCCTGTATGCATCTTTTATATGTGTGACCTTTCTGTTCTTAAAGTTTGAAAAAGGCCTTTTTTGGACCATTTCTGCCCGATTAAGGGAGGAGGTCCTCAGAGAAGGCCTTTGTATTCATATATCTTTTATATGTGTGACCTTTCTGTTCTTAAAGTTTGGAAAAGGCCTTTTTTGGACCATTTCTGCCCTATTAAGGGAGGAGGGTCCTCAGAGAAGACCTTTGTATTCATACTGGATCTGGAGAAGAGAATTATACCCTTGTGGGTTAGCCTGATGGCAGTGGATAGAATCGATGTCCCTTCCTCCTCCAATCGAGGGTTCTGGATCAAAAAGCAGCACCAGAAGCAGTTAACTCATCATTCTGTCTCATCCCCTGACACTGAACTATGGAATGACGACTCCCAAACCCCAGCACCGAATTCAACTTGGGTGCTCCCAGAGACCTAAAGAGGGCAAGAATCTCGGGTTCCTAAGCCTCCAGCATTATCATTTCTCCCACTATACTTGCTAACCTCCTGACCCCTTTTCTTACCTCCCACATCCACCCTTCCCTCACTGAGCTGCCAGAGCCCTCACTGAGCCCTTTCTGACTTTTTCTATTTTCCTGTCCTGATCCCTCTCCAGGAGGAACAAGTTCTGCCTATAGACCTGGATGGCTACCTGAGAACAAATCTGATCCCTCCCCGTGTCCACCCTTCCTCTGGGAGTGGCAGAGAGACCAGGAAAGGGACTGTAAGCTGGACTGTGTTCCTTGGAGAAAGCTGGAGAACTGGGGCTGGACATTCAGTAAATCAGGCCTCAGGAGCGCTATCCAGGAGCCTGGGGTAGAGAGGTCTAATCCACAGGGCCTGCTGTCAAAGCCCTGCTTCTTTCTGCATCAAGGTAAGTCTCTGAATTTGGGACGGGCCTTTCTCCAGGTGATACAAGTTGGGAGAGAGGAAGTGGGTGGGAATCTGGCTTCAGGCTTCACCTTCAAGGTCCTGGAGCCCAAGAAAACCCATCCCAAAGTCCTTTACTCCTTCACAAGCATGGCTAGGCTCATGGGGGTTCTTGGATCCCGGGTGCAACGGAGCAAGGCTGGTGAGAGTCAAAAGGAAGAACAGACTGT
This sequence comes from Myotis brandtii, assembly GCF_000412655.1. Classification (NCBI taxonomy): domain Eukaryota; kingdom Metazoa; phylum Chordata; class Mammalia; order Chiroptera; family Vespertilionidae; genus Myotis; species Myotis brandtii. The sequence goes on along the minus strand of NW_005370944.1, from coordinate 3,801,370 downwards.
CTGAAGTTAGCAGTGGAGGGAATCTCCAACAAGGCCATATGTATGTCCATATTTCACCTGGATGGTGTGGGATTCAGCCCAGGCTTTCCTGGGTACCCAGAGGTGTCTGTCAGTCAATGCCGTGTTTGTGTGGAGGGTAGGGGCTGCAGGAATAGTGTGAGACAGGCATAGTGTGTTTCAGCAGAATCTGTCCAGAGGATTACTGCCCAGCCAACCCTGAGGGAGAAGAGATAGATAATGTACTTGTGGCCAGAATTCTAGAGGAGGTGCTGACCTTCTGTAGTGAGAGTATAATCTGGTGGGTGTGCTCCACTTCTGGGAGTGTTAGCCACAAAACAGTGCCATTGGAACATACCACTGGTTTCTCAACCTTTAAAAAAAGCAGTGGAATCCATTGTTCTAACAAAATATTAGGATGAAGTTCAAAATAGAGGAGAAAAGCAAAACTGCTCTGACTGAGGTCAGAGAAGTGTGTGTGTGTGTGTGTGTGTGTCTGCATGCTGGAGTTCCTCTTGCTTCATTTCCCCCTAATATCCCCTAGATGGGGCTCCAAGGAAATGTCTTTGAAAACCATTGACCTAAAAAGAGACTAGAGTTCCAGAGGGTGTATGAAGAGGGATCTGTGATCATCCTATTCAGGAACCTGAGAAGACAGGAAAGGTCTTTCATGAATCTCTTGACCAGTACAATGTTGGTGGCTTTGCCTTGCCATTGGAGGATAAGCCTCATTTGGTCAGGGAATCAAACCCCAGAAGACTGTGTCATTGGTCTGAGGTTGAACATTTAAATATGTCCATGGGGCTGCATAAGGCCCAGGAGGAGCTGGAGAAAATCTTAGGGCCTCCAGAGTCCCAAACTTAAAGTGGCTTCATGATGCCTTAAATTATAGTGCAGCTGTGTCATTGGGAAGGGTCTACAAGATAGTCATTGTACCTAGGTAAGATGTCATGCCATAGGGACCAGCATTCAGATAGGTAGGAAAAGAGATGTCAAGGCTAGGATAACACCCCCAGGATGGGAAAGAGAATTGTGTCGATAGTAGTCTTATCTTTCATCTGCTCTTCTTCTTGTTGATCTTTTCTGCAGGTGGTTGTCAGTTCAAGGTCATATTACAGACCATGAAATTCTATGATCCTTTTTTTCCAGTTAGAGTCTCCCAAATTTCAAATGTCCATTTCCATTACAAGGCATCGACCCTGTGGCTCTGGGCTACTGTACTGTACAGAATTTGAAATTGAAATGAGGCCAGGATATAGACTGGGCTCTGTGCTGCCTGTTTCCCAGGTATCACCTTGAATCTTGATATTCTCTGCCATTTTACAGGGATCTGAATGGTGTTCGGCAGGTGACAGTGACCATAAGTCTTAGGTGATTCTTAAATGGTAGAATACATTTTCCACAGACCTCAAAATTTGGAGGGCTGATCAATGCCCCAAAGGAGAGATAATGATGTGATTTAGTCCAGATAATTCAATTTCCTTCAGGTCAAACTCTACCAGTTTGGTAAAAAAGAAAAAAGAAGAAAAAGGAGTCTGTAAGAGGTAGGTCAGAAATGGCTGAATAAAAGCATCCCTTGGGTGTGGGTGGGTCCCTAGAAAGATGGGAATATCAGACAGGGAGGTTCAACCTTCCTGAAGTGGGAGGAATTAAAAAGATAGCATCAGTGTGGAGTTGAGACATGGTGTTGGAAAGTTGAATGGTATGCATTTTTCTGTTGGCAACCAATGTGTACTCCTTGCTCTTTTATCAAATACTTTTTTGAAACCGAACCAAGTTGTTTGGGTCCAAGAGGCCTATCTCCATGAAGCTGGTCAAACAGGTCAGGGACTCTAATCTAGCAAATGATGGGGTTTAGAGTCCAGAGTCAGTCCACTCCATCTTCCTCAGGAATGGCACCAAGATGCTATTCAAGAAGGGAGGCCTTGCCTCAAGTTGTCCCAGAGGAATTCCTGAGGTACTTTCAAGTTTCTGGTCTCTAGGTCCCTCATACCCACTCACCTCCATATAGGATGTCATGATTATACAAACTATGTAAGGGCAAGGTTTCAGCATTGAGATACCAACCATCAACCACCAAACACATCCTAAAAATACTGGTCCACCTTTCCTTCCAAATACCAACCCAGGAGTTTCCGCTGGTGGCAGCATTTGGAGCAAAGCATCTCTCCCTGTGTTCTTAGGGATAACTGAAGCTTAAGGAGCCAAGGAAGACTGGGAATTAACATGAAGGAAATATCCAGGGCAAAGAGTCTTCTGGCAAGATCTGATGAGCGTCAAGAAGGGCTTTGCACACACATGCACATCCCTCTTAGAACTAATAAATTAAGCAAAGTTGCAGAATACAAAATTAACAAATAAAAGTCAGCTGTGGCCCTGGCAGGTATTGCTCAGTGGTTAGAGTGTTGGTTTGATTCATGGTCAAGGGCATGTACCTGGGTTGCAGGTTCAATTCCCAGTGCCAGTGGGCATGTGCAGGAGGCAACCAATTGATGTATTTCTCTCATATTGATGTCTCTCTCTCTCTCTTTCCACTCTCTCTAAAAGCAATGGAAAAAATATCCTTGGGTGAGGATCAAAAATAATTTTTTTAACTCAGTTGTATTCCTATACACTAGTAGTGAACAATATGAACAGGAAATTATGAAAATAATTTCACTTATAATAGTATCAAAATGAATAAAGTACTTAGGAATAAACTTAACCAAGGAGGCAAAAGACTTTTACCCTGAAAACTACAAAATATTGCTGAACTTAAAGAAGATGTAAATAAATGGAAGATAATCCCTGTTCATGATCAAAAGACATGATATTATTAAAAGTCAACACTACCCAAAGTGATCTACAAATTTAATGCAATCTCTGTCAAAATCCCAATGGCATTTTTGGTAGAAATAAAAATCCATTCTAAAATTCACATGGAATCTTAAGAGACTCTGAATAACCAAAGCAATCTTGAAAAAGCAGCAAGTTGTGCTCTGGCTCAGTTGGTTGAGCATCATCCATGTACTGAAAGGTTGCTGGTTCAATTCTTGGTCAGGGCACATGTCCAGGTTGCAGGCTCGATCCCTGGTTAGGGAGTGTGGGGGAGGCGGCCGATTGATGTTTTTCTCTCTATCCCTCTCCCTTTCTCTCTCTCAAATCAATAAACATTTCTTTTTTAAAGAAGGAAGTTGAAGGTCTCACACTTCCTGATTTTAAAACTATTACAGCCTTTCCGGTGTGGCTCCATGGTTGGGTGACAACTTCTGAACCAAGAGGTCCTCCATTTGACTCCCAGTAAGGGCACATGCCCCAATTGTGGGCTTGATCCCCTATAGAGGGTGTGCAGGGGAAGCTGATTAATGTATCTCTCTCATCAATGTTTCTCTCTATCCCTCTCCCTTCCTCTCTCTCTAAAAAAAAAAAATCAATAAAAACATATTTAAAAAAATAAAATGTAAAAGCTTATTACAAAGCTATAGTAATCCAACAATGTGATACTGGCATAAAGACAGACACATAGATCAGTGGAATAGTATAGAGAGCCCAGAAGTAAGCCCTTGCATATATGGTCAAATGATTTTGACACAAGTGCCAGTCTTTTCAACAAATGGTGCTGAAAAAACTGGATGTTTACATGCAAAAGAATAAAGTTGGACTGCTACCTCATATCATATAAAAAATGAGCTGAAAATGGATCAAAGACCTAAACATAAGTGCTAACACCATAAAAGTCTTAGAAGTAAAAATAGGGGGAAAGCTTCATGACCTTGTATTTGACAGTGATTTCTTGGATATGACACCAAAAGCATAAGCAACAAAAATAAAAATAGATAAATTGTATGACAACAAAATTAAAAACTTCTGTGCATCAAAGGACACAATCAGAGTGAAAAGGCAATCTAAAAATGGGAGAAAATATTTGCAAATCATATACCTGATAAGGGTTTATATCCAGAATATATAGAAAGCTCCTGACAATAATAAACCAAATAATCTATTTTAAAAATGAGCAAAGGACTTAAACAAACATCTCTCCAAAGAAGATATGCAAATGACCAAGAAGCATATGAAAAGATGCTCAACAACATTAAGCATTAAGGAAATGCAAATCAAAACCACAATGAGCTAGCAACTTACACCCATTAGGATGATTGTTATAAAAAACAAAAACAAAAACTGCTAGTGTTGCAGCAAAGATGTAGAGAAATTGCAACCCTTGTGCATTGTTGGTGGGAATGTAAAATGATATTACCACTATGAAAACCAGTATGGTGGTTCCTTACAGTATTGTACCCATTAAACAATAATTCCCCATTCATCTTCCCTCAAGCCCCTGATAACCATCATTCTACCTTCTGTTTTTATAAGTTTGGCAACTCTGGATACCTCATAAAAGTGGAATCATGCAGTATTTGTCTTTGTGACTGGCTTATTTATTATTTTTTTAAAAAATAAATACAGAATTATCATGTGATCTAGCAATACCAGTTCTGGGTATATATCCAAAAGAATTGAAAACAGGGTCTCAAGGAGATATTTGTGCATTCATGTTCACAGTAGCATTATCCATAATAGGAAGCAACCCAAATGTCTATCGACCAATGAATGCATAAACAAAATGTGGTACATAATACAATGGAATATTATTCAGGCTTTAAAAGGAAGGAAATTCTGATACATGCTACAACACAGATGAACTTTGAGGACAATATGCCAAGTGAAATAAGCCAGTCACAAAGACAAATACTGCATGATCCCACTTATATAAGGTATCCAGAGTTGCCAAACGCATAAAAACAGAAGGTAGAATGATGGTTATCAGGGGCTTGAGGGAGGATGAATGGGGAATTATTGTTTAATGGTACAAAGTTTAAGTTTTGTAAGATGAAAGAGTTCTGGTAAAGGGTTACACGCAATGCGAATATAGTTAACACTACTGAACTGTGCACTTAAAAATGGTAAAGTTTGTTATCTCTAATTTACCACAATAAAAAATAAATAAAAATAAGGTAAAGAAGGGCTTTAAGGATGGCCAAAAATTAGGGACTTAGACCAAAAAAGTATTGTGTCATCATCCTAATCCAGGAGGGGAATAGGAAAGGTAAACCCAGCATGACTTCCAGATTCCCTTAAAAGAGAAGACTTTCAGCCTCCCACGATGCCTTTTCCTTTTGCAGGCTGTGCAACTGTACCTGAAGGGCTTGTAAGACATTCCACCATGTCCATGGCCTAAAAGTGTTACAACGATCAGCTTTGGCCAATCCACTCTGAGCTAAGCTGAAGGAAAGCATTTCTTTCTTTTTTTAAGTATATTTTTATTGATTTCAGAGAGGAAGGGAGAGGGAGAGAAAAATTGAAAAATAAATGATGAGAGAATCATTGATCAGCTGCCTCCTGCACACCCCAGAACCGGGATCGAGCCCATAACCCTGACCGGTGATAGATCCTCCCTTCTGATCTTTCAACCGGGAATTGAACTGTGACCTCCTGGTTCATAGGTCGATACTCAATCACTGAACCACGCCAGCAGGGCAGAAAGCATTTCTTTTTACCTTTGGAAGTAGAATGCATTTTAGGAAGTGAAATGTTAACTTGAGTAAAGTCTTAAGCAGTACTATGAAACTTATCCAGCCAGGTCTTAGTCGGAAGAATACTTTTTAGAATTAAATAAGTATAAGGATCAAAGACAGAGATGACTGCCAACTGACAGAATAGTTGCTGCTAAGGTTCATACTTTATTTCAATCACAGGACATGTCCCACTATTATGAAATTCTAAAAATTCTAGCTTAAAATTTAACTGGAACTCAATGTTCAGTTGTTATTAAATACTGAATTAAATAAAATCTTAGGAAAATTTGGAAAAGAGGGCTCACCTAGTTAGATAATAATATATGTCTATTACTCAAAATCTAGGCTGATATTTAAACAAGCCCTTGCAAATTCAGGCAGAAATTACTTAATTATAGGATGGGGATAGAAGGGTTGATATGAAGACAAATGACTGGATTTTGGGTTAAATCAAGTTTCAAGATTAAAAAAGAGATGCTCACCTCAGAGAATGCTTAAAATTTTAGTTAAAAAAATAAAGTTGCCCTGGTTGGTGTGGTTCAGTTGGTTGGGCGTGTCCTGTGCACCGAGGGTTGCTGGTTCGATTCTGGGTCAGGGCACATTCAGGCTCAATCTCTAGCGGAGACAGCTGATTGATGTCTCACTACTCTCACATTTATGTTTCTCTCTCTTTCTCTCCTTTTCTCGTTCTCTAAAAATTAATAAAAAAATCTTTAAAAAATAAAGTGAAAAGAGTGCATGGATTGATTACTTAATCTATTTCTGTACCTTAGGAATCTTGGATACAGAAATATTTGCTGAGTAAAAAAGACAGCAAAGTTGGGGAATGGAACAAGCAGAGCAATCACCATTGTGATTTATGACTTTATCGATTTTATGCTATGAAATTTGAAAGAGAGGAGAGAATATACAGTTCAATGATTTTGTAGATTTTGCCTTAGGACTGAAGAATACTTTTCCTATAAGATTGGTGCTTATAATTTAATGTATTTTTCTTAGTGCTTTCATAGTAGAAATACCATAAGTTAGGAAAAATCAACCACAGTCTTCATGCTAAAGAGCAAAATAAAATAGACCTATTCAGTTACCATTGTCTGAGAGATTTGGGGATCTCTAGCTCTGACCTCATATAATTTGAGGTTAACATTTTGAAATGTATGAACCTTGAATTTTTATGCAGGCCAACATTTTAATGTTTACATTTAAATAAATCCAAATGCTGCAGGAAAAGTTTTGGCACTATGTATGTTTACTGTAGAAGTGGATGCCTTTAGTATATTAGAAGATAATTTTATTTAGGAAAATTAGATGCATCTTCCTTTGAGAGTATACTGCTCAGTGCCCCAGGATATAAAATATAGGCATGGAGTATATGAACAGCGTGAATTTAGCTACAAAATTTATGGGAACTGGTTGGGATACATTAAAAGGCTGCTATAATATAGTCATGAAGACCTGGATGACCATCTGGTACTCCAAGTGTTACCAAGGTTGTAAGGGATGGCCTTGGAAGAAGAGGACCCCAGCACCTCCTAAAAGGCAGATCCTGTTGTGTTACTGCTATTATTGTGTTGCAAGCACTGAATGTGCATGTTACCAATATCTTCTATAAGTAATACAATGTGTTTAAAATGCAGGATATTTCAACCACAAACCTCATGTCTCTTCAGTAAAAACAAGAGAAAGACTACTCTGTTGATTGGCATAAGGTAAAGTAAGCATTTTTGTGTAGAAAGTAAATGGGAAAAATAGGAGTCTTTGGGCCAAAGAAGCAAACCTGATAGGTTTGGTTAGACTCTCACAGTGCTAGTCCACTTTAAAAATTGAGTTAGTTGGCAACATTTAATATAATTAAAATGTATTTTTTAATTAAATTATGAGAGTCTCATCCACTTAGGGTTACTTACCTGACTCCTGTAGCATTTGAATTGGTGATCTCAATTTTATGGAAAGAAAAATCTAATAATCCGTTGAAGAAAAAAATAGCAGAATTTTGGAAGATTATTTTTGCCTTGACACCCCTTGGATTATGCCTTGATACCAGTCTTTTTTAAAAATATATTTTTTTTATTGAATTCAGAGAGAAAGGGAGAGGGAGAGAGAGGTAGAAACATCAATGATGAGAATCACTGATTGGTTGCCTCTTGCACGCCTGCTACTGGGGATTGAGCCCGCAACCTGGCATGTGCCCCTGACTGGAATTGAACCTGGGACCCTTCAGTCCGAAGGCCAGCACTCTATCCACTGAGCCAAACCAACTAGGGATGATTCCAGTATTCTTATCAGATATAAAAATTACTGTTAGGCAATCATTATTAGGGATTTAATTTAGGAATAATAAAAAATATGCAGGTACACAGGCTGTGACTATTAACTATGAAGATTTATAGAATGTTTGAGATCACAGAGATAAGACTTGAATGGGACAAGATGACCCACATTGGTGTCAAATATTATATTTCAAAAGCAAAATCCAATACCATTTTAAAAGTTGGGTTTCTAGAACTTTAGAAGAGATATGTGATAACATTGAAGAAAATGAACACATTTTGATTAGTAAGATTATCTAACACAGATCAGTTGGTAGTAAAATACTTAGAAATTGTAAAGGCCCAAGACTTAGTACACATGCCTCCTCTCTCTTAAATATGTGGCAGAGAACATTTAGAAACTAGGAGTGAGAAGAGGGAGGAATTGAGAGATCTTGTTATCAAAACCTGCAAGAAGGATTATCCATGGATGCATTTGGAGTATATATTCCTTAAGACCCATCACTTGTCAAGAAATATGTGTAACATGTAACTACTAAAATGATGAATTCTACTGCCAGACAGACCTATTTCCAGCTAGATTTGCTTTTCTTGATCTCTTGAGCTGATCTGAATATAAACAGGTATTGAGGTGGGATGCCACATGCACAGAATTTGTCAATAATGTGATACTTGAAAAACTGTACAAAAAGGAAGAGAAAAATGATAAAACTCAGGCTGGTGCCACTGGTTGGGGCCCAGATGACCAGGACATATGGGCCAGAACAAGAAGAAGCATTATTGGCATGGAGGCTGCCTTTGAGCAACTGCCCTCACCCTGACAAGTTGTGTTGGATTCCAAACAACAGGAGAGCCCCCAGCACTGTGAACTTAGTTCCTGAACCAGACTCCAAGTTGCATCATGTTCTTCAAGCTCTAGACATGCTATTCTCTTTGACTGAAATGCCTGCCCACCCCCTTTCTCCCTTTTCTATTGACTGCTTCTTGTTCATCCTTGACATTTCAGCTTAAATATTTCTACCTCTGGGAGTCCACCTTGACCTCCCTAAGTTATGTGCCTTTTGTTTGTGTCCTCACAGTTCCCCCAGGACTTGAAAAGAACTGATCACACTGAATTGTACATCGCTCTAGAGCTCCATGAGGCCAAGTGCCAGGTCTGCCTTGCTCACATCTGTATTTCTAATGTGGAGTATTTCCTCAGAAGATATTGGTTGGATGGTTGAATGAACTGCATCCCAGCCTATCTGCTTCTTAGCTCATTGGGTACTCTCAGCTGTGGGACTGTAGTGTTTGTAGGTAGGGCATAGGAGCTGGCCAACAATGGTCTCGATGCCTAACATAATTTCAAGCGGAAATTTTGGGGACAAGTAAACCAGAGGTTTGGTATATGGCCTGGAACTTCTCAAAGACCGGGCTGGAAAGAATGAGATGGGAAAGACGGATATGTGTGTGGAGGGGAGGAAGGAAGCTTGGTAATATCTCTTCAGGCAAAGAAGGGGTGATAACATCTTGACCAGAAACTGAGAATTGGAGACCAGAGGTCAGAGAATCTAAAAGGATGAAAGAAGAATTTCTTAGAGGAACTAACTCTACAATAGAACCATGGAGCTACCAGAGCCCCTTGTTCTGAGCATGAAGTCTGAGAAGGTATGCAGAATGAGTCGAGGTCAATAAATATCTGTCAGTTGGATGCCATTCTCTCCTTGACCTTGGAAAGCTACTTTCTCCTAACAAAGCCATGGCTGATCCTGGGTAAGGCAGGCAGAGGCTTAGCTAAGGATTATAGTCAGCAGACATCAGGGAGGGCTACCAGCGAATAAAGAGGGAGAAAGACATCAAGAACTGACACCAATGTTCGCATTGCTTTTCCAGCATGGAAGCTGATCAGAACACAGCTGGTTGTCAAAAAGCACAGGTTTCAACCACTCCTGTTCTTAAGGAGCATTGGTCTTTCTGCACCAGGAAACAGTGCAGTTAAAAGCCTTTCAAAGTCATCCCATGGTCTTCAGCAGAGAGTCAAATTCCTTAATATGGCCTACAAAGTCCATTACATCAGTCTCATCTTTGACCATGAATAGCCAGGCAATTACAATGAAGGAATGAGTGGCCCAACCTAGAGTGGACTGGGTTCTCTGCAATCAGAAGAATCTAGAAAAGGAGACTAACTCTAGCCTCATTCTTCAAACAAAGAAGAACCTGGAAAAACAGAATGAACCCTCTCAAGGGGAAAGGTGAAAAGAGCCTCCTTCCTCTATCTCCAGCATCTGCTTAGGCTCTTCCAGCCTCTTTTGGGTCTGGGGACCCTGGGGCCTCATCCCTTCTTTATTTTTAAGATTTTAAAATTGATTTTTAGAGAGAGAGGAAAGGAAAGAGATAAACATCAATCAGCTGCCTCTTGCACACCCATCAGGGATGGACCCCACAATCCCTGGCATGTACCCTGACCAGAAATTGAACTGGCAACCTTTTGGTGCACAGGATGATGCCCAATCAACTGAGCCACACCAGCCAGGTCTCATCCCTTCTTAGTCTGAGCTGGGATGGCTAAGCTGTTTCTGGAATGGAGCAACTCTGGACCCCATTTGTCCCCTTACCCAAGGAGGTTCTAGTAATAAACCATTGGTAGAACTGACTCCAGGAGTGGATCCATTATCCCCTACATGGGTGATACCCTGAGGTTTGTCAGGCAGGGAAGTTACCTCCTCGGCCCTCACTGGCAGCTGGCTTCACTTGGATTGGACGGTTCATCTGAAAGACATCGGACCAAAATACCCAGTCAGCATGACTGCCTGGCCCGTGGGCCTCCCGGCTTCTCCATCCCTGACTCCTCAGGATCTAAGCTCTGGCACCTTTGAACTCTGCACTCCACCTGTCTCACCTGGGATTATAGATTTTCTCCAAGATTCCTTCCGTAAACCTGGGAATTTACAAGGTGCTTAAAACCTAAAGGGTTGGGTGTTAGGAAGCTCAGTGGCAAGTGCAGGAAAGACTGTGGAGGCTAATGAGATTCTCTTACCTTGGGCTCTGGGCAGGGACCATGTGAGGCCTATCCCTCTGGCTCCTGGACTTCCTTAAAGGCTTTGGATGGGAGAGAAGAACTGATATTGCAGATTTGTGGCCTCAAATAGAATATAATTCTGTACCATTTAGATTAAACAATCTGGAACCAGACAGACTTAGTGCTGTCTATTCCCAACTCTGCCATTTAATGGTTGTATGATTTCCAGTAAGCTACTTTCTGATTCAAGTTGTTAAATGGGGGAGAACCTTTACCAAGCTTTTGTGTCACCATAGTTTCTACGCCTCAGTCCCCTCCTGGGTCCCCCTTCCCCTGAGGATGTTAGAGTTCTTCAGGGCATCATCTTCGGCCCTGCTCATTCTGTTCCTCTCATTCTTCCTGGATAATCTCATCCAACCACCTCTCTTCCGAGCTTCAGACCCACATGCCCAGCTGCTTGCTGGGCATCCACTAGAAAGTCTCACAGGCACCTTCCACTTGACACATCAAAACCAGAGTTCATCTTTTTGCTCAAACCTGATTCTTCCAGTCATCTAAGCTATAAGCCCAAAAAACAGCTTGACTCCTTCCTCCGCCCCCCATCCCCCCAACCAATTTCACCTTCTAATTCAGGGGTTCCCTGATCAGGGGTGGATAAGAATCACTTGGGAACCAAATCAGATTCTTAAGCTGGGGGATTTGTACAAGTTCTTAGGTGATGTAAATATACTCCACTCCATACATTCCCATGCCCCAATCACCCTGAGAGAATTCATGACTGAATCCCCACCTCACTTTCCTCTCATGGGTGTTGTGGATCACATGAAATAATGGGGGCACAAAAGGTCTTTGTAAATGTCCAAGAGCTGGGTGCATAGGGTGTGAGGAATTATTGTTGGGACAGACAGCTGATTGCCAGGAGGAAAGAACAGTGGCCTTCCAAGTCTGGCCTGAGAAGGTTATGATCTGGCTCCCTCCTCTGAGGACATGCACTATTTTTGCACCAATCAAGAGCCACTCCATCCTCTACCAATGTACTTGTTGCCGAGACAACAGGCAGCTTCCTGTTACCATAGCCACAAGTGCTACCCGGTAACCATGGTAATGCCCTGACAGTGGCAGCTGAGCAATTTCCTTTGATAAAATTTGAAGATGGAGAGTGAGGAGGGCTTTTTTTTTTTTTTGGAAAGGAAAACAGGCCAAGCCTCAATCAGTGCTATTACCCTCTCACCCAAAGCTCATGTTTTTATCTGCTCTGACACGCCCATCACTGGTGGTGGAGCACCCGCAGTGTACCACTGTGAGTGGGGACCAAGACACCAGCAGGACTCAGGCTGCAGTCTAGAGAGGGTGACAGATCAATCCAAGCAGATCAGGATGAGCTGGACAGGTCGGGACTGGCCTGGACCAGGGACCAAGAGGACAGGACCCGTCCCTTGGCATGGCCACTTGTGATTGTGGAGGAGACACCAAGAGATAGAAGAGTGGAGACATGAGAAGAGATGAAGAGAAATGGGAAGGCAGAAATCATGAGAGAGAGTAAGAGACAGACCTAGAAAGGGGCAAGGGAAGAGAGAAATACTGATGGAGATAAGAAGGAAATGAGGGGACAAGGGGTAAGGAAGGAAAGGCAGGGAGGAGCGTGGTAGGGGGAAAGGAAAGAGGAGAGAAGCTTAAATAAATATTGAGCATTTCTGTCTGGAGCATAGAGAAATGAGCACATGTGACAGCAGTGGTTTCCACAGCAGCTGCCTCCCCAGGCTGGATTTCTGGGGACATAGAGCTCATCGGTGTTCTGGGGGATGCCCCTGTCCTCCTCTCCAACTTCCCCACTCTTTGATGGAGAGTGGGCATTAGGTGGTATGTACATGTCCTACAAGGACCAGGAGTGAGAAGCTGGGCAGCGAGGCTTTCCACCACTTGGGCATGCTACTAGCATTTTCTGAACTCTGTGAAGATCCCCAGGCTGGGGCCTTTAGGGGAGACAGTGATGACCACAGGAACCCTATCCTCAAAGTCTCACAGAGGGGAACATAATGCCACCATTTGCTGAGAGCCTAGTGTGCACCAGGCCCTTCCTGGGGCATTTTACATACATTGTCTCTAAATTTCTTTCAACCACTATGCAAGGTAATACCATTGTCTCCATACTATAGACAAGAAAGCTGAAGGTGGGGGAGGATAATCACATGTCTAAGATCACATGGTGGGTAAGTAGTTGAGCTAAAATTTGCCCCCAGTTCTGTCTGACACTGAGGTCATTGATTTTTGCATTGAGCTGCTGGACTCTGTTTTTAAGACATGAACACAAGAAAAGGGGCACAGAGGGACTGGAGCCTTAGGAGGAGTGCAAGGTAATGTGCTCTGGGAGAAGCTGACTCCAGGTGGAGAGGTTGACTCAGGGAAAACTTCATGGAGGAGGCAGATTTGACCTGGGGGGTCATTTGCAGGACTGGAGTCATTGGGTCATGTGGAGATAATGGGAGAGGTAGGGCGGCAAGCTGAGCACTCCAGATGCCTTGGGCATGGAGAGGGAGCTGCCAGTCTGAATAAGGAGCAAGGGTTCTGGTGGGCATGGAGGTAGCCAGCAGAGAACAAATTACTTTAGAGTCAGATAGACGTAGATTTAAATCCTAGCTCAACCATTGTCAACTAAGTTCTCTGAGCCACATAAGTAAAAAGGAAAACCATGACCCTACTTTGCAGGGTTGTGGTGAAAATGACAATGGCTAAGTCTTAGTAGGTGCATCAAATGTAATATGGGCTTCTTCTTCTTCTTTTCTTTTCTTTTTTTAGTGGGAGGGTGTGAAACAAAGGTAGGCAGGGGCCAGAACAGGACAGGTTTTGAAAACCATGACAAGGAATTTTGACTTTGTTGTATTTCAAAGGCAATAAGGATCCAGGAAAGGATTTTAACTAGGGGAATAATCTTATGAAAGATCCCATGAGCTGTCACCATGCAGAGAAAAGATTTGGAAGGGAAGATTAGAGGTAGAAAAACCAGTGTGATACAGGTAAAGGGGGAGGGTAACCTAGAGCAGGGCAGAAAGAAATGGACAGATTCAAGAGATGTTTCAGGAGAATTAACTGGACTAAAGTTCTAGCGGATGTGGGGATTGAGGGAAAGGAGAAAATGTTGGCTGACTCTCAGTTTATAGCTTAGGTTTTGGGGGAGTTGGCAGTTTGGAAGTTTGGAGGTGCAGGGGAAGTCTGCAGGAGAGTAGCACAAGAGGATGAGGACAAAATTGAGCTCTGGGCCTTCGGTTTCCACTGTGAAGTGGTTAGGGAGGACACCCACAATTTAGGTGTAGTCTGTGTGGCTGAAGGAGAAAAAGGGTTGCCCACATGAACTGCCCGGGCAACCCTGCCCTGCCTTGTTCCTGCCACAACCAGGGGACAGACTTGGGAGTGGGATGAGATAATCATGGTTCCCCTTTGGAGAAAGGAAGGCTTTGCTTCCTTGGCCAAGAACTTCTCATGGGAACTCAAGTGAGCTCTTGAGTTTGGCTGAGCACCTATTCCCTTGATAGTTTCTTAGGTAGAGTCCAGGCTCATGTCTTCTTCAGAACCAGCCTTGGATGGGAAACCAAGAGAGAGAACATCAGAAAGAGAAGAGAACAACCTACTCCAGGCAGTGAAGTGGGGAAGGTTGGAGGCAGTACAGATAGGCATGATACCCTGGTCCTTTTGCCCCCATCAACAGAGAGAAGGCAACACTTTATCCCTTCTTTCTCCTTGACTTGCCTAAAATTCATGCCTTTAGACTCAGCACTGCTCTCTTCAGACTCTTCTGTTCTGATGCCAAATCCTCCCTCCACTCAGCACTCATGCCCTCAGTCCCTTCCCCTACCATGGAAAGAGTGTTTATCAGAACTTTCCTGAAGAAGGGACCATTGGTGATTCTAAGAGAGGTGTCATGGGTGCAGGGAAGGGTAATGCAGAGAAAAAGCAAACGTCACTGTTTTCAGCATGTTGTTCTACTTTATCCCCCTTCTCTAATTCAATTTACTACCAAGTCTCATTGGTTCTAGAATCTATATAGAGATCCTCAAGTTCCTCCTCTTCTCCCATTCCTGCCCTATCCCCAGCTCCAGGTTAGTGTCATCATTCATTTGCACTCAAGCAACAGTGCTCTAAAGGGTCATCCTGCCTCCAATGTTGCTTCCTTTCCAAACCAACCTTCACACTGTAGCCTGAGTGATCTTTTAAAACCAGTCCCTCACTCTCCCATGCTTAAAATCTTCCAACAGTTCTCCATTGCAAACCTCCCAGTAAAGCCTGAGATCCCAATCCCAAGACTGGCAGTCAAAATGTGTGAGTTCTGCCTGCCCTGCTGCACAAGATACACAATACTCTCCATTCACATGGAGCCTTAGCCATCTTTGCTGGACACCTTCCCTACCAGTTCTCACACTGACCCCAGAATTCCAGAAGTGGCCTTTGTCTTTAGGTTTCTAGATACTCAAATATGATTACACTAGAGGCCCAGTGCACGAATTCGTGCATGGGTGGGGTCCAGCTGGCCCACCCTGATCGGGTCTATCAGGCCAGGCTGGCCAGAGAGAGGAGCCACTGGCGGTTGGCAGGCCGGCACCGCCCCCTGGTCGAACTCCTGGTTGAACTCCCTGTTGAGGGGGCAATTTGCATATTAGCCTTTTATTATATAGGATCTGATCACTATTCAGCTCTGATAGCATCTCCTCTGTGAAGCTTCTCCCTCTTCACTCCTGATGCTTCTTTTACACACTTAGATGTGAACCCCACTGAGATGCAATGAGTTACTTCTAGGCTTGAAGCTTTTTGAGGACAAAGGCTCTGACTCACTCACTGGGTGGCTGCTAGCACATAAATGCCTTTGTGTGACTTAGAAAAAATGTGTCCCATTCTCTGGATGACACATTTCTGTGCAAATGCACATAGCTTGGTCAGTAGAGCATGGCTGGATTTTAGCCCCTATCTGTCCTTTCCACTCAAGCTGTTTTGTGCAGGGCACAACCTGCAAAAGCAAATCTACTCAGTTATATCTGACTCCTTCACAGTGTTTGAAAGGTTGGATGCCCAAGGGAAAGAAGGTCATAAGCAGGGAGAGAGACAAATAAGAGGGCACCTTCTGAAGGTGGGGCGGAGGTTGGGCTTCACCTTCCTCAGGTACATTCTGGAGCCTAAAGTGAGACTGAAAGAAGTGTTTCTAGCTTCATGGAGAAGAAGCTGCAGAAGATGGAACAGATGACTGAAGTCTGAAGGAAGCCAAGCTTTGATAGGTGACAAAAGTTAGCAGGTGGAAGGGAACCAAGGAGAGGTCCCAGATCAGCAGTTACCCTAGGGGTTTCTCTTCGGAGCTGACCCAACATTTCCTGGTCACAGTGATAGTCCTGCCTGTCTCCAGGAGCCCAGATTGATCTTATTTCTGCTCTCCAGCAGATGGCAGCTATGCCCAAGACCTAGTGCTTGCAGAGAGCTGGGCACCTACCTCCCCCCATGCTGGTGTGGGTGAGGCCAGGTGACTAAAGCTGCCACTGCCCCTGGCAGGCCCAGAGAAAAGATTTATGGCACAGACATTGCTGGGCTAGCCAACAAAGCCATTGATTTTCATTTAGGAGAATTAAATATTAATTTTCACTTTGTTAAACTAGGGAGGGTGAATAAAGCCAATTCCTGCAGTACCAGAGGAAGCCAGGCTATGCTGGAAGACTGCAGATGAAATAGTCGGAGGGGCAGAAGTATTCAGTCACCAACCCCTCCAGAATCTTAGACTTCTGTCTGTCACCACATTGGCTCAGGTAACTGAATGAATTCTGGAGCCAGACTAGCTGGCCTTAATGCCCAGATCTTCCCATTAGTAGCTACATGACCTTAGGCAAGTCACTTGTTTTCTATGTCCAATTTCTTCACCTGTAAAATGGGAGTGCCAATAACAAAACCTTATTCATAGAGGACTAAATGACTTTGAACTTGTAAAGTTCTGGAATCAATAAATATTGCCTTCTTTATTTCTTTTTTTCTCCCCCAGAAATGATCCCAGTAGTCTTATATCAGGTGCCTTCAGTTCATAGAGTCCTCTAGGTGTCCCTTATTTTGTGGAGTCCTATGGCTCATTGAGGAGGGGTTTTATTCTCCCAAAGTCCATCTTAATTCTTTTCAGGGGCTTTCACTTGCTTTCAGGATAAAATCCAAACTCCTCAGCCTGGTATCCAAAGTTTCCTCTTCAAACACTGCCCTCTGTGGATCTTCTCTGTGGCCAGGCCCATGCTCCCATGGGCCCTCCTCCATGCTTCCAACCTCATTTTACACCCAGCCTGTTCCTTTTGTCTCTGCACCTTTACCATGCTGTTTCCTACATGAAATGTTACAGTTTGCCTCAGTGATAATTCTAATTTGAGCAGCAGAAGTCATTTATTCCTATGGTTGGATGAATGACTTCTACTACTCCTACTCTACTAATGCTGCCATTTTACTACTACTACCACCAGCTAACTATTGACTGCTTACTGTCTACCAAGTACTGTGTTAAGCACTTTACATGACTTAGTTTATTTAATTATTATAACAGCCCTATGAGTTCAGTTTTACAGAGAGGAAGGTTAGGCTTAGAGAGATAAAGACTTGCTCCATGTCACAGAATTAGTGAGTGGTGGGGCCCGGATCCACACCCAGGTCTGTCTGACTCCAGAGCCTGCATACAGAGGATTGGTGAGGGTGATATGTTGGCGTTACTTGGCACTGAATCTTCAAGAGTGAGGCTCAAGTTGCTTCAATCACTAAGATTCTAGGATCTGACACCCCATTAACAGCTTGATCAGCTCTAGGCAAAGCTTGTCCCATTTCATGGCATATGCAATTCAAAGGGATGACTTCTTTATACTGAACTGAAATTATTGTGTCTGTTCTTTATACCCACTAATCCTAATCCTGGACCCTGGAGCCATATAAAAAACAAATCCCTCTTTAGAATCTGAAAATGGTTATCCCCACCCCTAACAGTAATGTTTATCAAGATCCTACTCTGTGACACACTCTTGCTAAACTTCAGTTAATCCTCATGAGAACCTAGTGAACTAAGTGTTAGTATAACCCACTCCTTATACATGAGGAAAATGAAGTTCAAGAAGCTATGTAATGTATTCAGAGACACCAAACTGGTAAATGGCAGAGCTGGGATTCAAATCCAGGTCTTTGAGACTAGAAAACTAGTACTCTTAATTATTATGTTATGATGCCTCCCTAATAAAGCTCCCCGACTAAACCCTATCTTCTCAGCTAAATATCTCCAATTTCTTCAAACTATCATTTCATATATTAGTATATTTTATTTCCTATCATGGTCTCTTTATGGTAGGCTAATGACCCTCTTAAATCTGAAGCCTAGAACTGGATATAGTCCCAGGTTTGACCTGACTAGGGGCATTTCAATAGTGCTTTTGTTTTAGACACATCACTCCTTGGACAAGAGAAAATGAGGATGGGTACTATGACTACTGGATCTTGGTGAACCTATGCTAGTTCCTAAAAATCACCACTTTCTTCCTGCCACATGGTCAATAGATCCCACTTTGCCTTTTGGCCAGTGATTAGCCATTAGCCAAGGCCATGCTAGGTGCCACTAATATATAATGGCCCAGCTACCTTGTAGAATCATGTCTCTCTTAACTTTAGCCAAGTGTTTAAGGTATAGAGGGAAGGCAATCTTGGTGAGTCAAGGTATCCCAAAAAAATTACAGGAAGAGGACCAGAGGGACCTGCCATCAAGAATCCTAATACTGGAGAACATGGAATATCATCCCAGCAGAGCCTCTAAACCAGCGATTCTCAACCTGTGGGTCGCGACCCCTTTGGCGGTCGAACGACCCTTTCACAGGGGTCGCCTAAGACCATCCTGCATATCAGATATTTACATGACGATTCATAACAGCAGCAACATTACAGTTATGAAGTAGCAACGAAAATAATTTTATGGTTGGGTCACAACATGAGCAACTGTATTTAAAAGGCCAGAAGGTTGAGAACCACTGCTTATGTATCTGCATCCATGTTCACACCAGTGACAAATGTCACTAGAAGCCATGATTTCAGCCAAGGTGGACAAATTGTATGGCTCACAACACTGATGCCTCTCCTAAAAGATGGAGTGGGACACTTGAGGCAAGGGTCTTGAGCTCATTTCTTTGAGCCAGAAGACTGAATATAAAAAAGAACCTGTAGCTGTTCAGGGCACAAGTAAGCCCTCTTCTACAAAGATGCTGCTGCTGCTAGTTCCTGGTTCCAATCCAGCTCCTACATGCTGCTTTGGCATGCATGTAGGTCATGTCCCAAGTCTGAGGTGATTCCCATCCCCACCCCCCAAGTGCTGGTGGACTTACCCCTGGCAGGGTCTTCTGCTCGTGCAGTGCACTCTGAGCCTTGAGAGCAGAGTCCCGGGCGCAGTAGGTGAGGAAGGCACAGCCTGGGGAGGAAGAGGCTGGCTCAGGGGGTTTCCTGAAACCCCCAAATACTCTTCCTATAAAGACCCCATTAAATTGACAAACTCAAGGTCACTTTCCTTTAACCAAAGACACTGCTTCTTCTCTGCCTCCTACCTTCTCTGAAGGGAGGGGCTTCATGTGCCTCTGACTCTTTCTCATTTTCTCTTGGCCTAGGGAACATGTGTACTCACACCCAGTCACATGCTTATACAATTCCACATCTCTCCTCACCACTCCAGCCATAATCGTGCTGGGGTTAAACCTCACTAGGCCACTTTGCCTTCAGCTTTAACCCCAGCCTTCCTTTTCCTTTTTGGAATCATACTGTCTCCCAACTCATTTTCAATGAGAGGAGGCAGAAGAGGAGGAGGAGGGTTGGGACCCAAGCCCAGAACCCCACAGTTTCTTAACACTTCCTTCCTCCTAGTTTGAAGCCGAGGAATGGGTTAATTTGAGGTTTGGAAGATGAGGCTGGTTTAAGGGCTTCCTGTAAGTAAAAACTTCCAGTGCTCTCCCATCCTATCCAAGGAGCTTGATCTTGTTACTTCTCCCAAGTCTTCAAGATAGGGCCTCTTAAAGGGTTATTGTGCCTCAAATCTGACTTCTTTAAAACAGCCAGTAGAAATAGGGTGGAGGAGGAGTCTGAATTGAACCAAAGGGTCAGTCCTACCCCTCTTTGTTCAGCCTCAGAACCTTAACCTGCTAGGAAGCATTGGGTCGGGGATCTCTTCCTTTCCAACAGGCATTGAGCACTCACTCACTTATTTTGATGGGGCATTACGATGGACTTGGGGATAAAGTGGCAACAAGACAGACACATTCTCCACCCTCATGGGAATAATGTAAAGGATCATGAGGAGCATGCATCTGAGTCCAAAGAATTGAGAAGTATCTCAGAGTACATCGAGTTCTCAACAATAAATAGAGTTTAACCAGATGACAAGAAGGGTGGTGATTATTTCAGACAGAGGAAATAGCACATATAAAAACTCAGTCAAGAATCCAGTGTGTTGGGGAAATGGATGGAAGGCTAGTATGGTTGAAGATTGGTAATGGGGGCAGAGTGGCCAGTTAGGTATTCAGGGATCAGGTCATCTATAATCTTGTCTGGATTTTGAACTTCTTTTCCTAGGAGCAGTGGAGAGCTACTAAAGGGTTTTAAGCCGTGTTGTGACATAAGATATGTTTCTAGAGAGAGTCTTTGAATGTAGGAAGGAGGAAGACTGAAGGAAGAGAAAGTAGATGTAGGAAGGAGCTTGGTGCAATTTTCCACTTAGATCTCAGCAGACTAGAAAGGCAAATGGAAACATTTTCTCCTATGTCTTCTATTTGGGTGGCCCCTTAAGGTGGGTGGATATCTGCCATTTGTTGCATGAAAGGAACCTTAGAGAACTCCTGGGACAAACACTTATTGTATCAATAGGGAAACTGAAGCCCAGAGTGTGTGTCAGTGGCAGGATTGGATTTGGAGTCTCTTAACTCCTAGGCTAAGATTGTTTTCAAAGCACTGTGGCTGCCTCCCTCTGTACCCAGCCACCAAAAGGAAAATGAGTCACTCTGGTTTTGGACGTCACTACAGCTGGGGAGAGGGTGGGGGAAGATGCTGACTTGGAGACACTCCTTGATCATCTTGCAAGGCAACCCTGCCTTGGAGAGTTGCAGGTTGGTTGGGAGCTAAATCACCAAACACCTGATTCTGCTTACATCTCTGCTCCATCTTCTGTCAACACACCATATCAGCTGACATCGGAACTGGGCAGGGCTGGGGCCCTGTCTGAAAGGTTCAGGGGCCCAGTTGTGGCCTAAAGGAGCCTATATGGACTACTGGGATGGGGATGGGAGAATGAGGGATGAAAGACAGGAAAGCATGTAAAGACAGATGAATGAAAAGCAGGAAGAATTAGAGCTAAATAGAGAAAGGAGGAGGGAGGAAAAATGGGAGGGAGGGAGAAGAGAGGATAAGGAAATAGAGACTCTGATGGTGAAAAGAGTGAGAAGAGTGAGAATTAAAGGTATTCCATACACTGCCCTTATTGTAAAGATGGCCTTAAAAGATTAGCTTGAACTTACATACTAAAATAAGTGTCTAGAAAATAAGAAAATAAATTGCTATGGATATGGACAGCCAGGCAGCTGGATTGAATTAGAAGGAATCTGGGTGGTATAGTCTTGTCCTTTTATGCCCCATTTAATATTACCTCAGCCCAAAAGGTAGAAGATACACTGCTACCTAGCTGGTCCTAGAGCTTCTATGGGCATTTATTTTACTGAAGCCCCTATATTAGTGTGCCTAGAAACTCCCCAAGGTGTCCCAGTGGAAAAGAGGTGGCAGCCTGACTACAGCTCTCAGCCCTTAGGAAAGTACATTTAGCTGTTACCCAGGGCCCACAACTTCTTTTCTAAAAAGATCATGGAGGATAGTAGGTAAAACTGCCTTCCTCACCAAATCCTGAAACCACAATATGGTGAAGGTAAGGAGAGATAAAGGTGTTTCTCCTCATATCATTTCCTTCCCCCACCCATGTATGACATGTGACTCTGACTCTCTTACTCCAGCTAGCTTGGACAGACTTGTCTGCATGTAAACAGCCTCCTCCCTCTCTCTACGGAAGAAAGGGGTGTGGCTGCACAAGACTATGTTATCTCTGTCTCTCTAGCAAGGGCAGGGAAAAGACCCTTTCTGCCTCTTCAACCTGACCCACCCTAAGGCTTTGGTCCACAGGCTCTGGTACAGGACTAGACTGTAAGGGAGGGAAAGCAGAATGCTATAGGAGGATTGTGGAGGGACAAAGATGAGGCATAGAATTGGGGAGATTAGAGCATGAAAGTAGTGTGGGTCAGTTGAGAGAAAACCTGAGATGAGGGAGCACGAGTTCCAAGCTGAGGTTAGGGTTCTGGACTCAAATCAGAAGAACACTATGTTGTAATTCTGGCAGGGGTTGGAGAGATTTACTATTAAACATGAGGGTGGAATTTGGAGCTAGGAGGGGGATTGGATTTTGTGAGTTAACTAGGCCTGGGTTCTGAAGAAGGGTCGAGTTTGGACCTGTGGCATTTCAGGTTGGCAGTCTAAGGGTCAAAAGAAGGCTCTGGAGGTTGGCTGGGCTTGGAGGCCAGAATGAGTGGTACAAGTCCAAGATATGTGCGTGGATGGTTAGGTCTGAGTAGGGTGGCACCAGATGAGGATATTCAGGAATGATTTGGTCCAGCATTTGGGAGATTGAGGGTATTAGAGACCAAGAAGGTGGAATAAGTTTCCAAATTCCAGGATTTGGGATGTCTGATGAGAGGGGTGGAGGGAGATCCAACTGAAAGGCTGGGACTGTTGGGATGTAGGAAGTTGGAGGTTAGAGTGCAGAACATGTCAGGGAACCAGAGTGATGATCAGAGGGAGCATGTCAGAGAAAATTCTGGGTTCGGGGCTCTGTGAACTGGGGAGGATAGTGGGTTGAAGTGAGGCTGGTGTTAGACTAGTGCAGGACTGGATCTAGGTAAGGCTACGGTTGGGGCTGTGGTTGAGGCTGGAGTTTGGGCTGGGCCGAACTCTAATCGGATTGGGGCTGGGCAGGGCTGGACAGGGCTGGGCAGGGTTGGGTAGGGCTGGGTAGGGCTGGGCTGGGCTGGGCTGACCCCGCGCACCTTTATGGAGGCCGGTGAGCCGGTCCTTCAGCACCGTCAGCTCGTAGATGCGGCCGAACTCCTCAAACAGCGGCTTGAGGTCCTGCTCATCCAAGCCCCGCGGGATCTGCCCCACGAAGAGCTTGATGGCGTCGTGGTCCTTCATGGGCACGGCAGGACCTGGGTTTAGCCCGCTCAAGCCGACGCCGCTGTCCGCGGTGCTGAAAGC
>NW_005370944.1:3775695-3777983 GCF_000412655.1 Myotis brandtii | reverse complement strand
GGCCCAGAATGAGCCGGCGGGACGCGGGGTCTGGCTTGAGGTCCGGGTCCGGAGCTCTCTGGGCTCCCGCCCGAGCTTTCCCGGAGCCGAGCCCTGAGCTCCACACTCGTGATTGGTGACGTCAGGCAGCAGTCCTTGGAGTCTACGCAAATAATTTGCATAATAAGGCAACAGCGGCCAATCAGAGCTGGAGTTGACAAGGCTCTGCTGGGGGCGAAGGGGCTGCTGGACTCACGCGCTCCTGCTCGCCATGGCAACCAGACCTTCAGATTCCCTGTGAGTGTGAGCGGGCGTGGCCGTGAATCGCGCGTGTGCGCCTTGGACCGCATGAGGGGAAGTAGCTTCGTCATGCGTGGTGATGTCTGTGGGAGTCGTAGTTACCCCCTTCCTCACACTCTGGCACACACGGGCACACAACCTGAGGGGTGGATGGTTATTACTCTTCTCCATTCCCACTGCCAAGGCCAATTCCTCGGAGCCATCCTACTCCACCCCATCACACCTCTCTTCGGTGTCTACAACCATTTCCTTACCCACGAGCGTCAAACACGTTTGTCTTCCCTGCATCTCTCCCCCACTTCCCCCCCTTTTTTTTAATTTTAAAGAAAAAAGTTGAATAAAGCAAAAACACTCCTTGAACACCGATTTCTCCTCAGGAGAGTGAGGGAACTTATATTAGCCATATGATCAGATACCTGGTTCATTCCAAATTTGTGAACTAAAGAGTGCTATGTACCTTTTCTGGACAAGAAAGCTGAGGGTCTGAAAGTAAAGGAGATTTAGATCAGGCCCACCCCTAACATCTGCTGAACCCAGGGCAAGAGAAGAAATGGAAACAGACAAATTGTGTTTACATGTTTCAAAGTTGTCACCCTGCCTGGGTGGCTCAATTGGTTGAAGAGTACACCAAGATGCCCAAGCTGGTTTGGCTCAGTGGATAGAGCCTCGGCCTGCGGATTGAAAGGTCCGGGGTACCATTCTGGTCAAGGGCACATACCTCGGTTGCAGGCTCCTCCCTGCCTGAACTTTCGGGGTGTGTGTGTGGGGGGCGGGGGGGTCGTGCAGGAGGCAACCAATCGATATGTCTCTCTCACCCCTCCCACTCTCTCTAAAAAAGGAAAAAAAATCAATGGAAAAATATCCTCGGGGTGAGGATTAAAAAAAAAAGTACACCAAGATGTTTCTCTCTCTCTCTCTCTCTCTCTCTCTCTCTCTCTCTCTCTCTCTCTCTTAAATCAATAAACATATCCTAAGGTGAGGATTTTTAAAAGTCAAGTTAAAATGTTTGTCTCCCATTTTTACAAATACGCATTCATAATAAAAATGAAAAAATATATAAAGCTGTTTCTTATATGACAAAGTTGGCAAAATATTCAAGCTGATGGAATATTATTACTCTTGCTCATGTCTGAGAATTCTCTTGATGGGCCAGTGATGTTTGGGCAGAGGAGTAATATGATAAAGATAAATAATTTATATGTTACATAAATTTATTTTAGAAAATGTTTTCTTGCCTTTCTTTTCAAGTAAAATTTCTAACCTGTGTCCACTGATTATTTTAAGAAACTTCTCAAGAGCAGCAGTAGGATTGGAATCAACAAAACATTATCACAGCAAAATTCAAACTCGGAAATAAATTGTGATTTCAAAAATATATTTTTATTGATTTCAGAAAGTAAGGGATAGGGAGAGAGAGATGAAAACATCAATGATGAATGAGAATCATTGATTGGCTTCACACACCCCACACTGGGGATCAAACCTGCAACCGGGATATGTGCCCTGACCAGGAATCAACCTTGATCTCCTGGTTCATAGGTTGATGCTCAACCACTGACTCACACCGGCCAGGCTAAATTGTGATTTTTTTGGTGGGGGGAGGGGGAACCAACTTTTATTTATTTTTTTTCATTTTTTTTCATATTTATCAACAATTACTTTATTTTATTTTATTTTAATTAAATCTTTATTGTTCAGATTATTACATTGGTTCCTCTTTTTTCTCATCATAACTCCCCTCCACCCAGTTCCCACCCCACCCTCAGCTCACTCCCCACCCACTGTCCTAATCCATAGGTGCACGATTATTGTCCAATCTCTTCCCGCACCCCCCACACCCCTTCCCGCACCAAGAATAGTCAGTCCATTCCCTTTCTATGTCGCTGATTCTCTTGCAATCACCAGTTCATACTGTTCATCAGATTATTTATTCACTTGATTTTTAGATTCACTTGTTGATAGATGTGTATTTGTTGTTCATAGTTTGTATCTTTACCTTTTTCTTCTTC
>NW_005370944.1:3769968-3774147 GCF_000412655.1 Myotis brandtii | reverse complement strand
GCACCTTAGTATTTCACTTCCGCACTGCGCCTCCTCTGAGTCTCGGTATGGTTTTCTCTTTCCTTCTAGTTGTAGGATTTCCACTCAGCCAGCCTTCCTGTGGTTCTGGATGATGTCCGTTCCGTCTTTTAGTTGTATTTTTGAAGTGGTTGTTCAAGGCATCAAACTCCGGTGTTTACCTATGCCGCCATCTTGGTTCTCCGGAACCAACTTTTAAATAACACTGGTTGAGGTAAAGAAATAACAACAGCCCATAGACCAATCAAATGAAAATAAAATTGTGATTTTTTAAAAAGTTATTTTAAACTTGTAATAAAAGTTAGTTCTTAATTAACTTTCATTGAGTTCATCATGTTTTGAAATTTCCTTTGACCCAGAGATTATTTATAAATGTATTTGTAGTTTTCAAACATTTAGAGATTTTCCTGTTATCTTTCTGTTATTGATTTCCAGTTTGAGTCCATTATGATCAGAGAACATACTCTGTATGATTTCAATTATTTTAAGTTTGTTGAGGTTTTATGACCTTCGGAATATGATCTATCTTGGTTAATGTTTTGTTGTTACTTGAAAAGAATATATATTCTGTTGTTGAGAGGAGTGTTCTTACCAGTAAATGCTAATTAGATCTGTTGGTTGATGGTGTTGTTGAGGTTTATATTCTTGCTGACTTTATGTCTAGTTGTTTTGTTAACTGTTGAGAGAGGGATTTTGAAGTCTATAATTGTGAATTTATAATTGTGAATTTATCTATTTCTCTTTTCAGTTATATTAGTTTTTGCTTTATATATTTTTCAACTGTTGGTTAGTGCATACACATTTAGGATTGCTATGTCTTCTTTTATCATCTATAATAATAAAAGCATAATATGCTAATTAGACCAGACAGCTGAATGACCTTCCAAACATCATTCTGAACATCCTTCCAGATGAAGCCACCCCGGTGGGGGCCGAGGCAGAGGCAGTTAGGGGCGATCAGGCAGGCAGACAGAGTGGTTAGGGATGACCAGGCAGGCAGGCAGGCAGGCGAGTGGTTAGGAGCCAGCAGTCCCAAATTGCAAGAGGAATCCTGGATTGTGAGAGGGTGTAGGCCAGGCTGAGGTACCTGTCCCCCGTGCATGAATTTCGTGCACTGGGCCTCTAGTTATACTATAATATTAATCTGAATTTGGGATCAATTTCTTGCTCTGAGATCTATTTTATCTGATAGCCAATCCTGACTTCTTTTGGTTAATGTTTGCATAGTATATTTTTTCTATCCTTTCATTTCCAACCTACCTATACTGTTATATTTGAAATGAGTTTCTTGTAGACAGCATATAATGGGTCATTTTTAAAAATATGTTTTTATTGATTTTTAGAGAGTAAGGAATGGACTGAGAGAGGCAGAAACCCTGATGAGAGAGAAACATCATTGATCAGCTACCTCCTAAATGCCTCCCACTAGGGATTGAGCCTACAACCCAGGCATGTGCCCTGACAGGAAACCAAACCAGTGACCTCTTGGTTCATGGGTCAATGCTCAACCACTGAGCCACACTGGCTGGGTGATGGGTCATTAAAAAAATCAGGGCACCAATTTGTGCCTTTTAATCATTGTATTTAGGCCATTTACACTTATTATAATTATCAACATGTTAGGGCTTAAATCTGACACTTTTTTGTTTTCTTTTTCTTCCCTCTGTTCATTTTTCTGTCTTATTTTTTCTGCCTTCCTATGGGTTACTTGTTTCTTATAATCCTACTAGAGGCCCGGTGCATGAAATTCGTGCATGGGGGGGTGTCCCTCCGCCCGGCCTGCGCCCTCTCACAATCTGGGACCCCTTAGGTAGGGTCCCTAGGCCTGGCTGGTGATCAGGGCCTATCGGGGTTTTCCTTCCCCTGGCTTCCAGCAGCTGGCCCCACCCCCACCTCTACCACTGCTTGCCATCTGTGCGGTGCTGCCCCCCTCTCCCCGGGCAACCAGTCACCTCCCTCTGTAGGCAACAGGCATGGGGTGTGATTGCTTGGTTGGCCTGGGCTTCCCTCTGTGGGGCAATTGATCGTGGGGCCCCAGATTGATCACCTCACAGAGAGAGGCCCCACCCACCCACTGCAGTGCTGCCAGCCAGGTGGCCTGGACCTCCCTCTGTGGCCACTGGCTGGGTAGCCTGGGTCTCCCTCTTTGGGGCAATAGACCGTGGACACCCCCCCCAATCTACCACCCTGCAGAGGGGGCGATTGTGGGGCGATGGCCGGGCCCCCTGACCAATCGCATCGCACCCACCTTGGCTGACCTGGCGCCAGTGCGTGTCATAGCATGGTTGTCCGGAAAGTCATCTGGATGGTTGTTCTGCTGTTCGGTCAATTCGCATAGTACGCTTTTATTATTATAGATATAATAAAAGGCTAATATGAAAATTGTCCCTACGGGCAAGAGTTTGACCAACCAGGAGTTGGATATACGCTGACCACCAGGGGCCAGTGTGGAACATGGTGGACGTCGTGACGTGATGCTGGCAGTGGGCAGCAGTGGAGGTGCTGCCAGCCCTGATGGGCCCTGATGAGAGTGGGACTGTGATGGGATGGTGGAGCAGGTGAGCGGACGGCACCAGGCCAAGGCAGGTGCGAAGGGAGGCCCCGGCCGACAGCCACTAGGGGTCCTACCCATGTATGAATTTCGTGCACTGGGCCTCTAGTAGGTACATAAAACATACATATCTTATCATAGTCTACTGGTGTTGATATTTTACCAGTTGAAGTAAAGTATATAAAAGTTACCTAGCTTTAATTCCCTTAATCGTCCCTCATTTATAACATAACTAGAGGCCTGGTGCATGAAATTCATGCACAGGGGGGTGTACCCTCAGCCCAGCCTGCACCCTCTCCAATCCAGGACCCCCCGGGATCAGGCCTAAACCAGCAGTCGGACATCCCTCTCACAATCCTGGACCACTGGCTCCTAATCGCTCACCTGCCTGGTCGCCCCTAACTGCCCCCCGCTGCCGGCCAGGTCACCCCCAACTGCTCCCTCCCTGCCAGCCTGGTTGCCCCCAAATGCACCCCCCACCAGCCTAGTCACCCCTCACTGTCCCCCTCCCTGCTGGCCTGGTTGCCCCTAACAGCCCCCCACCCCCCCGCCAGCCTGGTCACCCCAAGCAGTCTGCTGTTCAGTCGTTTGGTCATCCCTCACTAACCCCCCTGCCGGCCTGATTGTAGGCAGCCATCTTGTGAAGGCATGAAGGTTAATTTGCATATTACCTCTTTATTATATAGGATTGTCTTAAACATGTCTTCTACATACTTTGAGAACCAATTCAGACAATGTTATTCAAAAACAATTTGGAAAATTCAGAGGAGCAGTAAGCCTACAACATTTACCCATATTTTTCTTTTTTACATTGTTCTTTCCTCCTTCCAGATAGTCCAAGATTCCTTATTTTGTCATTTCCTTTACATTTTAAGAACTTCCTTAGCCATTCCTTTAAGGTAGTTCTTCTGGTAACAAATTCTCTAAGTTTTTCTTCACCTCAAAATATCAATTTCCCCTTCCTTCCTGAAGGATATTTTTGCTGGATATTGCATTCTGGTCTGAAAGTTCTTTTATTTGAGCATTTGAAAAATGTTGTGCCACTTCTTCATGGCCTCCATAGTTTCTGATAAGGAATCTGTTGTCATTCTAAGCATTTTCCCCTTATAGGCAAGGTGTCATTTCTTTCTTGCTCCTCTCATAATTCTATCTTTGTCTTTAGTTTTCAGAAGTTTGACTATGATGTTTCTTGATATGGATTTCTTTGGCTTTATCTTGTTTGCTTGGCTTCTTTAATTTGCAGATTTATGTCTTTTGCTAAATTTGGATAGTTTTTAGCCATTACTTTTTCAAATATTTTTTCAGCCCCTTTTTCCTCCCCCTGTCTCTCAGGACTACGATGATAGGAGTGTTAGATCTTTTGTTATAATTCTACTAGAGGCCCAGTGCACAAATTCATGCACGAGTGGGGTCCAGCTGGCCCGGCCCCAATTGGCGGATCAGGGCCAGGTCTGTCAGGAGGAGGAGATGGCGGGAGGTTGGCCGGCCAGCCGACCTGCCCCGATTGGGGCCCAATCAGTGCCGGGCCAGCTGGCGGGCTCCACCCCCACTTGGGGTGGAGGGGGCAATTGGGGGTGAAGCTGGCTGGGGGAGGGACCGTGGGCCAAGCA
>NW_005370944.1:3739203-3769342 GCF_000412655.1 Myotis brandtii | reverse complement strand
CGGCCGGGGGGAGGGGCTTCATGGGGACTGTCTGGCTGCCCTGCCCTCAATCAGGGTGGGAGAGGCAGATCAGGGGTGAGGCCGGCTGGGGGGAGGGGCCGTGGGAGGTTGGCTGACTGGCCCTACCCCCTGATCGGGCCAGTTCGCTGGCCACAGTGGGCAACCGGTCATTCTAGTTGTTACGGCATTTCAGTAGCTGGCTTTAGATAGATAGATAGATAGATAGATAGATAGATAGATAGATAGGTCCCTGAGAGGCCCTGTTAAAAATTCTAAAACTTATTTTCTCCCTGTCATTTAGATTGGGTAAGTTCTATGCTACACGTTCACCAGTTCTTTTCTCTGTCATCTCTGTCTGGTTGTTACGGCATCTCCATGTCCCTGAGAGGCCCTGTTAAAAATTTTAAAACTTGCCCTGACCGGTTTGGCTCAGTGGGTAGAGCATCAGCCTGCAGACTGAAGGGTCCCAGGTTCGATTCCAGTCAAGGGCATGTACCTTGGTTGCGGGCACATCCCCATTGGAGGGTGTGCAGGAGGCAGCTGATCAATGTTTCTCTCTCATCGATGTTTCTAACTCTCTGTCCCTCTCTCCTCCTCTCTGTAAAAAATCAATAAAATATATTTTTAAAAATTTTAAAACTTATTTTCTCCCTGTCGTTTAGATTGGGTAAGTTCTATTCTACAAGTTCACCAATTCTTTTCTCTGTCATCTTTGTTCTGATGTTGAGCTCATCTAGTGAGTTCTTCATTTTGGTTGTAATTTTCTAAAACTTTCATTTGGTTTTTATTTAGATATTCTACTTTTTTCTGAGAATTTTTATTTTTTCATTTGTTTCAAGTGTATTTGTAATTGTTTGTTGAAGCATTTTATGATGGCTTCTTTACAATCTTTCACAGTTCCAACATCAGTGTCATATCAATGTTGGTGCCTGTTATGAGACTCTGGATATTTTATTATGAATCTCTGCATATTTAAAATTACTATTTTAGCAGGTCTCCTTTGACCCTACTCTAGTTGAGAAACACTGCCTTGTAATTGACAGGTAGGGGCTGAAATTCAGCTTTCCTACCATGTCTCTGCCAAAACCACCCTGAATAGGAGGGAAGGGGATCACAATACTATTGGATGGATGTGGAAAGCCTCCTTTGACACTATTAAAGCAAGGAGGGAGAGAAGTCCCATGTGGCTTCCATTGAACTCACAGAAGAGGAGTTTGGTAATGCTAAGTGTGGATGAAAGTCCTATCTCTCCATTTGATTTGCTCTGACACCATCTTGGTATTGGGGAGGAGGAGGCATACCTTGTTACAGCCACAGCCTAGACCAGTGGTCGGCAAACTCATTAGTCAACAGTGCCAAATATCAACAGTACAACGATCGAAATTTCTTTTGAGAGCCAAATTTTTTAAACTTAAACTATAAATGTAGGGTACATTGTTATTAACTGAATTAGGTTACTCTTAAGGCTTAGGAAGAGCCACACTCAAGGGGCCAAAGAGCCGCATGTGGCTCGTGAGCCGCAGTTTGCCGACCATGGGCCTAGACTAATTAAATTGGAATTGCAGGGGTGAAATCTCAGCATAAGTGTTTTAAGCCACCCTGTTGATTCCAGTGGGCTTAAAACATACTTACCCTTAGGTACCACCCAGCAATTTCAATAACCAAACAAGGTTAAAAACTACTGTTTTATAAGTTCCTTTAGTGAGGAGTCTGTTGGTGGTAAACTCTGCTACAATTATTTAGAAATTATTTATTTTGACCCGCTTCTTGAATGATGGCTTAGTGAGTTACAGTTATTTTCTTTCAACATTTTGAAGATATTGTTTTACCATACTTTGGTTTCCATCTTTAGTTATGTGAAGTAAATTGGTAGTCAACTTTCATTTCTCTGCAGGTAACTGGCTTTTCTCTATGGCTGATTTTAAGAACTTTTCATTTCTTTAGGTAATCTTCACTTTCAAAATGATGTGTGTAAGTGTACAATTATTTTTATTTAAATTGCTTGAAATTTTTCACTCTATTTTGTGGGAATTGATTAAAAAAACATTCCTTAATAAACACCCTACATGCTAAACTTTGTCTAAGACACAGCTTACTAAGGAACCAAACCTGCAGTGTCTCATTCTTTCTAGTCACTCCTGAAACTGTGATTAGATATGTCAGATTGTCTCACTCTGACTTCCTATCTCTTTACCTCTTTCTCAGTTTCCATCACTTCAACTTTCTTGGATACATTCTGGGTAATTTCCTAAGAACTATCACTTTAGATTAGCTCACTGATTTTCTCCTTAGCTATTTTTATTATGAACTAGAGGCCTGTTGCACAAAGATTCGCACAATAGGCCTTCCTTCCCCTGGCTGCCGGCACCGGTTTTCCTCTGACACCCGGGACCCAGGCCTTTGGTCCAGCAGCAGTGGAGAAGCCAAGCCTCACTGCAGCCAGAGGGGAGAAGCCAAGCCTCTTCAGTCTTCAGTCTCAGTCTTCAGCCTTCAGTCTTCAGTCTTCACTCCAACCGGAGTCTTCAGTCTTCGCTCTGGTGCCTGCGTATGTAAATTAAACACCATCTTTGTTGGGTTAATTTGCATAGTTGCTCTGATTGGCTGGTGGGTGTAGTGGAGTGACACCAATTTGCATGTTTCTCTTTTATTAGTGTAGATTATTATTTTACAAAATTTCCTAGCACTACATTGTTTGGAAAAATGTAATAAACTATGTTCTAGAAAAAATATAAAACTTCTATTTTAAAAAGTTTGTGAATCCTTCCTTGAAGGTGTGGTGCATTTCTTCCACACAAATATCTGGTACCATGCAAATATCCTCATACTTACCATTGAGCCAATTTTGGTAATTAATATATTCCTTAAAAAACTAATTGTATTGGAGCATTAAATGTATTTTCACACTTTTTCACCTAATATTTTTTCTCAATTTTATCTCTTCAATTTCTGCAGCTATCTCTTATTTTTCTTCTCTCTTTTTCTCCATCATGTTTGACTAAAGATTGGATTTTCTAAACAGTCATCTTATTGTGGTATTAACTGTGTTGCATTTTTCCTTTCCATTAATTTCTACATCCATCTTTTTTGCATCTTTTACTACTTGCTACTTGGTAGGGAGTAGTTCTCAGAAGCAACTACTTGTCACTACTCTGATTTTTCTGATACATCTGTCAGTATGGCGATTTTACCCTATATACAGTGTATGACAAAAGTAGGTTTTCAGTAGTGAGTATGTGAAACACAGTTTATTCTTGCATTATTATTTATTAGTAATTGTATTGTTCTCCATACAAACAACTGTAAACCTATTTTTGCACCACCCTGTATTTACTCCTTAACTTATCCTAATGCTATTTCACTTATTGCAATAATGTTTTGGGGTGAGGCTTCATCTATAATCCTATCCTATTTAATTTCTGTCTTAGAAAAATTACTAATAACTTTAATCCAATTCTTTGATCTACTCCAATTACAGAATATATGTAATAACAGTTCTATAATTTGGGACAGAAGAGCAAAGCTGTGTTTAGTTTGCCAACCTGATAAAACATTCTGGGGTGTAAAGTTCTATAGATATGTATTAATTCAGTTATAATGTACACATCCTCTATATCCAACAATCTTTACATGAAGTATTATTGTAAGAGAGGTGAGTTACATTCTCCCAACAACTTTCCTAACAAATATGTCTTTACATTTTGCCACGTATGCATACATATATTTTTTCTACCAGTTTTTGTGTTACACTGTTTGAGGCTAAGTTATGTTGATTTTAAGATTTATATATATTACTAGAGGCACGGTGCACAAAAATTTTTGTACTTGGGGAGGTCCCTCAGCCCGGCCTGTGCCCTCTCGCAGCCTGGGACCCCTTGGGGGATGTCCACCTGCTGGCTTAGGCCCACTCCCCAGGGGATCAGGCCTAAGCTGGCAGTCAGACATCGCTCTGGCAGGCCGGGAGCCCTCGGGGGATGTCCACTTGCCAGCGGGGAGCACGCCTAAGCTGCAATCAGACATCCTTAGTGCTGCTGAGGGGTGGGAGAGGCTCTCGCCACCACCACTGTACTGACAGCCATCAGCCTGGCTGTGGCTGAGCAGAGCTCCCCCTGTGGGAGAGCAATGACCACCAGAGGGCAGCTCCTGCATTGAGCATCTGCCCCTGGTGGTCAGTGTGTGTCATAGTGACCAGTCATTCTCAGTCATTCTGCTGTTAGGGTCAATTTGCATATTACCCTTTTATTATATAGGATAGAGGCCTGGTGCATTGGTGGGGGCCAGCTGGTTTGCCCTGAATGGTGTCCCGGATCAGGGTGGGGGTCCCACTGGGGTGCCTGGCCAGCCTGGGTGAGGGGCTGAGGGCCGTTTTCAGGCTGGCCACACCCCCTTTAGGGTGGGGGTCCCCACTGGGGTGACTGGCCAGCTTGGGTGAGGGGCTGATGGCTGTTTGCAGGCTGGCCAAGCCCCCCAGTGGGGACCCTCACCCCATGGGGGTGTGGCCAGCCTGGGTGAGGGGCTGATGGCTGTTTTCAGGCTGCCCACAGTCCCTTCAGGGTGAGGGAGTCCCTCTGGGGTGCCTGGACAGCCTGGGTGAGGGGCTGATGGCCATTTTCAGGCTGGCCACGCCCCCCAGTGGCCCAAGCTGCCCTCTCCTTTTTTTTTTCTTTTTTCTTTTTTCTGGGATTTATTTATCTTCTATAATTGAAACTTTGTAGCCTTGAGCGGACCCCAGGGCCAGCCAGGGCAGGCGGGAAGCTTGGCTTCCTCCTTTGCTGGGGGCAACCCAACCCTCCTGCTTGCTCCAGCTCCATGGCCACCACCATCTTAGTTGGGTTAATTTGCATACTCACTCCTGATTGGCTTGTGGGCGTTGCTTGAGCATAGCAGAGGGACAGTTAATTTGCATGTTTCTCTTTTATTATATAGGATATCTTCATTAAGAGTTTACCCTTATAACATAAAATTATCCTCACAATCCGGTCTCATAATAATAATTTATATAAGCTCTACCTTAAGCACTTTTGCTTCTTTTTATTATATGTTATATCACTAATTATTACATAAATGTCCATAGCACATATCTTCAGTAACCAATACAAGAGTTAAATTAATAAAACTCAGAAAACTGGAACTTATTCTCCTCTAGTACAGTTTTGAATAAAAGAGGTGAGAATGGAAATTTTTGCTTTGTTTGCAATATTAGGGGAAAACATTTAGTCTTTCACCATTAAATATCAACTATAGGTTGTGAAAATTCCTTTCTATTCCTACATTGTTGAGAGCTTTTATTATGAATGGGTTTTTATTTTCTCAAATGTTTTCTCTGTACTATTTAGATGAGACTGTGGGTTTTGTCTTTATTAATGTGCTATACTATATTAATTGATTTGGGATGTTCATTTTTTTACATGTAGGTGTCCAGTGTTTCAGCACCATTTGTTGAACAGAATATCTTTTCTCTATTGAATTACCTTTGCTCCTTTGTTAAAGATCAATTGTGTTAATCTATTTCTGAGTTCTCTATTTTGTTACATTGACCTTTTTGTCTATTCTTTACCAAATACTAAACTTTCTTGATTAGAGTGGCTTTTTTCCCCACACTTAAAAATTTTTAATGTTCATTAAAACAGAATTATTCATTAGTTTAGTTTAAATTATGGAAAAATTAATGGAGTTATTGAAGTCAAATCCTATCTAATAATAGACAAACATGGTAATTGACCGTACCTTCGCTACACCTCCCATTGGCTAATCAGCGAGGGATGCAAATTAACCACCAACAAAGATGGTGGTTAATTTGCATACGTAGGCACGAAGTGGCAGAGTGAAGACTGAAGGTAGCTCCAGTTGGAGCAGTGAAGGCTTGAAGGCGGCTCCGGCTGGAGCAAAGGCCTGGGTCCTGGGTGCTGGAGCAAAACCGGTACCAGCAGCCAGGGGAAGGGAAGGCCTATTGCATGAATCTTTTCGTGCAACAGGCCTCTAGTATATTTATATTATATGTGGCACATGTCTAGTGAGAGTTGAAGATGTATGGATTAGGAAGAATATCTAGTAATTTAAATATTTTAGAAAGTTGATCTATTTATAAAACCAAAACTTTCATTGTCTTTTTTTTTATTATTATAGTGGCTCTACAGCAAATCTTTAAATTAGAGATTGTCAGTCTTCTAACTTTGTTCTTCTTTCTAAATATTGTAATGGCTTTTCTGGGTTTCTTGCCTTTTCATATAAACTTTAGCATCAGTTTGTTCATATTCAAAAAAATAACTTGCTGAGATGGGTCACATGGGGAAGAACTGATAATATTGAATTTTCCTATACACAAACATGGAATATCTATGGATTTATTTAGGTCTAATTTGATTTCTTCATCAGAGTTTTGTAGTTTTTTACCTATAGATCTTGTACACATTTATTATTCCTAAATATTTATTTTTTGGTGCTAATGTAAATGGTACTCTGTTTTTTAATACCACATTCCAATTGCTCATTGTTGATATACAGGCTAGCAGTTGACATTTAAAAATTACTCTTGTATCATGCAACCTCACAGTAATTGCTTATTAGTTCCAGGAGGTTTTTTGTTGGCTCATTGGGACTTTCTTCATATACATTCATTTCATCTGCAAACAAAGACAGTTTTATTCCTTTCTTCGCAATCTGTATATCTCTTATTTTCATTTCTTGTCTTATTGCATTAGCAAGTACAATGTTGAATAGGAGTGAATAAAAGGGGAACTCCTTGCCTTGTTCCTGATCTTGTGGGGGGAAGCATCTAGTTTATCACCATTATGTATGATCATAGCTGTAGGTTTTTTGTAGATGTTCATTAAGTTGAGGAAGTTTCCCTCTATTCCTAGATTACTAAGAGTTTTTATCATGCATGGGTATTGAAATTTGTCAGATGCTTTTTCTGTATCTTTTGATATGATCATATGATTTTTCCTATTTAGCATGTTAATGTAATGAATTGGTTTTCAAATATTGAACTAGCTTTGCTCCCCCATGAGAGATCCACTAGCCCCACCATCCCGATACAGGGGCTGACCACATGAACACCAATTGCCCCTACTTGGTGAC
Source organism: Myotis brandtii (assembly GCF_000412655.1). Lineage (NCBI taxonomy): Eukaryota > Metazoa > Chordata > Mammalia > Chiroptera > Vespertilionidae > Myotis > Myotis brandtii. Next base: position 3,762,265 of record NW_005370944.1, on the reverse strand, counting down.
TCACTGAGAACCTACCTCAGGCAACTTGTGTACCACCAGGGGCTCTTCCAGTCACCAAGCCTAACAGGCAGCTGGTAGGCATAAGCAGGCAGAGGTGGATCTCAGCAAGCCTTGGGCCTTAGGTTGACCTGCTCCGGGCTCAGTGCTGTTGGAAGATGGCCTTGGTGCACATCTTGGTCTTTACCCAACATACCCAGGCTCAGCAGAGGCAGCCACAAACTGAATCACTCTGTAGTTTCAAACAGGTTGCTCAGGGCAAGTCACATGCATGTAGTGTCTGACATTGACCAAGAAGCCCCGGAACCAACACACCCAGTGGCAGGATTCAGACAACATCAGAGCAGTATCCAATTAACTTGACAAGGAGCCCATCCAAAGGGAGATCTCGGCAGGCACCAGACCCTGCTGAGGCAAATTCCGTTTCATGTGGTCAGCACCTGCACAGCAGTTTGTACACTGTGGTCGGGGCTGGTCTTCACAGTCAGTCAACCTGAAGGTCGACCACACACATGAAAGAGCCAATAGCAATCAAGACTCAACTACAACAGGAAGGCTCACAACACACATAAGGGACATTCTTGGAGCACTCAACTCAGGTGATCAGGGAGATTGTGCATCTGGGTCCCACAGAAGACCTAGTACATAAGGCCACCCTACCAAGATTGGGAGACATAGCAGATCTCTCTAATACACAGAAACACAGAAACAGAGAAGCAGCCAAAATTGCAAGTTGTCTGGTGCAGAGTGAGAAATGGCTGATGGCCCGGTGAGGTACAGGGCAGAATTAACTAGATGAGCTTTGTCAAACCTGTTTTGTGAGTTTATTTGAACCAAACTGTCAACAATTGCCAGGAAGCAAAATCTCAATGGATTGAGATAATGCTCTGGAGAATGGCAGTTTTGCACCTTATTTTATACATTACAATAAAAAGAGGAGATGTATGTTGGTTACATGAAACCCATTGGCAATAGATTAGGGAGTCAGGAGAAAGCAAAGTGGGGAAATCTCTGGGATTGGATTAAAAGTAAAATGATGGACACATACTTCTTTTACTTAGGTAGGTACAGGATAGTTAACAATTAACTCAATGACAATGAGGGGATTTGTGGTCTCTCCAGAGCAGTGCTTGTGCTTTGAGGGGTTTAGAAAAAGGTAAATTACTTTGACATTTCAACGATATGTTATCGTAGACAACATAGACAGGCTCAGTTAAGGTAAAGGTTGACCTCTGTCAAGAAAGATACAAGCCTACGACATGACTACCCACCATAAACTGCCTTTAGTTAAAAAAGTTTTAATTTAATTTTTTGTGGTTACTTTAGGTCTCTGAGCTAGTCAGGTTAGCATGTGGCCTCTTTTCATCCACAGCTTATTCCATATTCCCTGAGTACCAATTCTGACTCAGCCTAGCTGTGTAACCATGAACAAGTCATTTAACCTTTCTACATCTGTTTACTTATATGTCAAATGAAGAAAATACTGATACCTATATTAGTGGTTGGGATAAAGATTAAAGAAGTTAATGTCCAATAAAGTGCTTATAACAGTGCCTGAAAGAGCAAGCACATAAAAATGTCAGTGTTTTCATTCCCCTGGATGTATCTCCACAAATATCTTCATTCAAATTTCTGACTTACATAGTTTTCTCTGAATTTTCATGTTTGAATACCTTCTTTTTCATAATAGACAAGAGACTCGGAGCACGAAATTTGTGCAGGGGGGTAGGGGGATCCCTCAGCCCGACCTGCACCCTCTCGCAATCCAGGACTCCTCAGGGGATGTCCGACTGCCAGTTTAGGCCCGATCCCGGGATTGGGCCTAAACTGGCAGTCGGACATCCCTCTCCCAATCCGGGACTGCTGGCTCCTAACTGCTCGTTTGCCTGCCTGCCTGCCTGATCACCCCTAACCACTCACCTGCCTGCCTGATCGCCCCTAACCGCCTCTGCCTGGCTGCCTGATACCCCTAACTGCTTGCCTGCCTGCCTGATCGCCCCTAACTGCTCGCCTGCCTGCCTGCCTGATCTCCCCTAACCACTTATCTGCCTGCCTGATTGCCCCTAACCGCCTCTACCTCAGCCCCCATCACGGCGGCTTTGTCTGGAAGGACATCTGGAATGACATCCAAAAGGTTGTTCGGCTGTCTGGTCGTATTAGCATATTACACTTTTATTATTATAGATTACACAGATACCCCCATTATGTCCCTTCTCATGTTCAGCAGCACACCAACACAGCACAGACATGCCCCATTTCCCAGCCCCTGTCTGTCTGCCAGCTGGTCTGTCTCCTCTCACAAACACAATTTTTGAGTTGATTCTAAAACATCCCTTTGTAATTTGCTATATAGTGAGTCATAAAGAATTTATTAACAATGAAGAAAAATCACAGCTAAGTATCAGACAGCCAGAGGAAATGAGAATTAAAATAAATTCTTATTTTGGGAAGGGACTGTGGGCATAAATAATGTTTCAGCTAAATAATATCTGAAGAAACATGATTATTAAGATGTGATAAAGCTGGGTGGTGGTTACACTGTGTTCATTATTTTATTCTGTACATTTTTGTTTGAAATATCTGAAATCATTAAAAATAAAAGTACTTACTGTGGTAGGGAAGACATAACATGATTGTGGTTAGAGTACAATGATTGCTGTGAAAGTAGGCAAGGTTCATGGACATTTAATTTTACTTTTATTCTTTTAAGATTTTTAAAAATATTTTTTTTAATCTTTATTGTTCAGATTATTACAGATGTCCCTCTTTTTCCCCCCCATAGCTCCCCTCCACCCAGTTCCCACCTCACCCCCTCATCACCCCACTGTCTGTTTCCTGGAGTTGATAGTGGCCTTGTGTAGTAGGTGTCCTATAGGGCCCAGTGGCTCAGCCTTCCCAGTCACCTGAGTTGGACACTGTTGGTGTACCCCTTTTGGGCTGTGTGCACAGTCTTATTGTAGTTGAGCCTTGATTGCTGTTGGTATCACTGGGAGGAATTGACCTTCAGGCCAATTGGCTGTGAGGATCAGCTGTGTCTACAATGGAAGAGCTGCTGTGCAGGAGACACCCTTATGGGGCAGTACTTGCTTCAGTGGGGCTTTGGTGCTCACTGAGTCTGCCCCTTGAGTGTGTCACTTATGGATCTGAAGAGTTGTAATCTGGTATAGTCTCACACTGACCACTGGCTACATTGGCTCTTGGATCTCCAAGGCGGTGCAAAGTCAGCCACTGCCTGGGGCCACCCAGCAGGAGCTACAGAGAGATCTGCAGATTCCTTCTCTTTGTATCATGTTTGAAAGTGCCCAGACGAGGCTCAGCTGTGAAGCAAGGCAGGCTGCTGCTGGTGCTGCCCTTGGGCCTTCTTTTGATAACTTTGGGGCTCCCTGACCCAGCTGCAGCTTGTTTGACAAGTTTTAGGCTGAGAAAGGGCAGGCCATTCATATGCAAAAGCCATTGTGCACAGCTTAGGTGGGGTTGTAAACTGGGTGGGACAGGGTCACAGGGAATCTCCAGGGCAAACAGCAATGGATGCCTGTCAGCCCTGCACCGGGGAGGTCCCATAACAGGAACAATGACCGTTTCGAGCACCTCTGTCTGGAAGAAAGCTGCCTCCATGTTCCTGCCCTGATGCCAGATAGTCCAGTTTCTTTCCATATGTGTATGGGTCCCCCAGAGTCTCGCCCAGCACTGGAGCTCAGAGCAAGCAGGAGCTTGTATCTCCCTCCCGATTAAAACAGCACAGCTGGGGTGCCAGCCTGTTCTGTGCCTCTGCACCTCCTACCAGTCTCAATGCACTTTCTTCTTTACCTCTCTAGTTGTAGTACTTCCACTCAGCCAGCTTTCCTGGGGTTCTGGATGATAGTTGTTCTGTACTTTAGTTGTAATTTTGATGTGGTTGTGGGAGGCAGCAAGTACAGCTGTTTACCTATGCCGCCATCTTCAAGCTGACCCTTTTTAAGATTTTTAAATTGATTTTTAGAGAGAGAGTGAGAGGGAGAGAAACATTGATCAGCTGCCTCCTGCACACCCTCTACTGGGGATACAGCCAGCAACCTGGGCATGTTTCCTGTGGGGTACTGAACCAGCAACCTTTTCGTGCAAGGGATGTTGCCCAACTGAGCCACACCAGCAGGGTGATAATTTCATTTTAAAGATCTCATTGAAAAATGCAGGAACATACACACTCAACACACAAGGACTGCTTCAAAAAGGATTTTAAAAACAACTGTCAGGACTGAAGGGTCTCCCCCAAAATGTATATACACTTTATGTATTTTAATAAACATCGCCTTTATAATTATTTAAAGTGTGTGTATACATTTTTGGGACTATATATATATTAAACATTTCACTAAAACTAGTTAATATGGATTTATGTTGTACATATATTAAAAGAACACTAATTTTCAAACTTTCAGAGTTTATTTATTTACAAAGAAAAACATACAGAATGGTTCTAATAAACAAAGCACCCAATTCCTACTTTAAAAAAATATATTTTTAAATTTATTTCAGAGAGGAAGGGAGAGGGAGAGAGAGACAGAAACATTAATGATGAGAGAGAATCATCGACTGAGCCTGCAATCTGGGCATGTGCCCTGGCCAGGAATTGAACTGTGACATCCTGGTTCGTAAGTCAACACTCAACCACTGAACCACACTGGCTGGGCCCAATTCCTACTTTTGTAGTGGAAAAATGTGTATGTACACAATTGTGATGGCCTGTATTGATTAATTTTGCAAATGAAATTGACAAAAACGATAAAAATCTAAACTTTAGAGTGCTAATGTTGCCAACAGGCATGTATATCTACATTTGTATAAATTTAGTCTATACCCATCTAATTTCTTTTGCACCCTTTCCCAGTACATTTGACTTTCATCACCTCCTTGCTGCCCCATCTCTAGTGTTGTGGAGCACCTGTGCCCTAGTCCTTTGCCCCCCATACATGTGCTAATCCACTGAGATGTACCTGAAAACACCAGATTCCAAGAAGGGGTGGGCACCTGGCACATGGCCTCATCTTCTGCCAAGGAGAGGGGGGCCTGGATGTGTTCCCAGCCTCCATTCACTCCTTTACTTGTATTCCCACTAGGCCTGCTTTGCATCCGAAAGAGATTTCACAGGAAAGTGAGGGGCAGACTCTTTGTGCCACAAGATGACTGGAACCAGCAAATAAGTCTGGGCAATTCTCCATCCCTGGTGGTGCCCAGAGAACACAGGCAGGCTGGGCAGGGTGGGGCACTAAATCCACAGCCCAGGTGAAAGGAGCTGAGGTGGGGAAGCATTGGGAGCAACTGGATGGTTGCTGTGGTCAGCAGTTCATTGGGCCCAACAGCACATCCCACCATTGAAGGTCTTGACCGGGCCACCCCACAGGAGTCTCTGGGTAATGGACATAAGGGGGCTCCCCTGGTGGGTGCACGTGGTGTTTCTCTAGGCCAGAGCCCTAGGCATGGCTACTCTGGGCTGTGTGAAAACCCCATCCCCAAGAGGGTTCTGCAGGTAAAAGGTGCCGACCCTGTCCTTACAGACAGTACAAGAAGGCAGGGCTGGTGTACCTCCAACCAGGTCCCCAAAGAATAATGATTGCGGGACTGAAGGATGCTGTTTAAGGACCAAATCTTACTCAGACCCCTTCTCAGTCCTGCCTTCCCCAAGCTTCTGAGTCCACCAGACTGGAAACTTTCTCAAAGAAATGCCTGGGGCCCTGGCTCGTTTGGCTCAGTGGATAGAGCGTCGTCCTGCGGACTGAAGGGTCCCAGGTTCGATTCAGGTCGAGGGCATGTACCTTGGTTGTGGGCACATCCCCAGTAGGGGGTGTGCAGGAGGCAGCTGACCAATGTTTCTCTCTCATCCATATTTCTAACTCTCTATCCCTCTCCCTTCCTCTCTGTAAAAATCAATAAAATACATTTAAAAAAAAAAAAAAAGAAAGAATGAAATGCCTGGGAATCTTTCAGGACCAGGACCAGGTAAAAGAACGTCAGTAATGGTCAAAGAAATCCTTATCTAAAACTGTTGCTGTGCACTATGCCCCTACCTCAGGGCTGCACTGTCACCTCTGAACATGACCCCCCCAGGGGACAGCCTGTGTCCACCATGAGCCACTTCCTCCCACAGAAAACTGGTCACTTGTTCAAAGAGTAATATGCCCACCTCCTGGACCCCCAAGACTTTCTTCTCCTGGTCTCAGCTGTGCCATAAATTCTCTAAAGCGATGTAATTAGGCCGAAAATGAATGGGGGGATGGAAGTCATTGGCTTCTGGGGGCCTCTTGGGACCAAGTCCTTCATATTCAATACCTACCATAGTGCCAAGACCATAATGTGTGTTCTATAACATTTAAATAATGGTTGCATGAAATTGAAGTAACAAGAAACTCAGAGCAGAAGAAAAGCTTTAGGAGAGGGAAGTATGTGAGCATGCATGGGGCAGGGCTATTCTGTGGCCAGGTAAGGTCTGGAGCCCTCACTACTGCCAGAATTTCTTTGAACCCCTATATGTCTTTATATACAGAAGCCTTGGAGGTCTAAGTGAGCTCCCCACTTGGAGGGAAGTATCTAGAGGATGGGGGTATGTATCTGGACTATATGTGAGCGTGGAGAGGTAGGACAGCACAAAGGCTATGGGTTTCATTCTCAGTCTTCAACTTACAAGATCCCTCCAGGGGCAGATACTGAACCCAACCTGGCTGGGCCCTGCTGAGCCCCACCACTCAGGAGCAGACTCCAGTCCTGGCAGCTCCCCTGCCTTTCCCCCTCAGGGCCACTCACATTTTTTTACACAGATAATCCATGTTCATGGTTGAAAAATGTCACCATCACTCTTTATTGAACGCCAGCACAGCACCAGCCCTGTTCTCTCCAGGCAGTGGCACGTGGGCAAGGGGCTCTGACCCCCAGCCGGGAAACAGTGGGAGCCTGGCCCCACCATCACTCTTCTAGGGCCAGCACCCTCCTCGGTGCCTGGGTTGCTCGCTCAGATTTGTTCAAACTCCTGTTCACAGTAGCCTACACTGAGGGGCTGGGCCTGGACACCTCGTCTGCAAGAGGACATGTAGAAACAAGATGAGATCAGTCTTAGGCCCCAGCAACACCTTCACCACAACCAAGTATTCCCTTCCCATATTTCAGTGTGTCACAAACGGTCACTGTCTACCAGTATTACTTGGATTCTCACCTCCAGAGATTCTCACTTGGGGTGGGGCCAAGTGTTGGCAAGAATCTGCATTCTGGACAGGTGCTCCAAATGATTCTGATACAGGGACACCCAGGAACTTTGGGGAGCACCTCCCTATTTCTTTTAAAATTTATTTTATTATTATTTTCCAAATAATTGAAGACTATTTTATTATTCTGTGAAGATTAATAGTCCTAGTCAAACATTTCATTTTCAACAATAATCCGTTCCATCTCTAGAATCTAAAATGTATAAATGCTTTTGCCGTGCCTATAAGATACTATTGATTTTCAAAGGGATGTGAATTAATATTAATTTGGTAGCAATGTTTTGTTAGGTACTGAGCTTTTTTTTATTAAAAAACTTTAATGTTGACATAATTGCAGGTGTCCCCATTCCTCCCCCTTTGCCCACCTCCACCCACCCTTAAGTCCCCCTCCTTTGGCCTTTGCCTATTTCTTTTGAAATTTATTTTATTTCAAATTTTTTATTGATTGGCCCGCTGAGCCCCCCTCTAAGGGTTCTAAAATACTGTGAATGTGGTGGAGGTAGGGGACTGAGATGCTACCCAATCCATACAGGCATGAAAATCTGTCCTTAGTTCTCAGCCTCACCTCTAGGCATGACTCCTTCATTATCCAAATAAGCAATGTGCTTAGAGATGGTAGGGAACCAGCTCAGAGTCACCCAGCGAATTACAGACAGTCGAGATGCTTGGCTCTCAGCCTAGGGTTCTGCTCTGCACTAGGCTGTATCCCTCAGGTCCTCAAGACCTAGTCAATAAATCAATCAGGGAAATAACCATCTTATATAGTCATCCCCAACAGGGGCAAAGGGGTCATGAGAGCCCAGTAAAGCATAGCTTAGTTTCTAAAGTTGGCCTGGTTCAAATCCTGATTCTAAGCGACTTTGGGCAAGTTCCTTAACCTTTCTGTGCCTCGGATGCCTATCTCTAAAATGAGGATATATCTGCTAGATGGAGTTGTGGTGAAGACTCAACAAAATAATGCCTGTAAAAGGTTAAGCACAGTGTTTACCACCAGTAAGCCTCTACCAGTGTAAGTGTTAGCTATTATTGTGTTCTTTTCCTGTCAGTAGAGGTCCCAACCCCCTGACCTGGGAACCCCCCCTCCCCCAACCTCCTTGGGAAGGCCCCATAGCCTGCTTACCTCAGCAGCTCACAGCGGAAGTGTGCCAAACGTTTAAAGGCAAAGTCCGGGTCAGTCACCACCTTGTTGCTCCACAGCCTCTCAGCAACAGCCCCTGCTCTGGGCCTGGAGGAAAGGGGATATGCACCAGGTTTCCCTGGATTCCCTGCAAGGAGGTGGGACACCCACAGGCTATTGCCTCTTGTGTAGGCTCAGGGCCAAGGGATATGACCAACACCTATTCAGAGTGACAACCTGGCTGAAGGGCTCCCGGGACCTCAAGTTCAGCTCTGTCTTCATTAAATGTGATAAGTGATCCCACTCTTCTCTCCCACAGACATGGGAACCAGAGCAAGTCTTAAAGGCATCATGTTACTGACAGTAGCAGCAGTGGCAGGTGTTGTGAGAATATCAACTCCATACCCACCCAGGCTTGGTGAGGCTGCTGAGGAGGTAGTCTAGGAAAGTCTTACTACAGGAATCATGGACTCCCAGGCTGGATCCTGAGCAAATCATCTGTGCTCACCAGGCCTCAGTATCTCTCTCTGTCCTACATGCCTAATAGGTGTTGGAGAAGCATAGGTGGAAGTCAGGTGAGAGGTGGCTATTACTACAAACAGAAGGGTCACTGCAGTGCCCCCTCTCTCAGGCCTGAAAGGAGGATACTAGTCGGGGGGTGGCTAGACAGGATTGAGTCTGTGAGGGAGACCCTATACCCACAAACCCAACTTCCATGTCCTCAGAAAACCCTTACCAGAGCCTGGGGACCAGGTTTGTGCTGTCCACATACTCTCCCCACATACAGGCCTCTCCACCAATCACCAGAGCCTTCTGCTCGGGACTACCTATGGGAAAACAAGCAACAACAGACAACTCTAAGGTTCCCCTTCAACCACCTTCTCCTCAGATAGGTTGTTTCATCTCCTAACCTCAAATACCCAGCCCAGACGCTTCTGCCTTCCACCCCATGCCCAAGCCCAGCCTCCTTTGGTCAGTAAGGAGAGCACCCTGCTTTCACCTTCAAAGGACAGGGGATCCACCCTGTAGAAGTCCTCCCAGTCAGGGCCATAACTTATGCGGTTCAGGTACCAGGGGGCAGAAAGCAGAGCGCGGAAGCCGGCTTCGGTGATCAGTGCCAGCTCCTTCAAATAGCTTACTGGTACTTCTTCTCGCCATACCTGGATGATTGTGTCTGGCCGAACCTGTCACAAAGGCCAAAGGGTGGTAATGGCTGAAGCTGAGGAGGTTCCTGGGCCATATTTTTATACAGGCAACCAGGCCGAGGGGTGTGTACTCCCTCTGCTTTCCAACAGCAAAGTACTTCTCTGTGACTCTGAACCACTGAGCTCCTAGCCCAGTGCAGAGGTCAAGGATTCCATAGGCCATAAGAGAGCTCCCTGCTGCTTCGTCCCCGTCTTTCTCCACACTGAGATGGTAATACTGGCTGTGAGCTAAGGGAGGCAAGCAGTGAGGCCCAGCAGACTCACTGGAATCTACCATGTCCGAGTCTCCAGATGTTTCTGAGGATGGGACAAGGTTCCTGCGGAGCCCCGGCATGTGGACGGAGGCTGGGATCTCATTGATCAACAATGAAGAAGAGGGAAACCCTGCTTCCGCAGACCTGTAAGACCTTAGTCTAGACTCAGGAAGAAAAACCCAACCCATTAAGCCAGTCTCGGGAATCCAAGTTACCTAGCAGCAGAAATAACTCTTGAGCAATCTGTAGTGAGGGAAGCTAGAGAGAGGCTCCAAAACCCACACCCAGATCTCTGCAACCTTTCTAGAGGGAAAAGAAAGATGGCTCCTAGTGCTCTGAACATTAAAGCCTACTCCAAATCAGGAGGACCAGGCCATGTAGGGAAGGGCTGGAAGACCAGAAGGAGGCACTGAAGGTGGTTCCTTCTCCTCCTGCCCCTGGCTCACCTTTACTTTATTATCAAACACCTCCTGCCACACCACGTAGCCCTTGCCATAGGCAGAGACGATGTCAAGCAGCCTGAAGAGTAAAGAAAGTGTCTGCTCAGCTCAGACAGTCTCTAGGCTGTTGGTACCAGTGATCTGGGGGTTGAGCCTAGCTAGGAGCCCATTCCTGATTAAGCAGTGTCTTCCCTACTTTGGAAATGACCACGCCAAACCTGAAAATATAGGACAAGAGACTCTTTTCAGGGGCTCAGAGAGTTGTCAAGAAGGACCTGATCCTGGTATGGTCACCCATATGAGGTGACCCAAGGGACCCTGCCCGCCCTCCTTCCTTTCTCACGTCTGGATGTAGAAGGACTCCAGCTGTTTGAAGTCATTACCAAAGCCTTTCTTCTTCATAAAGGCCTGGACATCTGGGTTGGACTTCCTAAATCCCAAGAGAAAATGAGGATTAATTCTTTCACCATCCTAAAAGCCTTCCAAAGCTTGGGGATTAGTCACCTGGCTTCCCACAACTTCCTTTTTCACCTGAAATAATAATCAACTGAGGATCTCAGAGACCCAAAATATGGAAGGTGTGGCTGAACAAAGCTGTATTAAGGGGGCCATTGATATAGGCTGAGAAAGTTTGAGCCTGGACCTGAACAGCTTTAAGTTCAAACTCTCTAAGAGAACACATACTGGTCTCTCTGGACTGTGGCATGTAGCTCTTGAGGTCTTGACCTGGGGCTCTGGCACTCTGGATTCTGGTTTCCCTCTCTAACCCCCACCCTGGGCATACTGTGCTTTCCCCTTACTATGTATTCTCTATTCCAGTTGGATACAAGTGTTGCTGCCACTCCCTTGCCCCACAATGTCTGTATTTTGCTCACATTTTCTCCTGGAAAGTTTTCCTCCTCTCCCATGTCTTGAAAAAACCAAACTACTTCCCCAGATCCAGCTCTAGTGCACACTTCTCAGAGAAGCCCCTCCTCTTTTGAGCTAAGTAGATCTGAGGATTTGGAACTTATAATTTAACACTGTCATCTATTAGTCTCAAATTCATTTGTGTCTTGACTCTTCAACCAGACTATTTTAAGCGTTCAAAAGCATAAATTATTTTTCCCTATCCAGGATTTTAACAAGACAATTCTGTGCCTAGAGCTGGTTTTCCCATAAATATCTCAAGATATTCAGAGTGACAACCTGGCTGAAGACTCAACCTGGCTTCTGTGCCTAGAGCTGGTTTTCCCATAAATATCTCAAGGATATGACAAGAGGAAGGGAGAGTTTCACATTCACAGCCTTGCCAAAATCAGGCAGGGCCTCTCTGTAGCTTAGAGGGGAAAGGCCCAAGACCTGAGCCATCTAGATTGAGACAGAATGCTGTCTCAGAGGCTAGTCCCTGAGCAGCACCTGAGACAGGTAGCTTGTCAGGGCCTAACCTCTATTCTGAGCAAGCAATTCATCAGGCTGAGAGGGGAATATCAAAGGGCTCATACCAGCAGGCGAAATCAACCTCATCTCCTCCAAGGTGAAGATAAAAATCCGGGAATACAGAGCTGACCTCCAAGAAAAATGTGTTCATGAACTCATAGGTACTGTTGAGAATGGGATTCACTGGTCCAAAGGTACCAGAGGGCTGAGACCCAGAGTAGCAAGGAGTCAATAATCCAGAGACACCTAAGGCAGTAGAGAACCCCACACAAGTATCACAAATACATAGACCGCCACGCCCAGCCATAGATATAAGGACATTAAGTCACACTAAGTATAATAAACATTATACTCACACAGGTAGAAACACTCAGGGACTCAAAGACACTGGTAATCATGAGTGTTTAGTCACAATGAAACACACCTATATCCACAATCACAGACAGAGGGTGGTGTGTAGTCAAACTGTCAGCACACACACTCTTGCCTTGACACACTGCTTCCAGCAGGGGTCACCCTCGCTCCCAAAGGCAGCTCTCATACTGCCTCTAGGAAAAGCAGAGAGCCAATTCAGCCAAATTGGCAAAATCTTTCTTCCCACTCTAGAGCACGGCAATCTTCAAGGGATTCATTAAGACAAGGACACCTGAGAAGAATTTGCCCATATTTTAATAGTAAGAAGTGGTCTCCTTCGCCCAAAGTAAGTTCTGCCCATCTAATTCCCAGGTGGAAGAGGTTGACAGAAAACATTCTTCCAGGAGAAGGCATGGCGCATCCAAGTGCTAATGCCCGAAAGCCCCAAGGAGGGGAGGACCAGTAGACTTCCTCCAACCCCTGAATTATTCTTACCTTGTCCCCAGGACAGAGTGTGGCCAGGAGTGTCAAATTCTGCCAATACACGGATCCCCCGAAGCCGTGCATATTCAATCACCTCCTTCACATCCTGTGCTGTGTAGATGTGGGTGGCAGGGTTGTAGGACCCCTGAAAGGCACAAGACATCCTTAAGGATCTTATTTCTTGAAGGCTTATATATTGGTGGATACTAAAAATGCCTCCAGGACTCCCTGGATATCAGAAAATCTACCCACAGCCCTTTGGTATCAGGGACTATCTTCATAGAACTTATTCATAACTTCCCACAAGTTATCACATATATTGTTTTATTTGTGTGCCACAACACCAGTGGAGTGAACAAGGTAGGTATTATGCCCAGCTAACAGAATATAAACAAACAAACAAAAAGAAAATGAGACAAGAAGAGATTATATCCTGAAGGTTACAGAGCAAATTTATGGCACAGCTTGGACTCGAACTCAGGTCTCCAGATTTCAAATCCAGTGCCCTTCCCATGTCAGTGTGTCCCTAAAACTGGCTGGGTAGGAGGAGAGCTAGTGTCCTTGCCATCAGCGCCACAGCTAGGTTCAAACATCATCCCATAAACTTGGTCGGGGCGAAATCAAGACATACCTTTCTGGTGAGCTCTGGAAAAGCGAAGCTCTCGTACGGGAAGGAAGAGTCGTCGACCAGATGCCAGTGGAACACATTGAACTTATTGTATGCCATGGCATCCTGTAAGTCAGAGCATGCACTGTGAACTCACCACAGATTTTCCAGACTCAGCCTCTAGCCTGGGAAGCTGGGCACACTGCCAGGCTGCTCCACACACCCTCAGCCAGCCCAGCGTCCTGTTAACTGTTAAGAGGATCTATCGAACCTTCCCATCAGGGAGTGCCTGACAGGGAGGGAAGACCGGCATACTTCTTCTTTCCCCAGGGCACAGCCAAAGATGGCTGACAGAAACAGTGCCTCCTCTTTTTGAGATAAGTTGTAGCCACACTGAGAGGAGGGTTGTAGTTATGTGGTCCCCTGGAGTCTTCTAAAAGCTCCCAAATACCCCGAAGACTAACACTTCCTCCTGCCATTTGTTCTGGGTAATAAAAAACAAAAAAGCAAGTAAATAAACAAACTGCTCCCAAACTGACTAGTATTTACCCAAATTGTGCGGTCTATTGTGAATTTAGTAGCCCCATAACCCATAAATCTCAGAAGCCAAGACTGATGGATGCCTCCACTCCTTTGATTCCATCAGAGGAGCAAAGGAAAAGACAGACACCTGAGTTGGATCAGCAACTGTCAGATAAGACTGCCCATCAAACTCAAGATAGTGAGAAACACCCCCAGTTACGGTTTTGGAACATCTCCTTCCTACGACCTTGTCGTAACTAAACTAAAGTTAGCTCTGCTGGTCAAAGAAGCCAATCCCAAAGCACCTTCTGCATCCCAGGAGACAGGCTGGACACTGGTCCATAGTAGCCAGTGGGGTAGATTTAATCACTCTTGTTATGTTTTTGGGTTTTAGAGCACATCATCCTTCACATTTTTCCTAGGAGTCCATAAAATTATTTATACTCTCTAACTCTTGAGGAATATGGCACCTGGGCTACCTCCTGACCCATCGCCCCAAAGAAGGCCTTAAGGCCTGGGTACCAGAGTGTCCAGGATGCTAGGCAGTGGGAGATAGTGCCGAGATGTGTCCAACAGCAAGCCCCGGTGAGGGAAGCGAGGAAAGTCCTCAATCTCCGTCTTGTTGATAAAGAACTGTGTGGACCAAACAGTAAACATGTCAGGATTCAAAGGGAACTCACTATGAGGGTGGGGTGGGGGTGGGGGATGAGAACAAGTCTCCCAAGATCTCTGAAAAGCCACCCTGTGACCATGCTGCAGGGTGTCTCCCCACGTGTCCCACCCCTCTACCCCAATGACCATAAGCAGGAACCTGCCCAGAGAGCAACTGTCCCAGGCTAGCCAAATACAGCTGTCCCACAACCTCAGCCTGTAAGGTCTGCATTTTCACTATTAATATGCTGTTTTCTTCAAAGCGGTGTGTAAGTCTCAAGTCATCCTATATAATAAAAGGCTAATATGCAAATTTTCCCCTCAACTGGGAGTTCTATCGGGAGTTCGACGAGGTGGTAGGGCCAGCCAAGCAACTGCCCGCAGCCCCTCCCCTTGGCCTGCCCTCCCAATCCCCCCCCCGCCCCAACCCCGATTGGGGGCCAGGCAGGCCAACCAACAATCGGGGCAGGCCGGCTGGACCCCACCATACACGAATTCGTGCACTGGGCCTCTAGTTACTAAATAATGACTCAGGGGAACTAAATTACCGTGACTCCAAACAGGCCAAATCTACCAAACCAGTTTCCACGCTGTACACTCTTGCTGAGGCCATTTCAAGCCTCCAGGACTTTGTCTTAAAGCAAAGTAAGATTTCCAGGACTATGGACATTGGGAGCAAACCCAAGATTTAAAAGGAGCCCTGTTAAGTGTTAAATAGGATCTATCAAAAAGAGGGCCCACACTTACTGTGCCCTCAGGAGATCTCCAAACAAGCTGGCTAAAAGTCTCCAGACCTATAGGAAGTAGAGAGGCAGAATTAAGACTCTGGGAGGTGGGAAAAGGTGGATCCATTTGGAAGGTGCCCCGTGTGGCAGGGGATGACGTCGGGGCACAAAGTTAAAGTGGGTGTAATGGAGGCTTGATGATTCTCAACACTATGGAAGGGGGATATTAGGAAGCCAGTATCAATTTTTACTCTATTTTATTTTGGAAGGTGGCTGTGTAAGGGGCTTTAGTGCCCCTTCTAGAAACACATTAACCCTAAAAACCTACACACCTCCTACCCATATTTCCAAAGGTGTGAACTCACAAGAATATTAAAAAGACATGTGCTTGTAAGGACAGATGCAGGGACAGTCGGCCTGCAAGAGGTTAAGGCTTTCCAAAGATAATGCTCAGAAGAGCTAAGGGAGCTGAGAAAAAGAGTCCCCAGTTTGCTGCCCCTTCACATCTCCCAGACTGAATTGTGAAGACGAGATCATAAGCTTGATTTCCAAGGTACCTGGGTCCACATCTGGACCTACAAGAAATCATCCCCCTTTCCTCCTCAGGGCTTGAGAAGAGACTCAGCTAAATGGGTCTGAGGTGTAGCAGGCAGCAGCCACCCAGTCCACAGGACACAGACTCCTAGATTCTGGCTAGGCCCAAGGGCAGGCAAGTTGAGTCCAGAGCATTGTATATTCTCAACAGCTGGAGGCCCCATGAAGGAATCCCAGAGTCTTAAATTTTCAGAATGAGAGAATCCATGGTCACTCAGCACCTAATTTGAGGCAGACTGCTAGGATACTGTTTGGCTTTTCTCCACTCTGACTCTGATGCCCAGCGCTCTGGAGTCCCAGATTTCCCCTATCTGACCAAAGTAATCATTAGCACTTGCACAAAAGGTACAAGGGGGCGGAAAGGGAGTTGGCATGCTGTTTCTCCAAAACATAGGAGAGGGGAGAGGAGAGGCAAAGGAATAAAGACAAACCAAACCCAGGTTTGGAATTCTGTGAGAATGTCCCTCATCCTTTACTAGCAGATGTTTTAACAAAAGTAGAGGTATTTGGCTAAGTCTGTATCTAGGGACCAAATTCTTTTTCAGTAAACCAAGAGGAAGGGCATTTTTTTTGACATTTATTTCTTTGATATAGTTTTCCTTTATATAAAACCTGGCCAACTGTGTATCTTTAATGCGAGCTGGACAGGCAGTGTTTGTGGCAGAGTCGCCCCTCTCTTCAGCTACCTGGCCCCATTGCACCCTGAAAAGCAGCCTGCAGGGTCTCCCATTGTTTCCCCAGAGCACCTGCCCGGGGGAGCTGCTGCCACTCACAGGTAAAACCCATCAACTTCCAGGGAAAGCTGAAGGAGAACACTCTTTTCCAGGGGGATGGGGAAACATGCCACTTGCCCTCTACAAAGAAAGCTTCTTAAAATGCAGGTATGCGGGTAGTCACTGGGTCCCCAGTCCTATCCTCTCACCCCACCAATGCCAACTGTCCCACATCACTGCCGGTCTCTCTCCCAGCATCAGCCCCACCTTGTTACCTCGAAGAGCTCCCCAGACGGTCTCAGACAGAAGGAAACACTGCTCATTGTTTATGGTCAGGGTGTCTGGAATGACAGAAATGACCCAACGTGGTTAAAGATTTCTACTCTCAGATTACATACCACATGTTCTGTACAAATCCTTGGATTAAAAGACAACAGCAAGATCACTTTCTTTTTCTTTCAAAGAGGAGACGTTCCCAGAGCAGGGCAATTGCAGGCGGCCAGGCCTGGAGCCAGAGTGGAAGGGTGGTTACCTAGGGGCTCTGTAGACCCTAGGAGATGACACATGACGAGGGTCAGGCTAGAGCAGAGTCCTCCACAAGCCAACACCTGCTTGAGGGTCAGTTTCTCCCCCAAGAAACATGAACTCCTGCCAGCCTTTAGCTGGAAGTATGAAGTCACCTGCTGGCAAAGGGAACAGTGATGCTCGGAGGGGTGAGTCCAGGTTCTGATGTTCACAAAGACTTTGTAACCACCCTCCTTTCCCCAGGCTTCCGCTACCTCATCCAAGAATGTGAGGAAGAAGCCAAGACTTGAATTTCACTTTGGAGACTGAGAAGTGCCCAAATGCTGCTGATCAGGAAAGACAGGAGGCAGTTACAGGACTTGATCTCATCTCAATTCAAATGACCAAAACTCCTCTTTCCTGTGTAGGATCTCTTAGACAATATCAGCAAGTATACACACATTCTTAAAATGGCAAAAGAATTATGCTCAGTCCAGAAGGTAGGCGTATTCTGGGACTCAGTGAACAGCCAGTGTGACCGTCCAGTCAGCCTGCAGACACTGGTTAGAGGGCATAGGAAACACTCACCGTTTATGGCTCTTGGCACTTAGTCCTCGCAGTCATGGATGGCTCCAGGCCTAGCCTCAGCAATTTAAGCCAGGCCACCCAGAGCTCCAGCTCCAGACAAGCGCTTGCTCTTCTAGAATGGGAACAGGGTACTTACAATTCTCCACTGACTCCAAAGAAGGAAGCTGCTCACATCCAGGACTGACTACAAGGATAACCAGTGACTGCTTCTCCAATGTTTGCTGTTCTCCTGCAAGGACAGTGTACACTTAATGTGGCTGACCTGCCATCTGAGGCAGCAGGCAAAACCAAAGACCAAAGGAGGGTCCCCAGCTCTAGTCCCTTCAGTTTGCCTGCCTGTGGCAAGAGGGGAGCCAGAGCAGGGCATGCACCCTTGGCACATGCGCTGCCTAGTCACCTGTGTGACTTTTTCATTTTGGTTGTGCTCCCCTCTCTCCCCAGTGACCCACCCTGACCATGTATGAATGATCTGGTGTCAGCCCTTTGTAACCAGGACTGTAGATTTCTGGCTTGATCCAGTCCAAATACACATTTTTAAGGCCCTAGCAACTGCTTTGAAACTAGAGGCAGCTCTAGAGCACTGCTACTCAAAGTGTGGTCTATGGGTTAGCTGCTGATCTGTACACTGTGTTACTGGTTGGTCACCAGACAGGAAGCTTACATGATGCCAGAATGTAAATCAAGTATGTCAGAACAAACACACTGTTAGTTCTAACACTTTTTTCATAGCAAGGTGTTGATGAAGGGAACAGTTTCACATTCTGGTATGTATGCTTCCCATCTCATTGCAGACTGGCACTTGACGTAGCACTGCTCTTGAAGGCTCCAGATGAAGACTTTCCAACCTTGTAAAATGGGAGCTAATGGGAGCAGATGAAGACAAGGGGATCTCCTATGCAAAGGAGGCCTGAGATGATCCAGCTGGTGTCCCAGCAAAGGCATATGGTCATCAGCCCATCTGCTTCCTTCCCTCCTCTTCTCTATCCAGGTTCTTTCCCAACAGTAGAAAGCCACGTAGTCTGAGCCCAACATGCTATCGCATAGAGTCTGACAAACCCAGTATACGCTGAAAAAAAGACAAAATACCAATGCTGTCTCTTCTCACCCTCCTACTAGTTCTTCTCTGTGACCTTCAGTACAATTGTGATTGTACTGTCCCAAGCTTGAGCCTCAACCAGTTAACTGCCACTCGTCCAAAATGGAAACCATCCTTGTGTCTATAGATGCTTATGGCATACAAAAGGTCAATGATCTCTCTCTCTCTCTCTCTCTCTCTCTCTCTCTCTCTCTCTTTCTCTCTCCTTTCTGGAGCCACATGCATTCCCACTGGCACCGCAACATCTATGATTCCTATGGGACTACATAGCCAGGGACAGAATGGCCTGGCAGAAGGCAGGGAGAGAGAATCCAGAACCAAGTTGTAACACCAAATGTTATTTGTCTCTAGACAGAAGGAACCCAAGAGCCTTGAACCATCTCAAGGAAAGCTTGCTCACCCCTCCAGAGCATGACCACCTGGCTGCATCTGAGCTCTCTGGTCTGCCAAGAAGGAACAATAAGGGGCCCTTTCCAACCATCCTGAACAAAAAGATTCTCTTCCCTCCCAGTGAACAGCCTGTATCCTCACTCTAATACCTACCTAAACTCTGCAGGGAAAAAGGAATTTGAGGTTTCTCTGGGCCAGGCCAACTCACAACTCCATTTTAAACCCTAAAAACTCAACCCCATAAACATAGAAGGACAATCAGGCTTTCAGGGCCAGGACCAATCTCAAAGGAGGACTCAACTGAGAAGTGGTGGTGAAGAAACTATAAAAGAATATTCCTCCTTAAACTATGCCTTCATCCCGTACCTCCTTGTCCCCACTCTGTCACATATCTCAGAGCCTCAATATCACTATGTGGAGAGTGCATCTGCATATCTATCCAGGCAGCCTTCCCAAGGAGGGCAAAGTCATTACTTTAGTATTAATCCTCTGGATCTCACTCAAGCTACCAAACAGGAGAAATCACAAATAATCTGTATGCAAATGCCATGGTCACTGTCCCAGGGACAAGAGAGGCTATACAAACGCCAGGTTTATCTGAATTATTACTTGAAGACAAGAAAACAACTAATTTTTGTTGTTGTTGCTCTATCTTACTTTTCTAAAACACATCTGCACTCTGCTCTCTAAATCCATAGTCATTTAGGGAGAGGGTCACAGATTCTTTTGAAGATCTAAATGAAAATGAAAGGATCTTCCCCCTAGAACAGTGATGGCGAACCTTTTGAGCTCGGCGTGTCAGCATTTTGAAAAACCCTAACTTAACTCTGGTGCCGCGTCACATATAGAAATTTTTTTATATTTGCAACCATAGTAAAACAAAGACTTACATTTTTGATATTTATTTTATATATTTAAATGCCATTTAACAAAGAAAAATTAACCAAAAAAATGAGTTCACGTGTCACCTCTGACACGCGTGTCATAGGTTCGCCATCACTGCCCTAGAACAATGCCCCTAAATTAAGGGCTCATCCCTCCACCTGTGCCACTAATCTCATGGTAAAGAACCCCTATTCTAAGTGACTCATCTGGGTTTGGGCTGCTGCTTTAAAAAGCTTGAGGGGGAAAATCTGGGGGAGCTGGTGATGTGAGAGCTGCAAAACAGGAGGGACACCGGTAACTTAAAAGGAAGTAAATAGAGTATCATTGTGGTTTTCCACCTCCAACTTGCTATTCCGAAGAGAGAAGAAAATAGGCAGGGAATAGGCTAGCCACCTCTGCACACACCCACACAGACTGCACAGAGAAGCACCCAGGTGTGGGAGGCACAGGACAGGAAACAGCCCATCAGGCAGCAATCTCATGGGCACATTCACAGTAAGCCCAGGGGGGACAGGAGGAAATCCTGAAGCCTCAAGTGCTCAGGAAGCAGCCTGGAAAACAGAACAAGGAGCTAGGAAATCAGGAAAGGTAGGTTCTGGTTCTGGTTCTATTGGTGCCAAGCAGAGTGAATCTCAGGCTCCCATTTCCTCCCATGGAAACAATGACAGGGCGGGACCACATCATGTCTTCCAGGCCCCATTTCATGACCACTGCCTCCTATCACCGCAGCTCCCTCATCTCCCTGCCTTCGGTGAACTTGCTCTTTTAGGGTTCACTGAGAAGTTTGTATTTTTCTTTTTAATTAAAAAGTTGAAAAATTTGAACAGTACAGAGTGTTTAAAACAAACTGTCTTTGATACCCCTCCTTTGTCACTCTCTCTGAAGAGATAACCACTGTTAGTTTTCTACCCTTGTGTCCCGTTTTTAAACATAATTTTGCTTTATTCATCACAGACAGATCCACTGGATATGAAACTCAGAGTTCCTTTTATCCCCAAAGTGCCAGTGGCGAACCATCTTCCATCTGCTCTCTGTTGCGATCCTCTCCCACCTTTACTTACTTCCCTCCTGCCCTAGAAGTGGTGGGCCAGCACCTCACATTCTAGCCAGTACTCTCAACAACCTGTCTCTTTTATCTTCTGTTGCATTCAGTGGGCAAAACTCTCAACCCTAAAAATCATGTATCAGTGGGATTGGGCCACTGGTAAAATCATGGTCTCTCATCTTGGCTGGGCCCTGGATGCTGCCCTGAAAATCTTGTCTCTGCCATTGCTATTTTTTCTATTCTCTGTAACAGCTATTTCAAACGTATACTGATATAGTAGGCAGTTAAGACAGGCATGAGCAGAGTAGGATAGGCCAGGTACAGAGATCACCAGGGCAGAAAGCTGGTATGAACAATTGTTGGGTGGGACCTTGCCCTCAGGGTGACCTTTCCTCCTCTTGCATATCTCTGGTCATTCCTCTTAGACTTCCTAACCCAGTGGTTCTCAACCTTCCTAATGCCGCGACCCTTTAATACAGTTCCACATGTTGTGGTGACCCCCAACCATAAAATTATTTTTGTTGCTACTTCATAACTATAATTTTGCTACTGTTATGAATCGTAATGTAAATATCTGATATGCAGGATGTATTTTCATTGTTACAAATTGAACATAATTAAAGCATAGTGACTAATCACAAAAACAATATGTAATTATATATGTGTTTTCCGATGGTCTTAGGCGACCCCTGTGAAAGGGTCGTTCGACCCCAAAGGGGTCGCGACCCACAGGTTGAGAACCGCTGCTCTAGACTCATACACCTCTGCTCCTCAAATGTCTCAAAAGCACCTTGAAGCTTAAATACAAAACTGAACCAACTCTTCATTCCTTTTCCTGGCTGATCATCTCTCTCAGTTTGATAACAGCACCATCTATTAAATCAATAGATCATAAACCCAGACCATAAACCTCCTCCTCCCCCCACCTTTTTAAGTAGATCTCAAGTTAATTCATTCAATATTTACTGTCTGTCTACTATGTATCAAACACTGTGTTAAGCACTGAGATTACAACAGTGGAAAAGAAAGATCCAATTAAGTCTTATAACTACAAATCCTTATTATAACATCATCATCATCATCTTCCCACTTCCATTGGTCAATGCCTTAATTCAGCCTCTCATAAATTCTCACCTGGATGACTATAAAAAAATCTCCCAGGTGGTCTCTCCCTGTCTCCATATATACCCCATTTCAATCTACTATCCTTTGTGATCTTTTAATATGAAAATCAGATTATGACAATCTCTGCTCAGAGTCCTCCAGTGGCTCCCATAGCTTTCAGGATAAAGTCCAGAATCCACTGGATGACAGTAAGAACTCCAGCCGTGTCTTTCTGTTGTAGAAACTCTGTATAGAAACTCTCACAGTAGCACAATGAACTCTTTACAGAACCGTGGATACCCCCAATTTTCTCCATACTTTTCTTTGCACACATTGCTTCTTCCAATTGAAACAAATTTGCATTGCTTCCACATCTCACCTGATTAAGAAACAGTGCTGGTTTTCCTTTTATAAAGCTTTGCTATTAGGCCCCCACCCTTTCCTAAGAGACCTTCCTATGTGACCATGAATCAATACATATATACATTTTTCATGACATTTATCTTAATATACGGTGTTTGTCCATTTCCTCACTGAGGCTGTGAGTTCCTCAACAGCAGGGACCAATCTCAGAGTCTTTGTATTCCCAGTACCTGACACAATAAATATTTCCTGAAAATAATGAATGATCCTAGAATTTAAAAATGCATACTTGGGAGGAAACCAAGATGGCGGCATAGGTAAACACCGGAGATTGCTGCCTTGCACAACCACTTCAAAAATACAACTAAAAGACGGAACGGACATCATCCAGAACCACAGGAAGGCTGGCTGAGTGGAAATTCTACAACTAGAAGGAAAGAGAAAAGCATACCGAGACTCAGAGGAGGTGCGGTGCGGAAGTAAAATACAAAGGTGCGGAGGTGCATGCGGAGAGGGCTGGTAGCTGAGGACACGATTGTCTTTTTCAATCAGGAGGGAGTCTCAGGCTCTGAGCTCCAGTTCCAGGCGAGTCTCTGGGGACCCAGACTCATAGGGGAGAAACGGGACTGTCTGGCATCGGTCGGACCTCGAGGGCAGCTTTCTCTCGGAGGCACTCGCAGTGATTGCCAGGGCCTCTGAGGGCAGGACTGAGAGCAGCCATACTGCTTGCTCCGCCCACCCTGTTGATCCCCTGGGACCCCGCCCCGCCCAAGC
>NW_005370944.1:3727441-3737865 GCF_000412655.1 Myotis brandtii | reverse complement strand
CTATGGATGAGGACAGTGGGTGGGGAGTGAGGGCAGAGGGTGGGGTGGGAACTGGGTGGAGGGGAGTTATGGTGGGAAAAAAGAGGAACCAATGTAATAATCTGAACAATAAAGTTTTAATTTTAAAAAAAAGGGAAAAAAAAAAGGACATTCTAACCTGGCTGGAAGTTGTATGCCCTGGGGACCTGGGAGTCAACCTTGGAGAGCGGACCATTCTCATTCAAGAACTGCCTATTATCATGGAAAGATTAACTATCTTCTTGCCCAAATAATGGAGTCCCACCCCAGCCTGCATAGCCTACTTCCCCATGCCTGTAATCCCTACTTCCCCATGTAATCCTTGTCCTACCCTATATAAGCAGTTGGTTTTTGGTGGGCTACAGAGCAGATTTTTGTGGATGACCTGCTGCTCTCCCACACTGCTGGCATTATTGGAATAAACATTGATATATGATTCAAAAATAAAATATAATAAAATAAAAAAATAAAAATAAAAATGCATACTTAATGTTATCTATGCATAATGATTATGTTACATGATAATCATGTATAGACAAACAGTAAAATAAAATAAAATAAAATAAAAAAATAAAAATAAAAATGCATACTTAATGTTATCTATGCATAATGATTATGTTACATGATAATCATGTATAAATGACAAACAGTTAATGTAGAGATTACTTTTATACACCCAAACCTAGTATTTTTGGGACTGGGGTGGAGATGGTAAGAAGATATACGGGCATACAGAAAGTACCTTTTTAGACACTGCTCTGAAAAGGGGTCCATAAATCTAAAGATTCATGACTTTTCACTTTTCTGGACAGAACAACTCATTGCTACATTAGGGTATCTGGAAACTGTCTTTACCTCAATGCACAATAGCCTCTCCTTCCACCAGACCTTCTCCTCCCTCAATCAAAACATTTCTATCATATCAATGTGTTTAATTCACAGGATCTTAGCAGCATGGAGAAAACACATTCATTTTGGTTACAAATTGGCATTTGGTTTGGTTTCTGGAGCGGAAACTAGGAAAGTCAACCCAGCCTTTGGCACCTTCCCACTCTTTCAGGTCTACCCAGCCCTATATGTCCTTGTACTTGCCTAGGCTGGTGCCAATGTTACTGGTTCTCCATGTCCACTTTGTTCCCCTCCCTCTAACCCCTTTATATACATAACATCCAGGCTTCCTTTCCGGATACTCAACCTAATAAAAACCCTTGAAATAATGCATTTTCCACTCATTTTTTCATTCCAACCAAAATATATTGAGCACTTACTGTGCATCAGGAACTATGCTAGGTGCTGGGGCAGTTAAAAAGAAAAACAAGCCCTGGTCCCTGCCCTTGAGGAGCACACAGTCTAGTGGGAGAGACAAATACAAACAACAGTTACAAAACAGCGCGATAAGGACTACAGTAGATATTATAGCTATCTCCAAAAAGGGAAGCAGGCTTAACCTTGGAGGGAACCTCTGTCCAGGAACCTTGAACCCCGAGTTGGTGTTTGCCAGGCCATCAAGAGGAGATGAGGTACTCCAAAGCCTGGGAAGCAGTTAGTGCAAAAGTACACTAGTGTGGGTAGGGAAAGAGGCAAGGCCCCCGCTGTCAAACTTCTTATCCCAGTAAAGCAGGAGTCTGAGAAGCCAGCTGCCTGAGCCTGGAGCCCCTCCATAGTGCTGCTGAATTCAGTTTGGACCATGGTGCATCCTCCCGAGTCCCAAGATTGTGCATCCTCCAGAGACGTCTAATTCCTACTCAGAAGTGCAACTGGTCCAGACCACAGATGAATCCTGGATGCTCTTCCTTCCGTCTTCTTTTGTAAAAGTTGTAGTTAAAAGTTTTCTTTTCCCCTCTACTTTTAAAACTTGATGTATTCTCCTCCTCTTCCCCTATGACCACATTGAAAACATCTCCCTATAATTATACACTCCAAGAGATAACCTGGTTAACATATTGCACAGTGTTTCAATTTTTGAGAAGACATAGATTATTAATTTTTAAAACAAAAAGAGAGCCTAATACATATTAGTAACTTTTTTCCACTTACCAAAATGATCTGCAAATCTTTTAATATCAACATATATAAATCTACATCACTTGTAGATGCTGAATAGAATCCCATTTTTGAGATATACTTTAAAGATTTAAAGTCCTAACTTCTCTCCTCTTTGTTGACATCTGGACATACTTTGAAGTTTTTGACATTATAAACAATATCTAATAAATAGTTGTGTGTATCCTTTTTAAAAAGTGTTTGTGAGAGATTTCTGTAGGAAAATTCCTAGAGGTGAAAATGTTAAGCCAAAGATATGAAAGATTTTTGTTTCGATATTGCCAAATTACTCTTCTAAAATTATTGCACTGATTTATATCTGAACCAACATATGTGGGCCCATCTCTTCAAATCCTTCCAAAACTAGACTGTCTCAATGCTTTTTCATTAGTGCCAGCCTGATAAATATATCATTTTAAAATTTGTATTTCTTTAATAATGAATAAATTTGAGCACTGCTTTGTATTTACTGGCTGTATTCTTTATACTTTTTTTGGTTAATTTCCTTTTATTGATTTGTAAAGGTCTTTCTAGATTTTAAACTTGTCTTCTAAGGTTGTAAATATTCACTCTATTTTGACTTTTATTCTATCATTCATTCATTCATTCATTCATTCATTCATGTTCATTTTCACCTGAGGATGTTTTTCCATTGGTTTTCAAAGAGAATGGAAAGGAGGGAGAGAGGGAAGAGGAAAGACAGACAGAGAGAAACATCAATGTGAGAGAGACACATAGATTGGTTGCCTCCCGCCCGTGCCCTAACCAGGGCTGAGGACAAACCCACAACCCAGGTAATCAAACCCGGGATCCTTCTGTGCAACGGCCAACACTCTATCACTGAGCCACACCGGCCAGGGCATGACTTTTATTTTTTAATCTTATGGGTTATTTCGCTTTACTTTTATGCAGTGAAATCTGTTCATTTCTTCCTTTATGGTTTCCTTTATTTGCTGGCTTAGCAAGTCCTCCTCTACCCCTAGGAGTATATGAATAGTCTCCTTTATTTCCTTCTAATATTTTTATGGCATACCTTTTATCTTTAGATCTTTAACCCACCTGGAATTTCCTTTTGTGATTGATATGAGGTAAAGATTTAATTTTTTTCTAAATGGATAATAAGCCATCCCTACCCATTTATTGACTAATCTATCTTTTCACTTTTAACTGGAAATTCACCCTTTATCACATATTAAGTTCTCATGTATATATGAACTCTTACTTATTTCTGGAACTTATTTTCTTGGCAATCTTACAGGCAGCGAAATCTACCATGTCATATTTCTATCACCTTTTGTCACTCTGCCCAATATATAATTGCCTCTGCTCATTTTTGGACCCACACTCCCATTCCTGTAAGTGTTTGCTCTCCTCCACAAACCACCTGCACTACATGTCACCCACTCCCACAAACCTTCTAGAATCTTGTTCCACGGTTATTTAACTATCAAATTATTAGTCTTTTCTACTTCCTCCTTAACAGAAGTTGGCTCTCCTAGGAATGCTACCTCTCCTACAAGTCATTCTGAGGCAGCTCCTTCTCAATCCTCGGGTTGGGATCTGGGGTTGCTGTCAGGCCTTTTAGCATCAAGTGAAAACAAAATAAAACAAAATAAAAACGCGCCTGACGTGTGGCTCAATAGTTGAGCATCATCCTATGAACCAGGAGGTGATGATTCAATTTCGGGTATGGGCATATGCCTGGGTTATAGGTTCAATCCCCAGTAGAGGGCGTGCAGGAGGCAGCCGTCAATGATTCGCTCTCATGATTAATGTGCCTATATCTCCCTCTCCCTTCCTCTCTGAAATCAATAATACATTAAAAAAACAAATCACACAAAAATGCTCTTCTGTGGCTCATGCCATCCAGCTGTAAAATCTTGAGCCTCTCCTTGTCACAACAGTCTGCAACTTCCTGGTTACTTCTTTATTTACCCAAGATTCTAAAGCTTGCTATTATCCCAGATGATTTTAATACTCAAGAGGAAGAACTAACCCACATTCTGGCTTAGCAGTTATCCAACACCTTTTTCCTCCTCACCCCCACCCCCACATGGTCACCTTTTGGAAATTCTTGTCCCCTGGAAGTGCTCCAACTCATTCTCTCAAGCTTCAGTACCATGCAGCTGTTTGCTAGAAACTAGACCCCTCACACTTAACAGGTCCAAAATCAAACTTACTTTTTATTATTCTCACCCCACTTCTAGCCTCTTAATCAGTATCTGTCTCTTTTCATTCCATCCTTCCTCCCTTCCCTTCCTCTCCTGCTGTTTTCCATCTTTGTCAGTGGCAGCAGAAGACATTCAAATTGCTACATCATAAATCTGGAGTGTTTCTCAGATGATTTGGGTCTACTTCTCTAGCTTCAGAAACTGCTGGCTCACCCTGGAACTGTGTGCTTCAACCATACTGACCTCAAGTTCCTTGAATATGGCATGAAAGCTTCTTTCCTGAAGGCTTTTCCCACATGCAGTTCTTTTTATGTGGATTACTACGTCCACCTCCACCAACTCCTACTTTCAGATCTGATTAGACAGCTCTTTATGGAAGCCTCTCAAAATGTACCTACAAATGCACACACACACTTGGGTCAGGTGCTCCCAAAGCACATTGTACCTCAATTATCAGCAAAAATCACACTTCTTTGTATGTCTGAATTCCCACTTCCAGAGACTGTAAATTCTTTAAGGATGGGGGCAGTTCAATTAATATTCTTTGGACCAGAGCTACTGACAAACTATAGTTACTTAAAATCCTACTGGCACTAAGATGGATGGAAGGAAAGAAGTCAGCCAGAAATACTACTGGAATATTGATAATGATGGGCCAGGTATCAAAATATTCATAGCCTGAGTGCTATCGATTAAATAATTAGATGTTAGAAGTAATTAACACTAGAGTGTGATTCAAATCGCTATTTGGTATAATACTTGATGAAGACACTTACGAGTCGATTACCCCACGATTGTACAGTAAAAAGAGCACAATATCTGCAGACAGACAGGCCTGACTGGAATTTTTGCTCTACTCCTGCCAGCTGTAACCCTGGATATGTCATTCAGCCTCTGTGAGGCTCAGTTCTGAAGGATGGAGATAATACCAACCTCACAGAATTGTTAGGAAGATCAAGGGCATAGTATACAGCAAGTGCCAAACATTCAATAAATGCTAGTTTCTTTCCATTTTCTACTTCCATTTTCCCCATAGGTCAGGGGCTGGGGGCCTTGTGGGATAACCATACCATTAGCAGCAACTTCCCCAAGGGCATTTCATGAACTTCTTTCAGAAGCCTGAAGGCTCCATGACTGTGTGATGCCACCTTGTATAACAAACAGGCTGACACTCAACATATAAGAGGAACATAAGCTTGGAACTCTGAATCTGCCTCAAACTAGGACTGTGGCCCCAGTCAAAAGATCAAAGCTACTAATGTGGGATCCCAGTACTAGTTACCATCAGGACAAAGTCAAACAGGACAGAATTAAAAACTTTTCATCCAGTGTACCTGGTAAGCCATTTCCCTTGTTCCCATTCCAAAGCTTTACAAAAGGGGAGGCTGCTTACTGACACCTGAGCTGGCAAATGCCCAAATTTCTACACCTGAGCACACATGTCCAAAGCAAAGAGCTCTACACTATAGCCAAACCCCAACTAACCTCAAATGTGGCCACAATGATAGCACACCACTATTGGCTGGAGATCAGGATTGAGTGCATTTCAGGAAGCTTCCAGTGGTCGCCAACCGGTGGTCCACAGACCATTGGTGGTCCGTGAGGTCCAAAAGGTTGGCGACCGCTGGTTAAGCAATAACAGAAGCTTAAAACAGAAGCAAAGGAAATGAAAGAGAGAAGTTCTTATTAGCTAGAACCAGGAATAGAGAAGAGAAGCAAATCCGTTTCTATGACAATGAACTACAGACCATAAACCTTGAGGCAGATCACAGAAAACCATTCCACAAAAACCTCTCTCACGTCTACAGACACAACCTCCTCTCTTCAGCTGACCTTGCTGTCAGTGCCCCCACAAAGTGGGAGAAAGGTCCTACTTAATCCAACTGGTTAAACCTCTTGATGGTGCACACTGACTCTACTCTTATCACTTATTTCCAGGGCCAGCAGGGGAAATTTACAAAAATGCAGAAACATAACAGTGACCTTCTTCATTTCTAAAAGAAGAATTGGTTAGGCAATAAAACTTTCCTTCTGTATAATCAACAGGAAAAGGATTAGTTTTATGCCTTTAACAGGCTAATATATTGACAACGAGCCCCAGAAAGAGGCTGTATAGCTATAAGAAAAAAAAAAAAAAGCCTAAACCTGCTATTAGAAACAAAAACAAACCAAAAAAAGAAGGTACCAACAGGCAAAACTCTACAATGCCCTGCTTCACTCGTTTGGTGGTGAGGAAGTGGGTGAAAGAAGAGCAGGAGGGACACCACTAGACTGACTTTTTATTTTTGTGTTTTTTTAAAAAATCACTGAATTCTTCCTTCTACTTACATGTAAAGACATTCATCACTATCTCCTTGTTATCTTCAGAAATGTTTGGAATATAGGCAGATTATTTTAAAAGCAGCAGTAGCTACT
The DNA here is from genome assembly GCF_000412655.1 of Myotis brandtii. NCBI lineage: Eukaryota > Metazoa > Chordata > Mammalia > Chiroptera > Vespertilionidae > Myotis > Myotis brandtii. The sequence goes on along the minus strand of NW_005370944.1, from coordinate 3,731,218 downwards.
TGGAAATTAAGCAGGCTGCCCCAGGGCACATCCTATATAATAAAAGCCTATGCAAATCAACCGAACTGCGGAACAACTGGTGGAATGACCAGTCGTTATGATGTGCACTGACCACCAAGGGGCAGATGCTCAACACAGAAGCTGCCCCCAGCCCGCAGGCCCCAGGCCAGCCAGGGCGGGTGCCAGTGGGGGTCCCCCAATCGCCCTGCCAGTTGCCCCACAGATCAGCCCTGATCGCCAGCCAGGCCTAGGGACCCTACCCGTGCACGAATTTTGTGCATCGGGCCGCTAGTAGTTAAATAAGTGACTAGTAAACATTCTCTGGCTGATTCCTGAATAAATCATGCTCCAGACCAAGTGCTCCACTATATACAGTCTTCAAGCAGAAAATACAAGGCAGGGGGATCAACAATGGCTCAAGGAGGATGTGAGGGCGATCTGGCTGCGACATCTGTCACCCCATTGATCGCCAGGGTTGATTCGGCTGATCTGGCTGGCTAGGCGGGTGTCCCCCTCCTCCCTCACCGATCCATGTGCGTCCCTCCCGAAGCTGCGCGCTCGGTCGAAGAGGACGACCTTCCCCCCAGAGGAGAGGACCGGTCTTCGGTCAAGGGTATACGAGTAGCTGCGCTCCCCTGCTAGAACAATGGCTCAAGGAAATAAGACTTGAATTTTTCATTAACCAGGCCCAGACTACCACACACACCTTGATCAAGCAGAGCTCCTTGGGCTCAGTACTATCCAGATTATCTAAAAAACGTTACAAATTAGTAGTAAAGAAAAAACCAGAGAGGAGAGGCTGATTGAGGCACAACAATTATTTTGCTCCTAAAAACTAGATCCTTTTACCTATCCCCTTTCCAAATCTTATTATTTCTCCTCCTTATGTGTCCCTCTATTCTCCTTCACAAGAAAAATAATTCTACTACAGAATTCTATGTTGCTTTCTTCCTCTTTTGCTTTTAAAAGAAGAAACTCAGTGGAAATCAAGTTAATGATAATTAACTTGGTCTTGTCCTTGTTATGGGAAAGGTTAAAATACACAGCCACTAGTCCAATTAGAGTGGAGAAAACCAATCAGCATTATTCGTTCTCTCCAGCCATTAAATACTATGGCTTCAATCAACTAGTTTCAGGGAAAGCAAAGAAGACAGCAGGCAAATGACATAATCAGATTTAGCCACTTAACCTAAAAAATTAGGGCTTTGTCAGTTCCATTAATCACCCAAAAAAGTATTTGGGCAACATTAGATGGGTGCCATCCCAAATGATCAGATCTTTGATTTGCAAACACAATGTGGCTTAATAACCAAAACACAGAACTAGATATCTAGAGCCTAAAATAATTCCATTTAACAGGTTTAACAATATGTAGCACACACTCTCCAGTTGACAGAAACACCTCTCAATGACAGGTAGCAAATCCTAAACATCTCCATAGATCACTTAGCAGCTGGAGAGCTATGGCTAACCCTTGAAGGTGAATTCAGACTAGAATGGAAACTCAGTACTAGACTTGTTTTCAGAAAAGGGAAGTATGAATCTCACTGAATTCGAGGTTCAGATCAAAACCAGAAGTTGTGCTACATTAAGAAAAACACTGGTCTACAACTATAAGGAAGTTATTCGGAGGAACGGGATGAAAAGCAGTTAGCTAAGATCTAACTTGCATATGTTGTTTTCTTTACTAAAATCAGCCCCCAGGAGAAATATACCCTTGTTTGGGCCTTGTTGATGGTACTTTCCTCTCCATAAATTCATCTCTTCCTACCCCCTCCCCAGAAATAGGATTATAGCTCAAGTCTTCTGAAAGCCTCACCAGAAAACTGTTTCAAAGGGAAGGCTCCATGGGAAGGACAACAGAGAAAGAAGTTACTCATATGTCTTTGGTAATGTTCATCCAAACCAGTTTTTATTATCTTTCAATTGATAAGAACTCCTCAACTAGTAGAGTAAATTCATTCACAAAAAGGTAATAAAATGAAATAAACATTTTATTTAATTTCTTATCTGTCTCCAAATCTATTTCATTAGGAATTTACAGCACCTTACTGTTACATAACCATGGTTTGTATTTTCTTGATTAAACTGTAGCTCTACTGTAATGGAGGTAAAGGCTTAATTTAGAAGTACAGGAATTATCCTAATTTATACAATAGTAGTAAACATCCTAATTACCTACCTTTTGAGCATTTTATAATACACTGTGTCCTTTTGCTTCATATTTCCCCACTTGGACTGTAAAACTTGAACCTAGGTCTTCTACTTTTCTTATAACATCCATAGTGCCCACCACTAGGATAGGCACAAAGCCAGGCCCTAACTGTTCTATATAAAACTAAACATATTTTGAGTGCCAATCCTGCTAGGCATTCTAATATTTGTCACAAAGGACTAAGAGAAATATGTGATATACCACACAACAATAGCAGGCCTTTTATCCTCCCAGCCTAACGCATTTCACCTTGATGCCAAGACTCTCTGTCATTCTCTAACTGCCATCTGCTTAATTACATGCTTTTAATTCTATATCAAATGAGAATTTTTGTGAAAGTAATTTAAGCACAGTTGAAATATCACTCAAAATGATGTTACCATATGGCCCAACCATAAATATGGTTTCCACTCATAACACCTACACGTCACAACCAGACAACTAGATTCCAGATTTTCAAAACTCTAAATTTTACAACCATAAAATAGAATTTGATTCTTTTGTGTTGCTGACTGCACTCATTAATTTGCTTTAAAATAATAATCTTCAAACACAATTTTCAGCAGCTGCCTTAAAGAAAATTGCTAACCCCTGCTAATTTAGATAAAACCAATATCCAAAGCACTCCAGACTTTTCATTTAATCCCACTTTATCTCCATTCCCCAACCTCATTCCTCACCACTCCCCAGCCCCCACCCTCATCACACATACCAGCCCAGCACTTTTGAGATCAATCATAACCCTCTGTGACTGCTCAAGCCCTGTACCCTTCCTGGAATACCTTCCTTTCAGTCCAGGCCCATTATATTCACCACCTCACTATAGGTGGTTGCTCAAAACTCATTTTCTTACGGAAGTGTTCTATGATTTCTCTCACGGTTTAAACATTTCCTGAACATGCTATGTGTCAGACACTGCCATGTAATTTTGCGTAGATCAATACATTTCTCACGTTTTGTTATACGAATTTTGAATGTCAGCTCTGGTCTCTACCCAGCCCTGGCCACAGCTTCACTAGGACCCTGTGACCCTTGAACACCGTAAGAGGGATCTCCTTAGATGTCCATTGGCACAGTAACTGTAGTCCTATAGCAGGCATTTTGGGTGAAATACAGTCCGAGGGCAGGAGTTCAGTGAAGTGAATGGCATTAGTGGACTAAACCTTGGGGAGGCTGGGACAGCCCGAGGGACAGGGCAGGAGAAAGTGGAGACTACAGGGTAGGGCAAAAGCCCGACGAAGGGCGTCTCAGGAAGTCTCTGGGGGCGTTGTCCCAAGGCAGGCAGCCTCAGAGCCCAGAACCAGGGGGGGCAGGGCCGGCTCACCTGTGAGGGCAGCACGTTGCCAAGACTCGGAACCGAAGAGCAGGTCACGGTAGCGCTGGAAAGCCTCGTCGAGGACGGAGCAGCCCGACTGCGCGGCCGATCTGACGTGGTACTTGAATTGGAAGCTGTGCGGGGAGATGGTGTAGTGCCAGTCGGAGGTCTGGATGTATTGGGGCCAAGGCCACAGGGCCGTGGCGGGCCCAGCGAACGCTGCCGCCAGCAGCAGCGAGAGCCAGAG
>NW_005370944.1:3704126-3727405 GCF_000412655.1 Myotis brandtii | reverse complement strand
CCCGCCAGTCTCCTCGGTCCCAGCGGGCCGGACCACGTGACTGCCCGGTCAGGTGAGCGGCGCCCGCGTGACAACCGGCGTGTCACGTGACCGGGTGCGGCTCTTCACCCGCGATTCCGGAACACAACCCTGCCCCTTCTCCTGGCGACCCCGGGCCTCCAGCGACTTGGGCAGCCGAGGGTGATGGGCATCGGCGATGGCCTGGTGCCGGCTGCTCGAGGGCCTGGTGGCGCATTCGCTGGTGTTCACCGCCGATGCCATGCCTGCCCTCATCATAGAGCTGTGAGCGCCCCAGGCTATTGAAGTGCCGCGAAGGGAGCAGGAAAGGAAAGTCCTCAGACTGGGGACTTCTAGGCTGAATCATGAAGGAGGAATGAGAGTTCCAGGAAGCAGAAGAGAGGATTAAAACCACAGATTGTGATTCGAAATGCTGTGGGGCTGGGATTAGGTAGTAGGAATGGCCCTTCTAGAGAGGAGATCATAAGATCACAAAAATATGATCTACTTATGACTGGGAGTGGGGTGGGGGGATGTGCTTTCAGAGCAAGCTCGAGGTGTCCCAATTCCTGCTTCTAGTGGCTCTTCTCTTGATGGTTGATAATCTCCAAGTAACTGTCCCCCAATCCCTTCCCCACAGCCAAAACTTCACAAACTGGGGGTCTGTCCTTACTGGAAGTAGTAAGACAATGGTTGAACTTTAGGTTCAATATGGAGAATGCCCAGAGATAAGACAGGGGCCTGGTCCTACAGGAGCTTATATAGAAGTCCAAGGCCAGGACTTCATTATATGTGCAATTGAAAATCATCCCCTGATATCTGCATTTTAGAAATCTCATGTTGAGTAGTTGGATGAATATGAATCCAGTTAGTTTTTTAAAAAATGTAAATGGAAAGCCTGAATTATAGCAGTGGGGAAGGAAGAGAGCTATAGATCCAGGAAATAGTGGGTGTTCAGAAGCACAGGGCTTTATACAAGAGAGGTTTCTTGAGTCAGGGACACTGTCTTCCTTTTTCACTGTTATATTATCAGAGTGTAGTTGAATCACAGACTAAAAAAGGAGAATAAAATAATGCTATTGTGTGGCATTATTTGGCTGGTACATAAGTTTTTTTAAATCATAAAGTTTTATTTTAGTATTAGAAAAAGTGTGAAGATCAGGAAAATGAACTTTTCAAAATAAAGGGCTCAGATGAACAGCTATATGCTAACAAGCTGGACAATCTGGAGGAAATGGACAAATTCCTAGCAAAATACCATCTTCCAAAACTGAGTCAGGAAGAATCAGAAAACCTGAATAGGCCAATAACAAAAAAATGAAATTGAAGCAGTAATAAAAAAACAAAAAACAACTCCCACCAAACAAAAGCCCGATCTAGATGGCTTCACAGTGGAGTTTTACCAAACAGTCAAAGAACTAACACCTATCCCCCTCAAACTATTCCCAAAAAAATCCAAGAGGAAGGAACACTTCCAGGCTCTTTTTATGAGGCCAGCATTATCCTAATTCCAAAACCAGGTAAAGATACTACAAAGAAAGAGAATTACAGGCCAATATCCCTGATGAACATAGATCCTAAAATCCTCAACAAAATATTAGCTAATCAGATCCAGCAATATATTAAAAAGATCATACACCATGACCAAGCGGGATTTATTCCAGGGATGTAAGGCTGGTACAATGTTCACAAATCAAAAAACGTGATACATCACATAAACAAATTGAAAGCCAAAAATCACATGATCATATCAATAGACACAGAAAAAGCATTCAACAAAATCCCACACCCACTTTTGAAAGTAGATAAATAACAAAAATAATATAATATTTGGTTATTTTATCTATTTTTTCTTTTCTTTTTCTTTTATTTTTTAAATGTATTTTATTGATTTTTTACAGAAAGGGGGAGGTATAGAGAGTTAGAAACATCAATGAGAGAGAAACATCGATTCAGCTGCCTCCTGCACACCTCCTACTGGGGATGTGCCCGCAACCAAGGTACATGCCCTTGACCAGAACTGAACCTGGGACCCTTCAGTCCGCAGGCCAACACTCCATCCACTGAGCCAAACCGTCCAGGGCTATTTTTCCTTTTATTAAAGACAGGTTATTAAATGAATAAAACATGCTTTAATTTCCATATCTATAGCTTCTGGTAAATTAGTTTACATAACAGAAAAAGAATTCACCGTCAGATAATGTGCCCAGATTTTTGGTCGCCACTCTAGATGCAGAAAGGAGGAAATGGCTAATTTTGTCTGGGGGAGTCTTTCACAAAGGATGTGACTTTTGAGCTAACTCCCAAGGCATGAGTTAGCCAATCAGGCAAGGAGAGTATAGAGAAAGCACAGGGGTGTGAAAGAAAATTCCACGCTGATCACAGGGCTTATGGAATAGCAGAAGAAGATACTAGTAATCATGTGCCATGATTATCTCACTTTTACCATACTCCCCTCTCCCTGGAATCCCTCTCCCACCTCCCACTTCTACTCCCACCACCTACCTGAAAGTTTAAGCTTATATTTTACCACCCTGTAAATCTTCTCTTGTTGTAACGTACCCCGTGAATCACAGAAGGACGCCTCAAGAAGTCGAATTAAAGAGTCACATTTATTGCAATCCGGGACTATGAGGGGTCATTCCCTGTGGGAGCTAGTTCTTAACTACCTAGACCAGGAATACAAATTCCTATAGAAAATCTGCCTTTTCAAAATAAGATAGATTTACAAAAATTGTCTCACCTCTTTCTCTCCATCATTGCTTGCTTTTTCTATTTTTCTCTCCAATTCCCATCCCCTAACTCTCCCAGGTTCTTATTGCCAACAATGGCATTGCAGCAGTGAAATGCATGCGGTCTATCCGTCGGTGGTCCTACGAGATGTTTCGAAATGAACGTGCAATCCGATTTGTTGTCATGGTCACACCTGAAGACCTTAAAGCCAATGCAGGTGAGTTATTTGCATTAAGAAAGCATCACTCTAGAGCAGCCGTGGGCAAGGATCCGGCCCTTTTGAAATGAATAAAACTAAAAAAAAAAAAAAACCGCACCCTTTTATGTAATGATGTTTACTTTGAATTTATATTAGTTCACACAAACACTCCATCCATGCTTTTGTTCTGGCCCTCCAGTCCAGTTTAAGAACCCATTGTGGCCCTCGAGTCAAAAAGTTTGCCCACCCCTGGATAGTCATTCAATCGAATGGGATGATGTATACAAATCAGAAAATCAAAGTAACCTGTCCATTGCTAAACAAAGCAAATAGGTACCATACTTCACTCTGATTCCTCAAACTTGGGTAAAATCCCATAACCCTTTGAGCTTATCTCCATCAGAGCACTTATCTCATAGTATTGTAATTGCCTGTCCATTTGTCTGTCTTCTCCACTAGAGTAAAAGGTCCTCAAACAACAGATTCTGTGTTCAGTGTCTATCATAGAGTAGATACTCAATGAAGATTTGTTAAGTGAACGGCTGAAGGGCCCTGAATATCTCTTTTCTTAGTTAGCAGCTTCTACATATCCTTCAGATCTTAGCCTAAACCAGGGCCTCTGATGTTAGGATTTTTAGACCCAAATAGAGCAAATTTATATAGTTAAGATAATTATGTGGTGTTTAAGGCCCTTTAAATAGGGGCTCCTTTTGCTTAAACTACATCTTGTTCCAGGTATCCTGATGGCTGCTCTAAACTGTAATTATATTGTCTTTAGTCTGAACTCTTAGGCCTTCCTGCCTATAGCCTTAATGGTTATAGATGCTAATGCTGGCCAAATCCAAAGTAATAAACTTCTTAAGTGGGATGTTAATTAAACCTTAATCTGAGTATATAAGTTCTTTACAGAAAATCATTCAGACCCTACATTATTGCCCACTGGAATTCCAGATTGCCCTGAAAGATTTATCACTCACTCCTTGCTTTCCTCCCATTCTCTTCCTGCCTGGGTCTTCCATAATTATTTTCCATTCTTACCTAGTAGCCAGACTACAGTCTCCAGGAACTCTAGAGCACAGATACCTTCAACTTTTCTCTCCTTTAGCCATCTGTTACCATTTGGCTTTAGAAATGTTAGTGCCATATTGTTGTGATACAGATTTCCAAAATGTCCAATTTCACTGATGCTACAGGTGGACTTCTTAGTGCTAAGAGCACCAGGTAAAAAGTCTTTCTTCTGTTGGGAGCAGCTTTTGGATCTTTCTCTTGGATTCCTTTTCTTCATCTTGGGATTGACTATCCCTCTTAAAATTTGTCTCCAATGTGGGTGTCATGGAAAATGCCCTGGGCCTGGATTGGAGCAGGATGTAGTCTAGGCTGAAGGTGCCAGGGTGATGATGCCTAGATCATCTATATAGAGTATTCAATAGAGATCTGGGTCAAGGCCCCAGCTATAGTGGTCCTTGGCATAGAGCAGGGGTCCTCAAACTACGGCCCGTGGGCCACATGCAAATACAAATATTGTATTTGTTCCCGTTTTGTTTTTTTACTTCAAAATAAGATATGTGCAGTGTGCATAGGAATTTGTTCATAGTTTTTTTTTTAAACTATAGTCCGGCCCTCCAATGGTCTGAGGGACAGTGAACTGGCCCCCTGTTTAATAAGTTTGAGGACCCCTGGCATAGAGTATCCTCAGCATGCTTCTCCCATAGAGATCTGGCAGGGTTATAGCCACATTAAGCAGTTGGTCAGAATTTAATGATTTGAAGATTGTGCTTCTGGCTTCATACTATCTTATCTAATAAAGAGGGAATATGCAAATTGACCCTCACACCACAATGGTCAAGATGGCTGCGCCCACAGCAGAGGCAGGGATTCTGTAACACAAGATGGCTACGCCCACAACAGAGGCCGAGTTCCCATATGGAGTCTTAACGAGTAATCAGCAGGGACCTGAGGCTGCATGGTGCTGGGCCCAGGCAGGGGACCTCAGGCCACGCCCCGCTCCTGGCAGGGCTTGACAGGGAACTCAGACCATGCCACCCGTCTGGCAGGGCTTGACAGGGAACCTCAGGCCGCACCCCCAGCTCCAACGCCGGGCCATGGGACCTGAGGCCGTGCCCTCCGTCCAGCGGGGCTTGACAGGGGACCTCAGGCTGTGCCCCCTGCCCAGTGGGGCTTGATGGGGGACCTCAGGCTGCACCCCCGCCCTGGCACCAGGCCAGAGGACCTGAGGCCACGCCCCCCGCCCGGCAGGACTTGACAGTGACCTCAAGGCATGCCCCCTGCCTCAGCCCAGGTCAGGGGACCTCAGGCCATGCACCCTGCCCCGGGGGGGGGGGGGACCTGAGGCTGGGCCCCCCGCATGGCAGGGCTTGACAGGGGTGGGGCCAGCCAGGTCTGGATCTAGCCCAATGGGGGTGGGGCTGGCCGGGTCTGGGTCTCACGCAATTTCGAGGCGCACATGGGTGGGCAGGGACTTGACTCTGGTTCCCATGGTGCATCTCAGATTCTGACAGGAGGAAGATTTTCACATACATTTTACTAATTTTCTTTCATCTCTGACACTTGTATTATAGAGAAAGGGCAAATAGCAATATTAAGATATTTTCTCTAATTAATTCCCTTTTAATGTGCACAAATTTCATGCCCCAGGTCACTAGTCTTGAATAAAGACCAAGCTACCAGCCCTAGCCGGGTTGGCTCAGTGGATAGAGTGTTGGCCTGTGAACTAAAGAGTCCTGGGTTCAATTCTAGTCAAGGGCACATGCCCAGATTGCACGCTCCATCCCCAGTAGGGGGCATGCAGGAGGCAGCTGATTAATTATTCTCTCTCATCATTGATGTTTCTATCTCTCTCTCCCACTCCCTCTCCCTTCTTCTCTGAAATCTATAAAGATATATTTTTTAAAAAGACCAATCATCCATAAAATTCCATAGAGAAAGAATGAACCTCTAACAAAGAAGCATTGTACTACTGAATGCAAACCATTATATATTGTTTGTAATGTATATTTGAAAACTTTGCTTAAGCCTCTATTGTACTAGTAAACTTCTCCTTGAACTAAAACAACAACAATTTCTGCACACACACCAGAAAGAAGTACAAAGATCTAGGGGAAATTTTTGAGAATCAAAAAGTATAGACCTAGGTGTGATCTTAGAAATTATCTATTTCACTTCTCTCATTTAAGATAGGAGAACTAAGAACCAGGGAAGTGAAGTGCTATTCCTCAAAAGCAAGACTAGGATATTAATCATAGTGATACTTCTAGCACTGAGCAAAGTGTCAAGTACATAGTGGGTGCTCGATAGATGCTTTCAAATTACTAAATTAATTCCTCGTTATACATAGTACAGTGCTTTGCATACAGTAGGAACACCAATAAATTTGTATATTGATATTATTCAACCAAATGTGACCATACTCAGAGAGAGTTATGGCTGGAAACAGACCATAGATGTGCCTCTGAAAATGCCTGCAGTCATCTAGTCTCAAAATTGAATGCAGTTTGATAATGGAGCCCACTATGCCTACATCCTGATCTTAGCCCACTGTTTTATTCTAGAGCAGGGGTGGGCAAACTTTTTGACTCTAGGGCCACAATGGGTTCTTAAACTGGACCGGAGGGCCAGAACAAAAGCATGGATGGAGTGTTTGTGTGAACTAATATAAATTCAAAGTAAACATCATTACATAAAAGGGTACGGTCTTTTTTTTTTTTTTAGTTTTATTCATTTCAAACGGGCCGGATCCGGCCCACAGGCTGTAGTTTGCCCACGGCTGTTCTAGAGAGAAATGATTATTGGATTTAATTGTGCATGGGGCACCCTAACCGGTTTGGCTCAGTGGATAGAGCATTGGCCTGCAGACTCAAGGGTCCCAGGTTTGATTCCGGTCAAGGGCATGTACTTTGGTTGCGGGCACATTCCCAGTAGAGAGTGTACAGGAGGCAGCTGATCGATGTTTCTAGCTCTCTATCTCTCTCCCTTCCTCTCTGTAAAAATATCAATAAAATATATTTTAAAAATGTGCATGGGGCAACTTTCAATTACTTTAGAACTACAAAGAAGCAATGATGTAAATGTTCTACAAGTCATTGTGTTTGACCAATGCTTTTCTCCCTTGGAAATAGCTGATTTATCTTCCTAAGGATAGCTTGCTTAGGTAGATATTAAAATCTGCTAACCTTTCTTGTGAACCAGATAGTGGTAGGAGGCCAGTAGAAGGATAAAGAATTTTTCAGAGCCAACAAGTGAACACATAGAGCTCTAACCATGGAGACAAAGTTAAAAGAAACAATGATCTTTCCCAATGGGATATGTAATATAAGAATGCTTCAGAAATGAAAAGGATCCTTCATGTTAAATGCTTGATCTGAGATCTAGTTGATAGGAAGAGAACTCCAACTAGCTCAACAGTGGGAAATTTATTATCTTCACCAGCATCTAAAGCTAATTATAGCCAGGGTCAAATGGGCTGAAATATCTATTAGGAATCAATGTTACTCCTTCGTCTCTCAGGACCCATCCTGTCTGTCATCTCCATCCCTGCATCTGCTTCATTCTCTTGCTCTTCCTAGTTTATTCCCTTAGTATTCCAGTTTCAAATTCTCCAGAGAGAGAATATGAGTGAACCAGCTAAGAACTGGTGCTAGTGAGAGAATGGATTCACTTAGAAGAGGATATGTGGGAAGGCAATGATGGCCATTTCTTTATTATAAAAACAACACATATTTGGTTTTAAAAATTAAAACAGGCAGCGATCGGCGGCAGCGGGGGTCGGGTGGCAGGGAGGCTGTTTCTTCGGTGGGCGGCGCCGGGCGCTAGTGCCGCCCAGGTCCCCAGGCCGGCCGGCCCCCACGTCGCCCGCCTGCCCGCCCACCCGTCAGCGCCAGTGGCTTGGTTTCCGCGGCCTCCCCCAGACCACTTTGTTTCAATCAGGGTTGCCACTACTGGAGAGTGAAACATGACTGAGGATTCTCAGAGAAACTTTCGGTCAGTATATTATGAGAAAGTGGGTTTTCGTGGAGTTGAAGAAAAGAAATCATTAGAAATTCTCCTAAAAGTTGACCGTTTCGATATTGAGAAACTTTGTACTTTTAGTCAAAGGTTTCCTCTCCCGTCTATGTCCCGTGCATTGGTATGGAAGGTGCATCTAGGGATCCTGCCTCCACACCGTGAGTCCACGCCCCGGGGATGATGTATCATAAGGGGCAGTACTTGGATGTCGTCCTTCATGCCCTGAAAGTCGTTTGCTTTGTCAGCGATGCCACAGCTCAGGGTGAAGTCTATCTCCGCATGTATCTGCTGGAGTCTGGAAAGTTGCCTCAAAGTCCCTCCTCCCCGCTGAGGCCAGAAGATGAAGTGTTTCTTGCCATTGCTAAGGCCATGGAAGAGATGGTGGAAGATAGTGTGGACTGTTACTGGATCACCCGATGCTTTGGGAACCAGTTAAACAACAAGTACCGTCCTTACCCCAGCTGCCAAAGGCTTTTGTGAACAGTACTTGAATCTGGAGGATAGCAGGCTGCCGAGTCACCTGAAGATGTGTTCTGCAGTGTCCAGACTGCCTTATGATCTGTGGTTCAAGAGGTGCTTCGCAGGGTGCTTGCCCGAATCAGTTTTCAGAGGGTTTGGGATAAAGTTGTAAGCGGATCCTGTAAGATACTAGTGTTTACTTTTAAACTAAAAGTAATGGCACTGAGCAATTCAGAGAAGATAACAACGTTTCTGGAAAATATTCCCCAGGACAGCTCAGATGAAATTGTGAGCAAGGCCATCGACTTGTGGCACAAACACTGTGGGACCCCAGTACATTAAACCTGAGCACTGCAGACAGTCTGCTGGGCCCGCACTAACTGTTCTTTGTGGGACTGATGTAAGCCGATTGAAACAGGATTCTTGCTTTGGTGCTCAAAGTGTAAAATAAATAAATAATTAAAATTAAAACAACATAATTTTGGGTGTAGAAGGTGTGATTCTCAATGCATAAACTTGGCTATATAAGAATTACAGCTTTGTTTTCCAGAATAATTTATTTTCTGCCTTCATGACCCACGCCCCTCATCTGTTGGGTTTATAAGGAGAGGTCACCACAGTCCTTCCTGATGTTTACGCCCTTTCCTGGGGTTACTTCCCACCTTTGATCCCTTTATAGTGCCAATGGACACATAAAAACCAGAGAGATAATGAATGTTGGCACTTTAGCATATTTTTCTATGCATATATATGTATGGCATAGTTCCTATGGTCATTTCTGTGTGTGGCTACTTTCAGCATAATCTTTAATCTTTAACAACAAAATATTAGAGCATAAAGTAACCAGTATTCTGCAAATCTTTCCGTTATTAATATACTAGAGGCCCGGTGCACAAAAGTTTGTGCACTCGGTGGGGGTGCCTCAGCCCGGCCTGTGCCCTCTCACAGTCTGGGATGCTTCAGGGGATGTCCACCTGCTGGCTTAGGCTGCCCCCTGTCACACACAGAGCCGCAGGGTGGTCAGGGGGTTGGGGAGCTCCCCCCTATCAGGCACAGAGCAGGGCTGATCAGGGGGTTGGGGTGCCTTTCCCTGTCACGAACAGAGCAGGGCGGATAGGGAGGTTGTGGCCCCGCCCCCTGTCACAGAGCCGCAGGGCGATCAGGGGATTGGGGAGCTCCCCCCTTCAGGCACAGAGCAGGGCTGATCAGGGGGTTTGGGCGCTGCCCCCTGTCACGCTGATCCTGGTGCCGGGAGCCTCGCTGCTCTGCTGATCCCGGTGCTGGGAGGCATATTACCCTTTTACTATATAGGATAGAGGCCTGGTGCATGGGTAGGGGCTGGCTGGTTTGCCCTGAAGGGTGTCCTGGATCAGGGTGGGGGTCCCCCCTGGGGTGCCTGGCCAGCCCGGGTGAGGGGCTGAGGGCTGTTTTCAGGCTGGCCACACCCCCTTCAGGGTGGGAGGCGGGGTCCCGCTGGGGTGCCTGGCCAGCCTGGGTGAGGGGTTGATGGCCGTTTTCAGGCTGACCATGCCCCCGGCGACCCAAGCTCCCAGAGTCCTGTCACACTCAGGGCAGGGCCAATGGGGAGGTTATGGCTCTACCCTGTCACACACAGAGCAAGGCCCGTGGAGGGGGGTTGGGGCGCCACCCTCTATCACCCACAGAGCAGGGCCGATCAGGGGGTTGAGGAGCTCCCCCCTGTCACTCAGAGAGTAGTGCCGATAGGGGAGTTGGGGTACTGCCCCCTGTCACACACAGAGCAGGGTGGATCAGGGGGTTGGGGCGCTGCACCCTGTCACACTCAGGGCAGGGCCAATGGGGAGGTTATGGCTCTACCCTGTCACACACAGAGCAAGGCCCGTGGAGGGGGGTTGGGGCGCCACCCTCTATCACCCACAGAGCAGGGCCGATCAGGGGGTTGAGGAGCTCCCCCCTGTCACTCACAGAGTAGGGCCGATAGGGGAGTTGGGGCACCGCCCCCTGTCACACACAGAGCAGGGCGGATCAGGGGGTTGGGGCGCTGCACCCTGTCACACTCAGGGCAGGGCCAATGGGGAGGTTATGGCTCTACCCTGTCACACACAGAGCAAGGCCCGTGGAGGGGGGTTGGGGCGCCACCCTCTATCACCCACAGAGCAGGGCCGATCAGGGGGTTGGTGTGCTGCACCCTGTCAAACACAGAGCCGCAGGGCAATCAGGGGATTGGGGAGCTCCCCCCTATCAGGCACAGAGCAGGGCAGATCAGGGGGTTGGGGTGCCTTCCCCTGTCACGAACAGAGTAGGGCGGATAGGGAGGTTGTGGCCCCGCCCCCTGTCACTCACAGAGCCACAGGGCGATCAGGGGGTTTGGGCGCTGCCCCCTGTCACACACAGAGCCGCAGGGCAATCAGGGGATTGGGGAGCTCCCCCCTATCAGGCACAGAGGAGGGCTGATCAGGGGGTTGGGGTGCCTTCCCCTGTCACGAACAGAGTAGGGCGGATAGGGAGGTTGTGGCCCCGCCCCCTGTCACACACAGAGCCGCAGGGCGATCAGGGGGTTTGGGCGCTGCCCCCTGTCACACACAGAGCCGCAGGGCGATCAGGGGGTTTGGGCGCTGCCCCCTGTCATGCTGATCCCGGTGCCGGGAGCCTCGCTGCTCCGCTGATCCCGGTGCTGGGAGGCCTATTACCCTTTTACTATATAGGATAGAGGCCTGGTGCATGGGTAGGGGCTGGCTGGTTTGCCCTGAAGGGTGTCCTGGATCAGGGTGGGGGTCCCCACTGGGGTACCTGGCCTGTCTGGGTGAGGGGCTGAGGGCTGTTTTCCGGCTGTTGAGTGACTAAAGCTTCCAACCGCTCCTTGTTTTCTTTTTTTTGTTGTTTTTTTTTTTATTCTGGGCCAGCTTTAGCTCTGAGGCCTCGCTGCTGAAAACATAGATACAATGTTGAGGTCTGAGCCCGGCTGAATGGAAGCCCTTTTCTGGGGTTTTGTTTAGCTTCTTATTTGCAACATAGTATATAGTTGCTTAGACTTGCAGCTGAGAGGCTGGCAAGTGAGGCAGCGAACGTTGGAGTCTGCAGCAAGCAAGCCTCGTGCTCGCTTCAGTGCCTGGCTGCTGGCCGCCATCTTGGCTGACAGTTAATTTGCATATACTCACTGATTAGCCAATAAAAAGGGTAGCGGTCGTACGCCAATTACCATGTTTCTCTTTTATTAGTGTAGATTATGTAAAAGAGCTAATATTCTGCCCCCCCCATTTCATAAAGATATAATTCACATAGAACACTGTATAAGTTTAGTTTTACAGCATATTGATTTGATTTACTGATAGCATGCAGTGATTACCACAATAAATTTAGGTAACGTCCATCACCTCATATAGATACAAAAATATATGCATATATTTTTTTCTGTGTGATGAGCATTGTTAGGATCTACTCTTTTAACAACTTCTTATACATCATACAACAGTGTTAGCTATAGTCACCGTGCTGTACATTACATTCCTAGTACATATTTATTTTATAACTACAAGTTTGTGCCTTTTAACCACTTTCTTCTATTCCCCCTCTCCAGCACCATAATATTGTTTTTAAAAGCTGAATAATAAAACAATAACGATAAATAAAATTTATTGTGTACTTATCATTTGCCAGACACTATTTTAAGGACTCTATTATAAGTTAATTTATTTAAGCCTTACTATAACTTTATGATTGATACAGGTGCTCTTATTTTTTCCATTTTATAATAAGGAAATCAGAATTGAGAGGTTAAATAACTCACCCAAGATTATATAGAGAGTTGGAATAGTGTAGATGTTCCATCATCTATTTACCCAGTGCCCTATTAATGCACATTTACATTGATTCACATTTTCTCAGATATAAACAATACTACAATGACAATTATAGAGGATATTGGTTGTTGTGACAGCATCTATTTTTATCCTTTCTCACTATTAATACCTCATTTTTCACTTGGAAATTTCATCCTTTAGTTTTGCAGCTTGGATGAAATTGACCACATCCCCAGGCCCTCCCTGGCTTAAACCATGTAATCAGGGCTACTTTCCTCATCCCCTCGCTATAAACACTTAGAAACACAGGATAGAAATTTACATTCCCACCAATAATGTGTGAAAATATAAATTTCATTACTCTCCTCCAACATTAGTGTTATCTCTTCATTGCTACCATTGATGCCTTGGATTTTTTAAAGAGGTATCCTATATAATAAAAGTCTAATATGCAAATCGCCCAAACAGCGGAATGACCAGTCGCTATGACATGCATTGACCAACAGGGGGCAGACACTCAATGCAGGAGCTGCTGCCTGGTGGTCAGTGCACTCCCACAGGGGAAGTGCCGCTCAGCCAGAAGCCAGGCTCATGGCTGGCGAGCACAGCAGCAGTGGTGGAAGCCTCTCCCACCTCCACTGTCAAACATCTCCCAAGGACTCCCAGACTTTGAGAGGGCACAGGCGGGGCTGAGGGACCCCCCCCCCCAGTGCACAAATTTTGTGCACTGGGCCTCTAGTAACTAATAAAATTGATAAATATGCTCTTGCGAAACAGAAACAGAGCATATAACTTTATATCATTATAGGAAAAGAAAAGGACCAAAGAAAACTGGTTCATTCTGGCAAAATAAGGGGGAAAGGAAAGGAAGCAACAAGAACATGTAATTAACAGAAAATACAAAGATTAGGAAAATAGGATAAGCCCAATATATCTAAATATCACACTAATGTAAATAGGTTAAATCCTCCCATTAAGAGACAAAGACTTAGATTGAGCAAAGAATAGTCTAAATGTTGTTGTTTTTTGTTTTTTGGTAATAGATGCATAATTCTGTCAATTTATTTAAAAATTTTAAACTATACATTTAAATGGTACTTTTAAAAAATTATTTATTGTTGAAAGTATTACATATGTCCTCTTTTCCCCCCATTGTCCTCTCCCAGCCTGCCCTCACCCCCCAGTCAGGCTTTCACCCCTCCCCCATTGTCTGTGTCTATTGGTTATGCTTATATGCATACAAGTTCTTTGGTTGATCTCTTACCCACCCCCCCCCTTCCATCCTCCCACCCTGCCCACCTTCCCTTGACTTCCCTCTGAGATTTGCCAGTCTGTTTGATGATTCTGTGTCTCTGGAATTATTTTTGTTCATCAGTTTATGTTGTTCATTATATTCCACAAATGAGTGAGATCATGTAATACTTATCTTTCTCCAATGGGCTTATTTCACTTAGCATAATGGTCTCCAGGTTCAACCATGCTGTCGCAAATAGTAAGACTTCTTTCTTTTTTATAGCAGCATGGTATTCCATTGTGTAGATCAGGGGTCCTCAAACTTTTTAAACAGGGGGCCAGTTCACTGTCCCTCAGACCATTGGAGGGCCGGACTATAGTTTTAAAAAAAACTATGAACAAATTCCTATGCACACTGCACATATCTTATTTTGAAGTAAAAAAACAAAATGGGAACAAATACAATATTTGTATTTGCATGTGGCCCACGGGCCGTAGTTTGAGGACCCCTGGTGTAGATGTACCACCCTTTTTTTAATCCCATCATCTGCTGATGGGCACTTAGTCTGTTTCTAAATCTTAGCTATTATAAATTGTGCTGCTATGAACATAGGGGTGCATATATTCTTTCTGATGAGTGTTTCAGGTTTCTTGGGATGTATTCCTAGAAGTGGGATCACTGGGTCAAATGGGAGTCTCATTTTTAATTTTTTGAGGAAACTCCATACTGTTTTCCATGGTGGCTGCACCAGTCTGCATTCCCACCAGCAGTGTACGAGGGTTCCTTTCTCTCCACATCCTCACCAGCAATTGTTTTTTGTTGATTTGTTGATGATAGCCATTCTGACACTTGTGAGATGATACCTCATTGTTGATTTGCTTTGCATCTCTCAGATGATTAGTGACTTCGAACATTTTTTTTCACATGCCTGTAGGCCTTCTGTACATCCACTTTAGAGAAGTGTCTATTTAGGTCTTTTGCCCATTTTTAAATTGGATTTTTTATCTTCCTTTTGTTAAGTTGTATTAGTTGCCTATAAATTTGGGAGATTAACCCTTTAGCAGATGTATCATTGGCAAATATGTTCTCCCATGCGATGGGCTCTCTTGTTATTTTGGAAAGTTTGAGGTGGATGGGTGTTAGTTCTTCTTTGAATGTTTGGTAAAATTCACCTGTAAATCTACCAGTCCAGGACTTTTGTTTGCTGCAAGTTTTTAAATTACTGCTTCAATTCCATCAGTTGTTATTGGCCTACTCAGGTTTTCTGATTCTCCCTGAATGAGTTTTGGAAGATTGCATGTTTCTAGGAATTTGTCCATTTCACCCAGGTTGTCCAGTTTGTTGGCATAGAGTTGTTCATAGTATTTGCTTACAATCCTTTGTATTTCTGTGGTGTCTGTTGTTATATCACCTCTTTCATTTCTGATTTTATTTATTTGGGTCCTTTCTCTTTGTTTCTTGATGAGTCTGGCTAGGGTTCATCAATCTTGTTTATCTTTTCAAAGTACCAGCTCTTGGAATTATTGATGTTTCCTTGTTAATTTTTTGTCTGGAAGATCTACCCAGTGATGTCAGTGGGGTGCTAAAGTACCCCACTATGACTGTATTGCTGTTAATCTCTCCCTTAAAATCCATCAAGAGTTTTTTAATGTATTTGGGTGCTCCTATAATGAATGCATATATGTTTACAAAGGTTATATTTTCTTGTTGAATTATTCCCTTAGTAATATGAAGTGGCCTTCTTTGTCTCTTGTTATGGCATTTGTTTTGAACTCTATTTTTTGTCTGATATGAGTATTGCTACTCCAACTTTTTTTCCCCTTTCCATTTGCATGGAATATATTTTTCCACCCCTTTACCCTCAGTCTGTGTGTATCTTTTGTTCTGAGGTGGGTCTCTTATAGACAGCATATATATGGGTCATGTTTTCTTATCCATTCAGTCACCCTATCTCTTTTGACTGGAGAATTTAATCCATTTACATTTAAGGTTATTATTGATAGGTATTTATTTATTGCCATTTTTAAATTTTTTGATACCTATGATCCTCTCTCTCTCCTTTTCTTCTTCTTTAACATTTCTTGCATTGCTGGTTTGGTGGTAATGTATTCCTTTAACCTTTTCTTATCTGAAAAGCTTTTTATCTCCCTTTGATTTTAAATGATAGCCTCACTGGATATAGTAGTCTTGGATTTAGGCCCTTACTTTTATTACTTCCAGTACTTCATGCCACTCCTTTCTACCCTGAAGTGTTTCTCTTGAGAAGTCAGTTGACATTTTGATGAGAACTCCTTTGCATGTAATTTTCTCTCTCTCTCTCACTGTCTTTAAGATTCTTTCTTTGTCTTTAACAGTTGTCATTTTTATTATGTGTCTAGGTGTGGGTCTCTTGGGGTTCATCTTGATTGTGACCCTCTGTGCCTCCTGAACTTGTGTGACATTTTCCTTTACCAGGTTGGGGAAGTTTTCTGTCATTATTTCTTTAACCGGGTTCCTTGCTCATCTTCTTCTCTTTCTGGTATTCCTGTAAAGTAGATGTTGTTAAATTTCATATTGTCCCAGAGCTCCCTTAAGCTATCTTCCTGCTTTTAATTATTTTTTCTATTTGCTGCTCTAATAGAGTATTCATTTCTACCTTGTCTTCCAAATCACTGATTCGGTCCTTTGCTTCATCCAATATACTTTTAATCTATTCCAATATGTTCGTCATGTCAGGTATAGCATTCTTCATTTCTGTCTGGTTCTTGTTAATGGTCTCTATTACCCTTTTATGCTGTTGTAATTTACACTAAGTTCCTTAAGCATCTTTATAACCATTGTTTTGAACTTTTATGTCTGATAGGTTGCTTGCCTCCATCTCATTTAGTTCTTTTTTCTGGAGATTCCTTCTTCTCTCTCATTTGGGGGTTGTTTCTTTGTCTCCCATTTTAGCTATCTCTTTGTATTTGCCTTTATGTATTAGATAGAACTGCTATGCCTCCCAGTCTTTGTGGGACAGCCTTATGTAGAAAGTGTCTTGAGGGATCCAATGGTGTAGTGTTCACCTGAGCTGGATGCTCTAGGAATGCACCTGATGTGCATTGTTTGTGCTCTCCTATTGTAATTAGAACTTGATTGTTGGTATCCCATGCATGGGAGGAATCTCCCCTCTGATGTGCTTCCAGTGAGGTTCAACCTCAATGTTGTTGTGCCAGTTGTCCAGTGGTTGGGAACTCCTTAGCCCAGAGGCTGAGTCTCCTTGAGTTTCACACCTTGATTGACCCTGTTCTGAGCTGTACTTCCTTCCCCCATGAAACTTGTCCTGCAGGTGTCAGCTTCAGGTGCTTGGAATCCCACTGGCTTTTGACTCACTGAGCAGTCCTGGATGGTGTCTGTGGCGGGGACCCAAACTGATGTTTCTCACCAAAGTATTCTTGTGAAAGCAGTTTCTGCATGTTTTTCCAGTGTGACTTGTGGCATAATCTGCATGAAGACCCTTTATACCCAATATTTATAGTGTTAAATAAAGAAGAAAGTTCTGTGTATTTTCAGCATAATTTTCCAGTTCCTGGATATTATATGCTTTGTCATCCAAATTTTTTTCTCCTCCATCAGTGATTTTCATAAGCCATCTTTTAGTCAGATTATCTTTTGACAGCTGCTTCCTATCCACTTCTTCTCAGTCCCCAGCATGGGAGGCTTGGCTTTCCATCCTCCTTGGGGCTCACTGAAGTCAATCTGGGGCCCAGAAACAAGGCCAGCCTCTGATGGTGTGCAGGCCTTCCATAGTTCAATGACCACAGGCTGACGAGGTGTACTATTACAATATATATTGTCTACATTTTTTCCCAAAACAGCAATGACATAGGTTCAGTTGTTTTCTCAGAGACCAAGTCCTTAACCTGCCTGAGCCAAGTCCCACATTGAAGGGTCTCAAGCTCTGGTATTCTGCCAGAGCAGAAGGGAGCATAAATAGCCTTCACAATATCTTTTCTGCAGCAGCTCCAGGTATTGTGAAGAGAGTGCCGGAGGTACTGGGTGTGCTGGTAGCTATGCTCTGCCATACCCTATGGGCCACAGGGGCTACTGTGCTTACCCATAGGCTCTGGGGCAATGGCTTCCACACAGGGTGTGGACCCCAAATTGCTTTTGAAAGTGGGTGAATGGCCTGGTTGGTATTGCTCAGTTGTTGACCATGGACTCATGAACCAAGAGGTCACTGGTTGGTTTCCTGGTCAGGGCACATGCCAGAGTTGTAGGCTTAATGCCCAGTAGGGGGTGCGCAGGAGGCAGCCTATTGATGTTTCTCTCTCATCTGTATTTCTATCTTCCTCTCCCTCTTCCTTACTCTCTCTCACAAATCAATAAAAATATATTTTTTAAAGAAAGTGGGTGAATAGCAATATACACAGCCATCAGGTATGAATATGCATGAAAGACCCTAGAAAATTCCCAACTGGCAAAAACATTCTTCCTACCTTGTGATAGGCCTGAAGGAGGCCTGAGAGTTGAATGGTGCCTGATCTATTTCTTTAATAGAGACTTGTATCATTTACCAAATCAGATACCGTTCACAAAATGACCCATTACCCCACCTTACAACAAAATCATCTCTTTGGTAATGTACTTGTTTAGTGACACTAGTGAAGGGTTAAAGGGTGACACATCTTTTCCATTAGCTTTAATATTTCATCCGTCTCAGGATAGCTTGTGCCAAAGACATGATCAAGCAAACTTGCAAAACAGTTTAAAAATAATAATAGCATTTACTGAGCACTATTAATTGCTTGATATAGATAATATATTTATCAATAATATCAATATCCATCAATAATAGAATTGATTAAGTACTTAAGGCACTGTGTAAAGATCTTTATGTGCATTATTTCATTTAATCTTAACAACACTTCTATGAGGTAGGAATGATTATTATCCCAGTTTTGCAGTGAAGAAACTGAGGGTCAGTGAGATTAAGGAAATTTCCCAAAGGAACCTAGCCAGTAAGTGCTGGAACTAAGTATTAGAACCAAGGCCTGCCTATTCAAACGACTATCTAGCTCTATAGCCAGCATGTGTTTCTGACAGTTATGCTGTACAAACCAGTTTGTTGTAGATGGAAAAGTCTTTCCTAAAATCATGCCAATAAGGCTAGAGTATTGCAGCAATTGAGACTTCACAATATAATCACATAGTGTGGCATAAAAGACTGTGATCTAGCCCTTTATCTACCACCCTCAACACTTACCTTTGATTTTGTGCCTAGCAGAACCACACTGCTTTTAGTGCCCTTAAACCTCATGCTGTTCATGGATTCCTGACTTGAAGCCTACTATTCTCTTTGCCTCAAATGTCATTCTACCTCCATTAACTGGGAAATTCCTTTAAAATCCAGCTAAAGACATCACCTCTCCAAGTAAACCTTCCTTAACTTTCTCCTGATCATGTTAACCATTTTGCCCTCTGTATCTACCTTTGTACTTTATATAAATATGTATTGTTGACTCATTCATTCAACACTAAATACTATTTTTTCCAGGTACTAGGCTAAGTATGAAGAGACAGAGAGTCAAAGAACACTATTACAGAATGAGGACTGCATACTAAAGCATGGAACTACTAAAGTAGTTCCCACCACCTGGGGAAGGGAGGAATAAGGGTATGCTAGCAAAGTGTGAAAGAGCATTCTGATTCAGCCCAAACTTAGGAATCAAAGTTGATCTGTTTGTGGAAAACAAGAGCTGGTGATCCGGCTGAGTATTTATTTGAATCAACGTTTATGCTGTGGAACAGGATGGTACCTGTTCAGTATCTTGGATAGATTTTGAGTCCTTATAGGGAGAGGAGTTAGGACCAACTATGAGTTGTTTGAAAAGGAGACTTTGAGATACTCTGGGCACAAGTTGCACTGGCTGTGGACTCAGGGAAGGCCATTCTCCTCACTTCCACATAGAACCCAACACTGTGGCAGCACCTTGAGTGGCAGCTTTTAGCGCATTGGCTGGTAGCCCCCTGGGATAGGAATACTGGCATTTTCACAGTGGGCCCTATCAGCAGTAGCAGTGGTGGGGGGTGGAGGGAGGATAGCACCCTTAAATGACTTCATGAACAGAGACCAGAGAAAGGGAACCAGAGCAAGAAGGGAAGAAAAGGGTTGATACTGCATGAAGGACTATGGCTGACAGACGGGTTCATGGGCCTATTGAGATACACTTGGGCCTTTCCACTTAGAGCTGGGCAAGAGTATGGATTCTGGGCTATTAGTGTATATGTCAGTATGCTAAATTATAAGCACATGTTGAGTCCTGGAGACATCTGAGTTACACTTTTTAATTTCCTATTAGAGAACTGTGTCTTATTCATCTTTATGTCCCAGGACCAAACACAACGCCTGACACAAAGCAACTGCTGACAAAATATTTGTGGATTTATTTAATAAAGGTATTGGGAGGAGTCAGAGAAGGGAGGGTGGGGAGCATCATACATACATGGGATATGTGCCAGGGGTTCTGGCCCCTTTTGATTCTGCCAGCATGTGTGAGGAGGTGCTAAGACAAATTCCGTGGCAGTTAGAAAGTGAACTGGCTGCCAAGATGGAGAGGAGGGAACATTTAGTCTTGACCTTCTACAGTCCTGAGGTCCCCAAACTTAAGGGGAACCGGAAATACCAAAGGGTGAGGAGGTACCTAATTACAGGTCAGATGGGAGGAAGAGGACTTTCTTAAAGGTGGACCTAGACAGAGTATACTAAAGACAGAGAAAAGATGACCCTTTTTATAGAAGGGGTAGGGATAGATTAGATATCCACAAATCAAACCCACATGGGGATACTCAGGGTAGAGAAGAGTAGGCAACCCTGGGGATCAAAAGTTATCTTTTTGGGTAGGCAATATTTCCCTCATCCTTGTAGCCTACCCTCCCCACCAACAAACATCCGAGTGCCTCCATGCCACCCCAGAGGCGGCAGCAGCATGTGGATCAGACACACACCTACATCCGAATGTTCTGTGGCAGCCTCTGTGGGTTTAGCCTCCTAATGCTGATCTGCGTGTCCCCACTGAACTGGGTGCAGTTCCTGGTGATCAAGAATGGCCTTGAGCTCTACGCAGGACTCTGGATCTCATGCCACCATGAGCTGTGCTGGAGCCACACACCCAAGCCACCCTGTGAGTGCCACTAAATTAAATGCCACAGGCCCCACAGTTTCAGAGTTTTCTGCCACATAGCCTTCATCTTTCTTTCTCCAAGATCTTTTGGCTCTCACATTTCCAAGTCTAGCGTGGATCTTGCCAGATTGTGGATATAACCATCCTTTTCTTTGGTAGCCTCAGTGTACCCTTTCTCCCTCCTATTGCAGGTTGTTTCCTCTCCCAAATAATGAGTTGATACTCTCTGGAAAGAATCCTTTTGTTATTTACAAGATGTAACTGTGATTGGTTTCTAATGTGGCTTGTACAAATAGGAGAGAAGTGATTGCCTGTAGCTGGGAGGTAATGAAAAGTGTCTCAAACGCCGTCAGATTTAACTTTCAAGGTCAACTTGTCTTCTGCTAAGAGTAGAAGAGAACTTAAATTCATGTCAGATATGTAGTATAACAAATGCCAGCTATTTAGAGTAAATCATTAATGTCTAATTTTATATGAATTTAAGTAAATCTGAAAATGCAACATAAAATATTTTAAAATAAGCTTCTAGGGCTAAAAGTTTTTCAATCAGAACCAAGACTTAGAGGAAAGACATAACTACACTACTAGTTTACCCATCATCCACAAGAGACATTTACACAAAGAAACAGGTATTGTGAAAGAAAACATGCATGTGTAAAGCATTTATTCCTCCTTTTCAGAGAAGGAGAGGCCCCAGATGCTGGGATTGAGGGTGCATCTAGGCCCACCCCTGAGGAGAAGCATAAGTTACTTGGCCATGGGCTTGGGCATTTGGAACTAAGGGGAAGACCTTGGGAGGAAACTAAAATGAAAGGCAGGCAGACAATCCAGCTGCATCTTCAACTAAAAAGAAAAACTAGAAATATATTTGCAATAAGTATGAAAGATACAAGATTAATGGCCTTAATATATTAAAATATATAAAATTATTATTAAGAAAAAGATGAATACCCAAATAAATAAATTTTCTGTAAACAGACAATTCACAAAACAGAAAGTACAAAGTGTGTCTAATAAATATAGGAAAAACTATTTTAACCTTAATGAATCATTAAAGAAAGGCAAATCAAATGGACAATGAGATATTTAAATAGTAAAATACAGCCCTGGCCACTGTGGCTCAGTTTGTTGGCTCATCACTCTGTACACCAAAAGGTGGCAGGCTTGATTCCCGGTCAGGGCACATACCCACCAGGTTGTGAGTTTGATCCCCAGTGGCAGCACATTTGGGAGGCAACCAATCGCTGTTTCAATTTTTTTCTCTCATAAAGATCTCTCTCTCTCTCTCTCTCTCTCTCTCTCTCTCTCTCTCTCTCTCAAGTTTTTAAAAAGGTAAAATACAATGCTTCACACTTTCACACACACTGTGAACCATGTAAATGGGTATAACCAAAGTAATACGATTAGATGTATCCCTAGATTTACAGTCACTAGTTCCATTTCTAGAAAAATGGAGTAAAAGATATTTAGGCATAAAAATTAAGTTGCAATTATATTTATGTAACTGTGTTCTCAGACTAAAACTCAGGATTTTAGATTATTATTTAAACTAGAGGCCCCGTGCATGAAATTCATGCATGGGTAGGGTCCCTAGGGCTGGCTGGCGATCAGGGCCAATCTGTGGGGTGACCAGTGGGGTGATTGGGTCCCCTGCTCGCACCTGCCTTGGCCTGGTGCCGCCCACTCACCTGCTCCACCATCCCACCACAGTCCCGTTCTCGTTGAGGCTCATCGGGGCTGGCAGCACCTCCACTGCTGCCCACGGCCAGTGCCACATCACTGATACCCACCATGTTCTGTGCTGCCCCCCGGTGGTCAGTGCACATCTAACTCCTGGTTGGTCAAATTCCTGCCTGTGGAGATAATTTGCATATTAGCCTTTTATTACATAAGATTTTTAATGAATCAGAATCTTGATATTTTAACACTTAAAGTAGTAAAAGGTTCAATTTTTAGAGCCTTGAATTCACCTGAGGCCAAATGTTAATGGGTTAGAGAAAGTCAACTGAGCCCTCTCTGTACACAATTACAAGTACCCACCCTCCCTATTTCCAATGTTAACTAGTTCTAATTCTAGGTTCAGTCTGTAATACAGTTCTCAAAAGGAATTCCCAACATGTAATCTGTATGTCCAAGCTTTTGATGAAGACACTCTTAGTTAGACCCAGGGCCCCAGGAATTGCCACACATCAGCCTGTGACAATATGTTATTACTAGAGGCACGGTGCACAAAAATTTGTGCACTTGGGGGGTTCCCTCAGCCTGGCCTATGCCCTCTTGCAGTCTGGGACCCCTCAGGGTGTCCACCTTCTGGTTTAGGCCAACTCCCTGGGGGATCGGGCCCAAGCTGGCAGTCAGACATCCCTCTGGCAGCCCGGCAACCCTCGGGGGATGTCCACTTGCCAGCGGGGAGCAGGCCTAAGCTGCAGTCAGACATCCTTAGCACTGCGGAGGAGGCGGGAGAGGCTCCCACCACCACTGCTGTACTGGCAGCCGTCAGCCTGGCTTGTGGCTGAGCAGAGCTCCCCCTGTGGGAGCACACTGATCACCAGGGGGCAGCTCCTGCATTGAGCATCTGCCCCCTGGTGGTCAGTGTGTGTCATAGTGACCAGTCATTCCCAGTCGTTCTGCTGTTAGGGTCAGTTTGCATATTACCCTTTTATTATATAGGATAGAGGCCTGGTGCCTGGGTGGGGGGTGGCTGGTTTGCCCTA
>NW_005370944.1:3698626-3703855 GCF_000412655.1 Myotis brandtii | reverse complement strand
TATAATTGAAACTTTGTAGCCTTGAGAGGAGCTCAGAGCCAGCCAGGGCGGGCGGGAGGGAAGCCTCCTGCTTGCTCCAGCTCTGTGGCCATGGCCAGCTGAAAGCAGGTATCTTGGGTTTATGTACCTTCTATAATTGAAATTTTGTTGCTTTGAGTGGAGCTCAGAGCCGCCACGGCAAGCGGGAAGTTTGGCTTCCTCCATCATTGGGGCAACCAAGCCTCCTGCTTGCTCCAGCTTCGTGGCTGCTGGCCGCCATCTTGGTTGGGTTAATTTGCATATAGTCGCTCTGATTGGCTGGTGGGCATGGCTTAAGGCGTAGCGAAGGTATGGTCAATTTGCATGTTTGTATTTTATTAGTGTAGATTGCTCTAATACATTATTGTCCAAATTCAAGAACTTTAAACTTTTATTTACTGGATTGCAAGAATTTAGTCCCCACTCCCATGGTATCCTCAGTCATTTCTGAGAGTTCTTCAGGGGCTGTCTCACGTGGGCTCAAGAATGTGCGTGGGCTCAGGAATTGCCACACATTAAATATCCCCCAGTTGTGGGAGAAGTTTTATTCTGGTGTTCCCAACTGGGTTACCAGAGAACCCAAATACTAAGCAGATTTCACAGCTTCCTCTCCAGGGTGTCAGGTCTCCATCCAGGATCTTTTCCAAACCACCTCCTGTGTGCATTTCCTCTGAATTTGGGAAAGTGTTGTCTTCACCTTGTATGCCTGGAATGAGGGCACAATGGCAGTAATGTGGAGGTTTAGATTTGGCTAAGTAAGTGGGCTAATTCTCCAGCTTGTCTCCAGCTATATCATCTTCATCCTCAAAATCAATATCCACACCCCACATCCACCCACTCAGTCTAGCTCAAGCATGTCAGACTCGCGGCCCACAACAAATATTTTTGTGGCCCAGCCAATATAACGGTATGTAAGAAACGTTTTAATAAAAATTTTGTAACTTAATTTTTACAATAGTCATGTTGCATTCATTTCCCTTACGCACCTTACATGCAGGCGCACCATTTCTCTCCTCTGATACTAGCAGCAAATGTTTTAGCAGCTGATTGCCACGTCATTAGTCTTGTACTGACTTGTTTGGGGTGCTCAACAGGAAATATTTCGCTTTTGGAGAACAAGAAAAATAGGTTTATTTGCATTAAGCTTATTAATTTGTGCAGTTATTCAGTGTCTGGTAAGTTAATGTTCAAGAAAAAAATTAATTTCTATTAAAATGTTCTATTATTTTATGTTAATGATTACTCATTTATTTCAGCCCTTTGTTTTCAGCATGTCTCTATCTAAATAAACCTATGTTTCTATGAAAATTGAAGCTTTTGTTTTTTTGTGTCCCACATATTATTAAACCTTGTTTATTTGGCCCGTGTTAGCCTTTGAGTTTGACATGCTTGGGCTCCTTTACAGTTAAAAAGGGCTAGATTTTTTTTTTTTTTTGAATACTGCATCTCTAGCCTGGCTTTGATTTTTGCTAAAGGACATAGGGTGTGGTGAGCAAGTCCACTACCAAATCTCTTGGAATCACTGAGTAGCAGGTGCTGGCTTCTCTCTTCTGCTTCTTTCTTCTAATGACATTTTGGCTTCTCCACTGCTTCCTTTCAGGGAGTCAATAGCTATAAAGGAAAATAACATTTACTGTTAACTGAGCCTATTTGTTCACAATAGCGGGTGGCTTATAACCCTGCCTGTCTCACTTTCTAAAACCTCCTGGCTAAGTTTTACTTTCACAACAGTAGAAAGAGATCCTGCCCATCAGTTACAAACCACCAAGTGGTGAGAGTTTTCAAGTCACTGAGAAACACTACTGTTTTTTGTTGGGCAGTGTCCCTTCCAGCCTTGGTAGCTTTTACATCCTACCTGGTGGTGCCCTGAAGTGCGGATTCACTGAGTAGGATGATCCCAAGAACATCAGTAAGGATCCTACCAAGTTTTTAAAATATTTTGAATTCTTTCTCTTCAAATTAAAAGTGACATTCCCTATCTTCCAAGGGTATTAGCTTCATTGCCTTCAGTAAACTGAGAGGCTTGCCTTGTTAGTCCTGTAACCAAAGTCCACATCACAGCATATCATTAATGAAAACTTCAGAGATGTTTGGATACAGGTGACCTATATGGGTGTTCCTTGTATCTAGGGCATTTCTCTCTCCCGGGACCAAGTCTTCTTACTGTCATGTACAAGTAGGGCCTTTTGGAACTTAGGTTCTAAGATTTTTGAAACTTTGATGGGTAAGCTGCTGTGAAAACTGTCATTTAAAAACTGAAATAGGTTTTGGTCTTACAGGAAGTTGAGGTTTACATTCAGGTTTGGGACCTTTGTTTTGTTTTGTTAAATGAATTTTAAGAATAACCAATGCAGTTGTTTTAAACTCCGAATGTAAGTGTCTCGCTTGATTAGGCAATTTGTTGTGTATGGCTACGACTAGTAGACTTCAGTCCTTTGAGCAGGTAGAATGTTCTATGACGAAATCTGTAGTTATTCCTTTGGAGTTGTGAGTGATTTTGTTTATGTAGTTTTCAGGAGATGAGGAGCTAAGACAGAGAAGATTGTAAGAAGAACGTGAAGGCACAATCGTAGAAAGGCTGAACTGTAACATAGAAAGGAGCTGGGCTGGATATTTTATACAGTGTGCTTTTGTGTTTTAAATATCAGAACCAGTTTGAACTAGCATAAGCTAAAGAGTAACTTATTTATGAAGACTCAAAAGAATCTCATAGGCTCCCAAAGGCAGGAAGTTTGCTGGACCTTATGGGATTCCAGAGGAGACTGGGATCAAGCCCACCAGTCACTCGATATCTTTAGAGGTGCTTTGTCACTCATCTTTGTTTATGCTTTGTTTTATCTCTACAGCTCAATTTTTCTCATTTATTTGGCATGTGTAAGTGCCCAAAAAGTATATTCCAGGCTAGCTTTATATATTCTTGGTTGAAGCAAGTAAAAGATAAAATTAGCATTAATCAGTCCCCAATCCAAATTTTGAACCATAAAAATCAAATTGGTCTAACATGGATCAGATCCCCTTCCTTGATACAATTAGCTATAGTCAGGGGGCTGCTAGGGCACAGGGGAGGATGTGGGCTAAAGATGCCTATCACTGAGCTTTATGCAGATCAATCTGGGCTGGTGGTTCTCACTGGCTACATAGACTGCTAATTCTAAGTGACCCAGTTTTTAAAAAATATGCTGCTTTGGGGTCATTGTTTTAATGTGGCTAACTTGCAGAGCAACTCACTTCTGTGAGTAGAGGTGTGGTGTCTCTTCAT
This sequence comes from Myotis brandtii, assembly GCF_000412655.1. Lineage (NCBI taxonomy): Eukaryota > Metazoa > Chordata > Mammalia > Chiroptera > Vespertilionidae > Myotis > Myotis brandtii. Next base: position 3,700,578 of record NW_005370944.1, on the reverse strand, counting down.
GGACATAAATAACTATTATTGATGGTGTTGGTAAATCATAAGTTCTAGAAAACAAAATATTTAGAGGCAGATCTTAGACTGGGATAATCTTGGTACATAATTTTGTGTCTCTGGGTCACTTGCAAGCTGGATTGGGATTCTTAAGCATAGAAGTGCTTAGAGAATTTTCAATGGTAGGGATGAGCTGGGCCCTACTACATTGAAACTGGAGAGACACTAGACAAGGAGGCACCCTGCAAGCATGTTGAAGAAATCACTGGATCTGTGATATCTCAGAAAAGCTATATCAACTTGCATTTGTAAGTTAGCCTCTATTTCTGTTCTCTCTCTTTTTTGCAGTTTTATAACTTTATTCAACAATCAGCAGTTAATTCTCATACACATTAACTGTGGATTTTTTAAAGTGGGGCAGGTATATAGGTAACCAACTTATAGAGCTTGTTTGGTGAATCTTCATCCTCATTACATTTTCTGGACAACCACACTCCACATGGTATGGGACATTCCTTATTCCTTTGGCCCAGACATCTTTGTTGAGCCTGGTGTCAATGCACACATCTGGAGTTCCCATCTCCTTACTGGCAAATTTCCTGATTTCTTTGAGCACCCGAGGGGCATGCTTCTTGAAACCCACTCCAAGGATGTGCTTGTGAATGTTGGTGCTGTATTCTTTGGTCACTACCTTGTTGATGGCAGAACAGCCCTTCTTCTCACCTTCTTTGTAGGAGCCATTCTGCCAGGCCCAGGTTGGAAAGGCTAGCCTCTGTTTCTTAAAAGATTGCTGCGAAGTCAAGAAGGGTCTGTTCCATATCAGGAATGTGGTAACAAAAAGTGAGGTTTAGCATGCCCCCCTTTCTCTCTTACCAACATCCTATTTGAAGTGACAGAGCCAAAGAGAACAAAGATCTGGAGCCAAGAGAAGAGGGGAGAGGAATATGTGGAACTTGAGTAAGGGCTTTGGAGCAAAAGAACTTTAGCAGACCTCTCTTTGAACAAAGGTGATATAGGACCTTGAGGGAATTTCAAGAGGGTAAAAAGGAAGATATTTTGGGGGTGTTAAGCCCTTGCAATCCAGTAAACTGAGGGCATGAAATTATTAGAATATAGGAGTTAAAGTACACGTGACTTCATTTTGTAATCACAGGCTGACAAGTCCTATATATATTGGATACATTTGAAAGAGAAAAAAATAGAAACAAACCCAACAATGGTTTATCATTAAACAAAGTACAACATACTATTTTGTAGCCATTAAAAATGATGTTTACAATGTGATCTGGGAAAATTGTTACCATATAATCTTTTTCTTTCTTTTTTTAAAATTTTGTTTTATTGCTTAAAGTATTACAAAAGAGTAATACATATGTCTCTTTTTTTATCCCCCTTGACATTCCCCCGGCCTCCCCTACCCCCCAGTGTCTTGTGTCCATTGGTTATGCTTATATGCATGCATACAAGTCCTTCAGTAGATCTCTTACCCCCACCCCCCAACCCTCCCGGGCCTTCCCGCTGTAGTTTGACAGTCTGTTCCATGCTGCTCTGCCTCTGTATCTATTTTTGTTCATCAGTTTATAATGTTCTTTATTATCCATAAATGAGTGAGATCATGTGGTATTGTTCTTTCATTGACTGGCTTATTTCACTTAGCATAATGCTCTCCAGTTCCATCCATCCTGTGGCAAATGGTAAGAATTCCTTCTTTTTTATAGCAGCATAGTATTCCATTGTGTAGATGTACCACAGTTTTCTAATCCTCTCATCTGCTGATGGGCACTTAGGCTGTTTCCAAATCTTAGCTATGGTAAATTGTGCTGCAATGAACATAGGGATGCATATATCCTTTCTGATTGGTGTTTCTGGTTTCTTGGGATATATTCTTAGAAGTGGGATCACTGGGTCAAATGGGCGTTCCATTTTTAACTTTTTGAGGAAACTCCATACTGTCTTCCATA
>NW_005370944.1:3696207-3696693 GCF_000412655.1 Myotis brandtii | reverse complement strand
TTATCTGGTTTTGGGATTAGGGTAATGCTGGGTTCATAGAAAGAGCTTGGAATTGTGCTTTCCTCTTGAATTTTTTGGAATAGTCTGAGAAGGGTTGGTTTTAGTTCTTCTTTGAATGTTTGGTAAAACTCCCCTCTGAAGCCATCTGGTCCAGGGCTTTTGTTTGCTGGAAGCATTTTGATTAGTTATCGGCCTATTAAGGTTTTTTGATGCTTCCTGGTTGAGTTTCAGAAGCTTGTATTTTTCTAGGAATGCATCCATTTTGTTGAAGTTGTCCAGTTTGTTGGAGTAGAGGTGTTCGTAGTATTTTTTTACAATCCTTTGTATATCAGTGGGATCAGTTGTTACTTCACCTCTTTCATTTCTGATTTTGTTTATTTGGGTCCTCTCTCTTTGTTTCTTGGTGAGCCTGGCTAGAGGTTCATCAATCTTGTTTATCCTTTCAAAGAAACAGCTCTTGGTTTCATTGATCTTTTGTAATTTTTT
>NW_005370944.1:3694390-3695128 GCF_000412655.1 Myotis brandtii | reverse complement strand
CTCTTAGTCCTTTTTTGTCTGTGAAGCTCCTGATTCCACCTTCAATTTTGAATGATAGCCTTGCTGGGTATAGTATTCTGGGATTCAGTCCCTTGGTTTGCATCACTTTGTATATTTCATTCCATTCCCTTCTAGCCTGGAGTGTTTCTGTTTAGAAATCTGTTGCTATTCTAATGGGAGATTCCTTGTATGTAACTTGCTGTCTCTCTCTGGCAGTTTTTAAGACTTGTACTTTGTCGCTGATGTTTGCCAATTTATTTATGATGTGTCTTGGTGTTGGTCTTTTTGGGTTCATCTTGTTTGGGACTCTATGCGCTTCTTGGATTTGTGTAGTTTTTTTTCTTGCCAATATAGGGGAAGTTTTCTGTCATTATTTCTCTGAACAGGTTTTCTATTCCTTGCTTCTCTTCCTCTCCTTCTGGTACCCCTATTATGCGGATGTTGTTTCGTTTCATGTCCCAAAGTTCCCTTAGGCTCTCCTCCTTTTTTTTACTTTTTTTTTTTTTTGTAGAAGCTGCTCTGCTTGGGTATGTTTTCCTACCTTGTCTTCTAGCTCACTGATGCGGTCCTCTGCTTCTTCTAGTCTACTGTTGATGCTTTCTATTGAGTTCTCTATAGCAGCGATGTCATTTTTCATTTCTTCTTGGTTTTTCTTCATTTCCTCTTGGTTCTTACACATATTGTTGAATTTGTCTTCCATTCTTTTCAGCCACCTTATGACCATTTCTCTGAATTCTT
>NW_005370944.1:3691707-3694379 GCF_000412655.1 Myotis brandtii | reverse complement strand
ACCTCCTGGACTTGTAATTCTATTTCTTTCACCAGGTAGGGGAAGTTTTCTGTCATTATTTCTCTGAACAGGTTTTCTATTCCTTGCTTCTCTTCCTCTCCTTCTGGTACCCCTATTATGCGGTTGTTGTTTTGTTTTGTGTTGTCCCAAAGCTCCCTCTTGCTTTTTAAATTTTCTTTCCAGTTGCAGCTGTGTTTGTGTGTTTTTTCCTACCTTGTCTTCTAGCTCGCTGATGCGGTCCTCAGCCTCTTCTAGTCTACTGTTTAAGCCTCCCATTGTGTTCTTTATTGCAGCTGTGTCGTTCTTCATTTCCTCTTGGTTCCTTTTCATACTGGTGACATTCTCATTCAGCTCCTTATAATTCTCATTGGGTTGTGTGTATTTGTCATTGAGTTGCGTGTATTTGTCATCCAGCCATTACTTATAACCATTACTCTGAATTCTTTCTCTGAGAAGTTACTTGCCTTGGTTTCATTTAACTCCCTCTCTGGTGATTTCTCGTTTTCTTTCCTTTGGGGATTGCTTTTTTGTCTCCCCATGTTTTGCTCTAACGTTTTAATTGTTTCTGTGTCCTAGATCTGACTGTTTTGCTACCCAGTTTCTTTTAAGGATGGTGCTGGTGGTGTGATCTCTCAGATATCCTGAGCTTGGTAATCTATCATAGCTCCCTACTTAAGCTATTTGGGATTTTTTGATGTAGGCCTGCAAGCTGGAGAGGCGCAATTGCGGTGTCCAGATGTCAGCAGCCGGGAAGGGGGATGTCCCAATTATTGCTGTCTTGCATCCTTGGTTGAAATCGCACATGCCCAGACAGGGCTCACAGAGGTACCCAGGAGCTGTCTGTCAGGGTAGTGGGGCTCAGGAGGCCTGCACACTGGAAAGGCACAACTGTGGTGTCCAGAGTTCTGTAGCTGTAGCGTGGGAAGACTCAGTTTTTACTGCTGCGTCTGTGGTTGGATGCACACGCTCCCAGTGGCAGCTCACAGGGGCACCCGTGGTGTGCTTGCCAGCGCAGCGCCCTGGCACACTCTGAAGAGCCCTGGTTGAAGCCAAGCGATCGAGGCAGCTGTGGGCAGGTATCCAGGATGAGGGTATTCAGAATTTCTACTGTTGGGGCAGTGCACCCTTGTTTGGATAAGAGCACCCTGTAGAGCCGTGGTCTCAGGAGGCCTGCGTGCTGGAAAAGCATGACTGTAGTGTCCAGAGTTCTGCAGCAGTGGAGTGGGAAGACTCAGTTTTTGCTGCTGTGCCTGTGGATGGATACACACGCTCCCAGTGGCAGCTCACAGGGGCACCGTGATGCATTTGCGGCGTGGAGCTCTGATGTACTTTGAGGGGCCCTGGTGCTGAAGTTGTGCAACAGTGTCTGTGGGCAGTTATTCAGGAAGAGTCAATCCAGAATTTCTGCTGCAGGGCAGTGCACCCCCGTTTGCACAATATCGCACCCAGCGAGGCTCTCAGTGGCTCCCAAGATCTGCCTTTGGGGTGGTGGGCTCCGGATGCCTGCCTGCTGGAAATGCACGTCTGTGGCGGGGCGTTTGCAGCACGGAGCTCTGACTCACCCTGAGGGGCCCTGGGGCTGAAGTTGTGCGACAGTGTCTATAAGCAGTTATTCAGGAGAGTAAATTCAGAATTTCTCCTGTGGGGCAGTACGCCACTGTCTGTACAATATCACACTCTGTGAGGGGCTTGCAGCAGCTCCCAGGGGCTGCCTGTGGGGTGGTGGGCTCCGGACACCCACCAGCTGGCGTTTGCCGTGTGTCTGACGCACCTTGAGGGGCCCTGGCGCTGAAGTTGTGCGACAGTGTCTGTGGGCAGTTATTCAGGAAGAATGAAATCAGAATTTTTACTGTGGGGCAGTGCACCCTCATTTGCACAATATCGCACTCAGCGGGCGCTTGCAGTGACTCCCAGGGGCTGCCTGTCGGGTGGTGGGCTCCAGAGGCTTGCACGCTGGATACGCGCGAATGTGGTGCCCAGAGGCCTGCCACTGGGGAGGGGGAAGCTGCACTTACTGCTGTGGGAGCGGTGCTCCTTTGGAGGTGGAGGTCCTAGGGTCTGCGGGTCTGTGGGTGGGGCTGCAGGATTTTGGCTGGAGTGGCTGCTGGGTCGTGGGCAGTGTCCAAGGGCTGTGTGGGTGGTGGTGTTGACGAGTTCCTAGATGAGGCCGCTCTCCCCTTCAAGATGGCGTGGGTTCCCTGCCCGAGTCCCGCAGCCCCAGAAGTGTCCACGCGATGGTAGGTGCTCCCTGTCCAGGAGAGTCTGGTCGGCCAGCCCCTGCTACTCCTGTAGGATTTAACTGTCCCTCCCTCACTCACACACACACCACACGCATCCACACACTCTCCCTTCACCCTCTCACTCACTCACATCCTCTCCCTCACCTCCGTCCTGCCAGCTGCCATCTTCTCACGTCCCACTCCATATAATCTTAAGGAAAAAATTACATGATGTTGAGTATTATATCTACTATGTATGGAGGATAGAAAAGTACTAGAAAGAAATAAAACAAAATACTAATAATGGTTGCCTCTGGGTCGTGGGATTGTGGCTCATTTTCTTCCTCCTTTTTATAGTCTTCCCAATCCTTATTTTGAACATGTATTACTTTTAGAATTAGAATTGGGAACAAGAAAAGAATTTTAATTTGTTCGTGATGTTAAAGTCATACT
>NW_005370944.1:3678508-3691632 GCF_000412655.1 Myotis brandtii | reverse complement strand
ATATATATATTTGTTGATTTCAGAGAGGAAGGGAGAGGGAGAAAGAGAGAGAAACATCAATGATTTGAGAGAATCATTGATTGGCTGCCTCCTGCATACCCCACACTGGGAATCAAGCCTGCAACCCAGGCATGTGCCCTTGACTGGAATTAAACCTGGGACCCTTCAGTCCAAAGGCCGACACTCTATCCACTGAGCCAAACTGGCTAGGGCAAGTCATACTTATTAGCTAGTTTACATCTAAGTTAATGTGTTAATATACCCAGAACTATTCGTATATTATTTTTAGTTTTGCAATGAAGGCTTTGCTTTCATAGTAAAGACATTCCAATTATAGTATCAATGAAGACCTGAGCAAGAAGATCTTTATTAGTTCCCTGGATGCCACAGAGCAAGCTCAGTTTCATCTCCTTAGTCCTCACTTCCTTCTTGAAGACTCTATCTGGTTTTCTTGAGAGAGGTTTCCCACTGAGAAGGAACCTCTCAGTAACCAAGTAACCAAGCCTTTACTTTTTCCTTCTCATTGGCAGATTACCTCCAATATTCCAGGGCCTTCTTCCTAATCTCTGTCCTCACCATACTCATTGGTCTTGGCTGGCTCTTAAGTTCTTGCCTCCCTAGAAGAGGAAGCATGACCACCAACTTGGATCTGAAGGTATCCATGCTCAGCTTCATCTCAGGTACAAACATAGAGTGGCAGGGTGATGTCAGGGTAAAATTGTCAAGGGAACAAAGTTTCTCTATGGGGTTTTCATCCTCTTTTTCTTGTCCCTTTCTTCTTTTTCAATATTACATCAAGTTGCCAGCTACCTGCCCTGTCTTATTGTATAAAGCACACTTTTGGTGACTTATGCCAGGAGAGAGGTAGAAGCCCTTTTTTCTCTCCCACTTGGTCAATCCCCAAATTTTGATCCTGCCATACAAATGGCATCTGGAAGCAGAAGAGTTGGGGGTGGTAGTCAAGGCAGACTGAAGACACTGATGGGTTGTGACATCTTTTCTTCTGGTCCTAGCCATCTGCTTGCTCTTCTGCCTCATCCTATTTCTGGCACAGGTTCACTGGCACACCAGGGATGCCATGGAGTCAGACCTCCTATGGGCCTATTATCTAAACTGGTGGAGTGACTTCTTATACATGTTTGCTGGTGAGTCAGTCCCCTGCCTTATCCCAGAAGGATGGAAGGGGAATACACTTATTGAAAGAGAGGTGGAATCTAGGAAAAATAGAAGCACTGATTCTTCCTATTTAGAGCATCTATGCATCAAGAAGCAGTATGATATGAAACTGAAAACTTAGAATTAGTAATCTGTCCTGCCACTAAATGAGCCATAGACAGGTTGAGTGACTTGCTATGACCACACAGAAAGTAGTCAAACTATGATTTGATTCCAGGAGATTCAAGCTTTGTCCTAACCATGTGAAAATACTATAATGGAATGGGAGCATAGGACTGTAAAGTAATTCTGGGGGGGGGGGGGAGAGGAGGGTTGGCTTCACTGAAAAGAAGCCCTTTGAACTGAGCATTTTAAAGGATGAGTAAGTTTTAAAAGTCAAAAGACCATGTGTCTATTGTAACTCACCTCAATTTCTTCTCTTCCCCTAGGAATCATCTCCTTCCTCAACTACATAACATTCAAATCTCCTCCCCTTGATCAAAATGTCACTGTGATTCCCACAGAGAGGTCAAGGCTGGGGATTGGTCCAGTGACTACAGTATCACCTGCTGAAGATGAAGAGTCAAGGTCTGAGATGGAATCTCCAAGTGATGAAGAGGAAAAACTATCAAATGCAGAACTACCAAGCACAGAACTATCAAACGCAGAAATGTGATAGTGATAGGAAAACGCAATTACTGCTTGTCTTAAGAATGGGGGAGAAGTTACTAAGTTGGAAATGATTGTGTAGACTCTAAAAAAACTCTCTTAATATCATGTCCATATTACTGAAGGAGACAGCATTAAAGCTGATGAAGTGTCCTTTGTATGCGTTAGACCCAAAATATGTATGATAATCAAAAGAAAGTAATGAAATCTCATTAAGAAAAAATTCTATAAGAAAACATCACTGTTTAGGGTCATGAATGAAAGAAACTAGCAATAGATGCAGTGTGTGGATCAGAGATCTCTTTGGGCATCAGGGGTCTCATGGACCAAAGTGGTCAATGGAATAAAATGTCATCTAATTCTGTTTGAAAATCTCATTATTTGTGGCTGTGAGCATGGGTGGAGGTACTTGGACAATATTGTTGAGTTTGAATTGGAGATCATTACCAGAAATGGAATGAACACCAATGGAGATAACATCTATCACCCAAAGGTGTTGGGAGGTGCTAGGGGGGTTCTGGGGAGTCCATGAGGTCCCATTTCCTATAAGAATTGGTCATTTTAAACCCTTACAGCATACTATATGAACCCACTGCTTCTCCCTAGGCTGAGAGATACCTTCACCAGACATACACAAACTCCCTGAAATTCTATACAAAACTTGTGTTTGCACTTTTCTCTGAAAAAAGTCATAGCCTCTGTTAGATCCTTGACAAGCCTGTGACTCTTTTGATTCCTTAGTCATCAAATATGTTTCCTTAAGCCAAATGACGCTAAAAGTCTTAAGGTCTTCCTTCAGCCTAAGTACATATGTGGACCAAGTTGAAGGATTTTATCTTGTTTTATATATCCTGTAAGATTAAGGAAGTGGGGGCAGAGGGATTCCAGAAATCACATAGGTTTTTTTTAATTCTCACTGGAGAATATTCTTTTCATCGATTTGAGAGAAAGGAAGAAGAGAGAGAGAGAGAGAGAGAGAGAGAGAGAGAGAAACATTAATGTGAAAAACATCAATTAGTTACCTCCCATGTTTGCCCCGACCAGGACTGAAACCGCAATCTAGGTATGTGTTTGATTGAGCCACCCGGCCAGGAAAATCACACAGATCTTTTTTAAAAAATATATTTTTTTTATTGATTTTAGAGAGGAAGGGAGAAGGAGAGAGAGATAGAAACATAAATGATGAGAGAATCATTGATCGGCTTCCTCTTTCATGCCCCACACTGGGGATCAAGCCCACAACCCAGGCAGGTGCCCTGACTGAGAATCGAACCGTGATCTCCTGGTTCATAGGTGGACACTCAGCCACTGAGCCATGCCAGCCAGGCCACATAGATCTTTTGATGGCTAAATATCTTTTTCAGAACCAGACCAGATTCCAGGCAGAAGATTCCTTTATTATTTTTAGTAGCTACCACTACTACCCTATTGATTGAGGTCCATTCTTCTCATCCCCAAGCCTGGCAATGGAATGAACTACAGTGCCCAGCCTCTCCCCTTGCTGTTCTTAAAGATAAGCCCTTGGGTCTTTTTGGTTTAAATAAAGATTCACCAGTAACCTTCGTAGAAACAAACAAAATAGAAATGGAGTAATTACGTTGTTCTTATAATCCCAGTTCTTATAATCTGATCAGTAATTCTTAAACATTTCCAGATAGTAACTGGAAGCTCAATAGATTTGTTTCACTGAGCCAAATGAGCTTTAATTTTAAGGGTAGAAGTTTAGCAGCACATATTTGTGTGCACCCACATACAGAGACACACATACAAACACATATATGCACATACCTCATTTTGACTCTGCTTTATAAAACCCTTCTCCCCATGTTGGCTCCTCCTCATAGTAGGTGATCTTAGTCAGGGCAGAATGACTGGTGCCTCCTTACTCCAAGTGGCCTCATTTCAGAGGCTCTTCAGTCTGTTCCTGGACCTTTGTCTGGTTGTAAGAATAAACATGTAATCAAGTCTAACTCCCCTTCCTCCCGTCACCACTCACACATGAAGTATACCCCGCATGTTACTAATTAAGGATTCATTGGGTTCACAAGCTTGCTTTATAATTCAAATTGCTTGGATACTTTAATTATATGACTAAATTGACAAGGAGCTGAGTACTGATTACTCTTCAGGGAAGGGAAGTTTTAAGTGGTGTGAGGAGAAGGAAGCAGGTCTGAAAGCGGAAGATGCTAGATAATAAAAAAGCAATGATAAAGACCCTGACTATTAGGGGAGAATAGGCAGTGATTATAACTAAGGTTCTACTTTGCTAACAGAGAATGGCCATATAAGCAGAGACAACCTTTCATTGCTCCTTTAAAAACTGAATGCTCTCTTTATTTTCTTCATTCTCTCTTTCTTTGCTTGTAGAAAATTCCTTTAGAAGCCTAAGTAGATTTTCAATAAGATAGCTCAGTAAATGACCCTTTGATACATCCCCTCTGCTCCAAACATATTGCATGATAGATGAAGGGGTGGGAAGAGAGATTATATTACATCAAGTCAAAACAAGACAAGCAGTTTCACTGACCAGAAAAATAACAAAAACTCAAGGCTATGATTCGAGTTAAGCCATAGATTTAATAGGCTATAAGTCGAAAAGTAAGCAGAGATGACTAGCAAGACAACTCTTGTGTAGTGAAAAGGACTATCAGTGCTTCTCAAGACATGGACTAGAGCCAGGTTCACAGCTGTAGCTTAAGCTAAGGACTTATGAAAATAAATAAATAAAAACTACTGCCAAGCGTTGACTGAGTTGTAGCTTATTTGGAACCACAGACCCAAAGCCAGTGATGGCGAACCTATGACACGCATGTCAGAGGTGACACGTGAACTCATTTTTTGGTTGATTTTTCTTTGCTAAATGGCATTTAAATATATAAAATAAATATCAAAAATATAAGTCTTTGTTTTACTATGGTTGCAAATATCAAAAAATTTCTATATGTGACACGGCACCAGAGTTAAGTTAGGGTTTTTCAAAATGCTGACATGCCGAGCTCAAGAGGTTTGCCATCACTGCCCAAAGCAGTAAAAGGAGACAAGCAGCCCATTTATTCATTAGCTGGGTCAGTGGCCTTCCCTGATAGCATAACAACAGGGAATCTGAAATGCCATATTATGAGACCTGACCCTGGACTAGGGCCTTTGGCCAAAGTAAGGAAACCGACAAACTACCGATGGAATGAGCAGAGAGGTAGAAAAGGAGGCAAAAAAAGGCAACAACAAAAAATGTTGTGCTTGCAAACAAGAATTCAAAACATGTAAAAAAATGTTCAGAAAAAAATTCAAAGTCAACAATCAGAATATAAATTCATTTCAGATTGTCTGGTGTGTAATAGGATAAAGACTTTAAGTATTCCTAGGACACACAAAGAGATATGATGTAATTATGGATTACAAAAAAGGGCCAAACACTATGAAACAAATATAGATAGAAATAAAACAAGAACACATTTAAATGAAAAAGAACCAATTAGGAATCATGGGAATAAAAAATATAGCTATTGTCATAGGAAATATAGTCAATAATATTGTAGTAACTATGTATGGTGTCAAATGGATACTAGGCTTACTAGGGTGATCACTTCATAAGTTATATAAATGTTTAAACACTATGTTGTACACTTGAAATTACTATTATATTACATGTCAGCTGTAATTTAAGAATGAAATATATATATATTTAAGAATATATAGCCATTGAGCCCTAGCTGGTTTGGCTAACTGGATAGAGCATCGGCCTGCGGACTGATGGGTCCCAGTTTGATTCCAGTCAAGGACACATGCTGGGTTGCAGGCTCAATTCCCAGTAAGGGGTGTGCAGAGTCAGCTCTATCTCTCTCTCCCTTCCTCTCTGAAATCAATAAAAATATATTTTAAAATATATGTAGGATGTTTCAATAAATTTCAAGACTATCAATCAGCCCATGCTTCCTGCCACAATGAAATTAAATTAGAATTCAATAAAAAGAAAATAATTTAAAACTTTATTATACTTTTGAAAACCTTAAAAATTTTCCCTAAAATTCATGGGTGAGAAGGAAACCACAATGGAATGAACAAATATTTAGATCTGAACAACAATGAAAGAATTACTACAATCAAAACCAATAGGAAGAATGACGTCAGAGGAATGGTGGCATAAGGGCAGGTCTTTTCCTCTCCCCCTGACATTTCAACAAGTTAACCATCTATAATTCAAAAAAGAAGTCCCTGCTCAACACAGATGCACACCTGAGAGACCAGCGTACTGAAACAGCTAGGGTGGGCTTCCTGGGATAAGCTGGGAGACAAGAAGGGAAGGAAGCTAGGACATGCGTCTGCACAGTTGGGAACTCACAGCCCAGGTACAGAAAGGGGAGAAGGCCAGCTTCAGTAGCCGGGAGGAACAGAGAACTGTGCGGGGCAGTCCAGCAGATTGGCAGGGCAACCTGCGAGCTGCGAGCTGCAAGCTGTGAGCCGCCAGTGCAGGAGAGGACATTGTCTGAGTTGCGAGGTCCTGCAGGCAAGCAACCAGAGATTGCAGTGTCTGTATCGTGAGCACCCTGCGAATAGTGCCTGAGTAGTCAACAGACGCTTACCCTATAGAGCACTGGGTGCTGCCTAACAGCTCCCCACTGCTGGGCCTGGAGATAGTCTTTCAAAGAAAGTAAGTCACTAGAGCCCTGCCGCTGATTAGACTCCCCAAACTCGCCTCCCATTGCGCTTAGAGTTGGCTCCACGAGTATATTATCTGTAAACCAAGAGTTGTTGCAGTAGAATCCCTGTTTCCCTCTGTGATTGAACCGCAGGAGGGGTGTTTGGGCTGAATTCCCGGAGATCAGGGATCTCCATTACAGTGAGGGAAAACAAACCCCATCCCTGAGCACCAGAGGCAGTACTGTCCTACGGAAGCCACCAAGGCTCAAAACTGTGAAACCAGAGGTAAAAATCTTGCGATTCAGCACCATCTACTGGAACAAAATAGAAAGACCTCTTTAGAAATAAATGGGAAAACAAAGGAGGACAGCAAATGCCATGAACAACCAGGGTAATGATGATGACCAGAAGGAAAATGAAAAATCCCCAGAAAGTAGGCTGGAACGCATGGAGTTGTGTGATATAAATGACAGAGATTGCACGATTGCAGTTCTGAAGATACTCAATGAGGTGCGACTGACAGGCAATTCAGTGCACTCAGAAAACAAATCAATGAACAAAATGAGTATTTCTCCAAGGAAATAAAACTTTAAAAATGAATATATCAGAACTCCTGGAAATAAAGCAGGCAATTAAGGAGATCAAGAGTGAGCTGTTGAACAAAGAAAAACAGGACCAACCAGGTAGAGGAAAGAAGTAGTGATATTGAAAATAAGAATCAAGAAATGACGCAGAGGAAAGAAAAGACAGACCTGAGAATAAAGAAAAATGAACAAGCTCTACGAGACCTCTTGGATTCCATCAGAAAAAGTAACATCAGAATCATAGGCATTGCAGAGGAGGAAGAGAGGGAGCAGGGAATGGAGAGTCTATTAAAATAAATAATGGATGAGAACTTCCCAAATCTATGGAAAGAACTAGATCCTCGAATCCAAGAATCAAGCAGAACACCTGCTTACATCAATCCAGAGGTCCTCTCCAAGGCACTTGGTAATGAAGCTGTCAAAAATTAATGACAAAGAAAAAATCCTCAAAGCAGACAGGAAAAAGAAGGACGTGACCTACAAAGGAAAACCCATCAGAATTTCATCTGACTTCTCAGCAGAAACTCTGCATGCCAGAAGAGAGTGGAACCAAATATTCAAGCATCTGAAAGAGAGAAATTACCAGCCATGAATAATATATCCAGCAAAATTAACCTTTGAATATGAAGAAAAAATTAAAACATTCCCAGACATATAGAAGCTGAGATATTTTTATCACCAGAAAACTTCCATTGCAGGAAATACTCAAGGGAGTTATTCTATCTGAAGCAAAGAACATAAGGTCACAACACTATGAGTAAGATTAGCAAAAAACTTGCAGCATAAGCAGGGATAATTTGTGACAACAAAACATACAAGGGGAAGGGGGAAAGGTATGAACTGGCAAAGGAAGATGAAGATCAGGTACATTCAAAAGGAAAAAAACTACGGTATATAAGCAATTTCACTTTTTATAAACCTAATGGCAACCACACAGAAAAATGCCCAAAACAGAACATATAGCTTAAAAGGAGAGGAAACAGAGGAAAGATGTATGGCATACCACCAAACAAAAACAACAGACAGAAGCATAAAGGAAAAGAACCAATGGAGGCACAGAGCTACCAGAAAACAAGATAAAATGGCTATAGGAAATCCTCATACATCAATAATTATTCTAAATGTAAATGGTCTGAATTCACCAGTAAAAAGGCACAGAGTAGCAGAGTGGGTCAAAAAACAAAACCCAACCATATGCTGCTTAAAAGAGACACATCTAAACAGCAAAGACAAAGGCAGATTCAAAGTAAAAGGGTGGGAAATTATTCTCCAAGCAAATAACATCCACAGAAAAGCAGGTGTAGCCATACTTATATCTGACAAAATAGATCTCAAGATAACAAGTGACAAAGATGGACACTTTATAATGATAAAGGGAACACTACATCAAGAAAACATAACATTTCTTAATATATATGCACCCAACCAGGGAGCACCGGAATATATTAAACAGCTATTCACAGAACTAAAAGGAGAAACAGATCAAAATACAATTATAGTTGGAGACCTTAATACTCCTTTGACAGCTCTAGACAGATTAACTAAACAGAAAATCAATAAAGAAATATCAGCCTTAAATGAAACATTAGATCAAACTAATATAATTGATAATTACAGAACCTTTTATCCAAGATCATCAGAGAATGCATACTTCTCCAACACACATGGAACTTTCTCAAGTATAGACCATATGTTGGATCACAGAACTCGCATCAAATTAAAACAGATTGAAATTATACCACGCATATTTTCTGACCACGATGCCTTGAAATTAGAAATCAACTACAAAAGGAAGTAACCCCCCCCCCGCAAATATTTAGAGATTAAACAACATACTACTAAAAAATGGCTGGGTCAAAGAAGAAATAAAAAATGAGATCTAAAGATATATAGCGACAAATGAGAATGATAACACAACATATCAAAAGCTCTGGGATGCAGCAAAAGCAGGAATAAGAGGGAAGTTTATATCATTACAGGCTTATCTCAAGAAACAAGAGAAATCCCAAGTATACAACCTAACATCACATCTTAAAGAACTAGAAAAAGAAGAACAAAAGCAACCCAAAGTCAGCAGGAGAAAAAAAAATAATAAAAATTAGAACAGAATTAAATGAAATAGAGAACAAAAAGATTATGCAAAAAAATCTATAAATCAAAGAGCTGATTCTTTGAAAAGATTAATATAATTGACAAACCCCAGCTAGACTTACTAAGGAAAAAAGGGGAAAGGCCCATATAAACAAAATCAGAAATGAGAAAGAAGTCATCGCAGACATCACAGGTATACAAAGGATCATACTAGACCAGGGGTGGGCAACCTTTTTGTGAGTGCGTGCCAAAACCAGCAAAATCTCTGACTCAAAATTCTTCTGCGTGCCAACCCTAATTTTTTGAGAACATGTTACGCCTACTTGATATCTCTTAAGGTGTACATATGTGAAGAACATTGAAGAAATAATAAAATTCATTAATGCGACAAAAACACAGTATATGATGATGAAAAAATACATTTATTTTTTAATGTATACATGTACACTGATAGTCCAACAGAAAACTTTATGACTCCATTTGATATTATCAGTGGGACTTTTGCTGCTGCATCACTGATGACAGAGATTTTACATCAGGTTTATATTTCGTGACCTTCAGAGATATGCACGAACTACTACTTTCATCCGTCAGGCTACTCCTATTGCGAGACTTAACAAAATTCATCACTGAGAACAAAGATTCACAAGCGTATGTGGATGAAAACATGGAGAGTAATGCTGTTGCAAAGTTTTTTAAACAGAAAAAATTTTCTAGAATGGCATTCCAAGTCCTCAATAGTTCGTTTTCGACACTTCTCTGGTACTCCTGTCTCTAATCGCTTTTTTTCAATGTTTTCCAAGTCAACTCTAAGGTCAATAAATTTCCGCTTCCAAATTGAGCTACTCTGAAATTCAATCAACTGCATTTCAAAGACAGCCATGTCTAGGGTCTTTAAGATAACTTGTTATGTAAAATTATTTATTTATCTAAGATGCACCTACACTGAATTTATCTGAAAAATTAAAAAGTCGATATTAAGAAAAAAATTGTAAATGAAAGATTATAAGAGAGGGTGTTGCGTGCCAGCAAAAGTTACTGGCCTGCCATGTTTAGCATGCGTGCCAGGGGTTGTCCACCCCTGTACTAGACTATTATGAAAAACTTTATGCCTCCAAATTCAATAACCTAGAAGAAATGGATAAGCTCCTAGAAATATGTAACCTTCCTAGACTAAATCATGAAGAATTAGAAAATCTAAATGGACCAATTAGCAATGAGGAAATTGAAACAACCATCAAAAACCTCCCAAAAAACAAAAATCCAGTACCAGATGGCTTCACCAGTGAATTCTACCAAATGTTCAAAGAAGATTTAAAACTTATCCTTTTCAAATTCTTCCAAAAAATTGAAGAAGAGGCAATACTTCCTAACACATTCTACAAGACCAATATAACCCTGATACAAAAACCTGGCAAAGATAACACAAAAAAAGGAAAAAATACAGACCAATATTCCTGATGAGCACAGACACAAAAATCCTAAACAATATACTAGCTAATCGAATACAGCAAAACATACAAAAAATAATACATCATGATCTAGTGGGATTCATCCCAGGGGCACAAGAATGGTTCAACATTCACAAATCAATCAACATAATACACCACACTAACAAAAGAAAGGATTAAAATCATATGATCTTATCAATAGATGCAGAAAAGCATCCATTTATGATTAAAACACTGAATAAAATAGGAGTACAAGGAAAGTACCTCAACATAATAAAGGCCATCTATGATAAACCCTCAGCTAATATCATACTCAATGTCAAAAAACTGAAAGCTTTTCCCCTAAGATCAGAAATAAGACAAGGATGTCCAGTCTCACCACTCTTAGTCAACATAGTACTGGAAGTCCTAGTCAGAGCAATAAGGCAAGAGAAAGAAATAAAAGGAAACCACATAGGGAAGGAAGAAGTCAAACTGTCACTTTTTGCAGATGACATGATGCTGTATATAGAAAACCTTAAAGACTCTACCAAAAAACTATTAGAAACAATAAACAAATACAGTCAAGTTGCAGGATACAAAATCAATGTGCAAAAATCCACTGCCTTCCTATATACTAACAACAAAATTTCAGAAAAAGAAAAGGAGAAAACAATTCCTTTTGCAGTAGCAACCAAAAGAATAAAATGCCTAGGAATAAACTTAACAAAGAATGTGAAAGACCTATATACTGAAAATTAAAAAGCATTATTAAAAGAGTTGAAAAAGATACAACAAAATAGAAAATTATCCCATGCTTATGGATTGGAAGAATCAACATAGTTAAAATGACCATATTACCCAAAGCAATATACAGATTTAATGCAATTCCCATCAAAATCCTAATGTCATTTTTTAAAAATATATTTTTATTGATTTCAGAAAGGAAGGGAGAGAGAGAGAGAGAGAGAGAAACACCAGTAATGAGAGAATCATTGATTGGCTGTCTCTTGCACACCTCCTACTGGGGATTGAGCCCGCAACCTGGGCATGTGCCCTTGGCTGGAATTGAACCTGGGACCCTTCAGTCCACAGGCCAACGCTCTACCCACTGAGCAAAACCAGGTAGGGCCCAATGTCATTTTTTAAAGAAATAGAACCAGAAATCATCAGATTTGTATGGAATCACAGAAGACCCAAAATAGCCAAAGCAATCCTGAGGAGAAAAAAAAGCTGGAGGTATCACGCTACCTGACTTCAAATTATACTACAGAGCTATGATAATCACAACAGTGTGTATTGGGAGAGAAACAGACACACAGATCAATGGAACAGAATAGAGAGCCCAGCTATAAAACCACATGTATATGGACAGATAATTTTTGACAAAGGAGCCAGCAATGCACATTGGAGTACAGAGAGTCTCTTCAATAAATGGTATTGGGAAAACTGGAAAGCTGCATGCAAACGAATGAAACTGGATTACAGTTTGTCCCCTTGCACAAAAATTAATTCAGAATGGATCAAAGACCTAACCATAAAACCTGAAACTAAGTTACATAGAAGAAAATATAGGTACCAAACTTATGGACCTGGGCTGTAGAGAATATTTTATGGACTTAACCCCAAAGGCAAGGGCGGTAAAGGCAAAAATAAATGAATGGGACTATATAAAACTGGAGAGCTTCTGCACAGCAAAAGAAATGGAAACAAAACAAACAGGCAGCCTACCAGATGGGAGATGATATTTGCAAACAGTAGCTCTGACAAAGTTTTAATTTCTAAAATATATAAACTCAACACCAAACAAACCAACAATCCAATCAAAAAGTGGGTAGAGGACCTGAAAATACACCTCTTCCAAGAAGACATACAAATAGCCAATAGATATGTGAAAAGATGTTCAACCTCACTGGCAATTGGGGAAATGCAAATCAAAACTACAATGAGATATCACCTTACACCTGTTAGAGTGGCCATTATCAGCAAGACAAGCAATAACAAGTGTTGAAAAGGTTGTGGAAAAAAGGGAACTCTCATTCACTGCTGGTGGGAGTGTAGACTGGTGCAACGACTATGGAAAGCAGTTTGGAAATTCCTCAAAAAATTAAAAATAGAGCTACCATGTGACCCAGCAACCCCACTCCTGGGTATATACCCCAAAAAACTCTAAATCATGTATTTGCAAAGATATATGCACCCCTATGTTCACTGCAGTATTATTCACGGTGGCCAAGACATGGAAACAACCAAGTGTCCTGTGATAGAGGACTGTATAAAGATGTGGTACATATACACAATGGAATGCTACTTGGCCATAAAATTGAAAAAAGTCTTACCTTTTACAGCAGCATGGATGGACCTGGATAGTATTATGCTAAGTGAAATAAGCCAGTCAGAGAAAGACAAATACTATGTGATTTTGCTCATATGTAGAATCTAATGAACAAAATGAACTAACAAGCAAACAGACTCATAGACAGAGAGCAGGCTGACAACTGTCTTTGGGGGGTGCTGGGTAGGCTTCTGAAGGGATTGAGCAAAAAAGAAAAAAAAA
>NW_005370944.1:3671985-3678091 GCF_000412655.1 Myotis brandtii | reverse complement strand
TCAGCCCCCTCAGCCCTCCAGCCACCCAGGGCCAGCCCGAGGTGCAGGCAAGCCTCAGATGGTGGCTGCCCAACCACCCAGGGCTGGCCTGAGGTGCAGGCAAGCCTCGGCTGTCGGCTGCCCAGCCACCCAGGTCCGGCTGGAGGCTCAGGTAACCAGGGCCGGCTGAGGCTTGCACTACTGGCAGTGGCAGCAGCAGAGGTGTGATGTGGGAGTTGCCTTCCCATGATTGCTGGGTTGTCTTCTGTCCCTGAGGGCTCCCGGACTGTGAGAGCGGGCAGGCCGAGCTGAGGGACACCACCCCCTCCAGTGCATGAATTTTCATGCACTGGGCCTCTAGTAAATTCAATAAAAAGAAAAAAAAAAGAAAACACAACATTAAAAAAATATTCTTCCCACTAAATATGAGTGAACAGATACCTGTTTTCAAGTACAATTATCTAAGATAGTTAAATTTCAGTCATACTTTAATTCAGGTTACGTAAATTGATCAGATAATTACATAGCCAAATACTACTAAGCAGATACTTCGGTAGTAGAAAGAGGAGAAAGTAGAATAAATTTTGCCAATGAAAGATCTAGCTAGTGGGAAAATTTTGAGAGCTTTCAGGCAGGATGCAGGGGAGGGCAGGGGTACTGAGTGTAAGGACAGGGAAAAGTTCTTTTTTTTTTTCGTGGCCTTCCACAATTTATGAAAAGCACCTGGTGATTGACCCCATGATTGTTAGCTCCTCTGATTCAAACAGGCCCTCTCTTCAAACTGAAAGATAAGATAAGCTACTCTCAAGGCTACATTCCTGCATTTTCCCTCTTCCTTGCTGTTTTCAGAATTCAGGGATATGTAATTCATACCAAGGAATCTCTAGTTAATAGAAAGTTTTCTTCCCCCCTCCCCTTCAAACAAACTTCTTTTGAACTCTTCATAACTTTTTCTCTAAGCATGTTTTACAGGCTTGGAAAAAGTACTGATAAGACACCTCCTTAGGACATCTGCTGGATCTTCTCCTGAAGAAAAAACAAACTATAACTTTTCAAGACAAACCCCCCTGGTGTCTGCTCAACTTCAGTCCAAAATCCTCCTCCCTTCCCTGTCACCTAGCAAAAGCAGCCATTATTCTTTAAAAGGGAAATCCACCTTTTGTTTCTTACCCTGTATTGATTAGCAATACTTGGCCCTTTCCTCTCTTGAAAAGTAAAATAAACTTCCTCTCTGAATCTCATCTTTTACTTGTAAATTCTTTCATATCTTGAATCATCGGCCAAACTCTAACACTGAGAGAGTTGAAAGAAATGTGGGAGATTGATAAAGACAAACTTAAACTCCCTTATAATTTTGTCAAAAACCATGAAGTCATCAGATGTTTTTGAGTGGTTTGAAACCTGTAACCACCATTTTGTCTTATTCATACCCATCTTCCCATGTATCATCCACCCATCAAAAGTTAAAGATACAGATGATGTATTATAGAATTGTACACCTGATACTTATATCATTTTATTAACCAACTAGAGGCCCGGTACACAAAATTTGTGCACTGAGGGGGGAGGACTCTCAGCCCAACCTGCACTCTCTCACAGTCCAGGACTCCTCAGGGGATGTCCACCTGCCAGCAGTCAGACATCCCTCTTGCAGTCCTGGGCTCTCGCAGTCCAGGACCCCTCACTCCTTACTGGCCGCCTGCAGCGAAGGCAGGAGAGGCTCCCGCCACCGCCATTGCACTTGCCAGCCATGACCCTGGCTTCTGGCTGAGCAGCGCTTCCCCTGTGGGA
Source organism: Myotis brandtii (assembly GCF_000412655.1). Classification (NCBI taxonomy): domain Eukaryota; kingdom Metazoa; phylum Chordata; class Mammalia; order Chiroptera; family Vespertilionidae; genus Myotis; species Myotis brandtii. Next base: position 3,676,321 of record NW_005370944.1, on the reverse strand, counting down.
GTGCACTGACCACCAGGGGGCAGCTCCTGCATAGAGCATCTGCCCCCCAGTGGCCAGTGTGCATCATAGCGACCAGTCGTTCTGCCGGTTGTTCCACCATTTGGTCGATTTGCATATTATGATTTTATTATATAGGATGTCACCTGAATACATTAAAAAAAATTTTTTTTATTGATTTCAGAAAGGAAGGGAGAGGGAAAGAGAAACAGAAACAACAATAAAGAGAGAGAATCATTGATTGGCTTCCTCCGGCATGCCCCACACTGGGGATCAAGCCCACAATCTGTTCATGTGCCCTGACCAGGAATTGAACAATGACCTCTGGTTCATAGGTCAATGCTCAACCACTGAGCCATGCTGGCTGGGCCCAAATAAATTTAATTTAAAATAAAAACAAAAGATTTATGGAATGTTAACAAGTAGTTCACTGGCTAGCAGGGAATAAACGCAATAAGAGTAAAGGATAAAGTACAGGTTTGAGGAGTTCTAATAGCACATGAAAGGCACAGCACACCTTTTACAGTCTAAGGACATCAGAGAAACTTGCTCAGAGGTGCTAAAACATGAATGAGCTCATTCTTAATAAAGAGGAAATGTTGACATAGACTTCATCTTGGAGACAAACCACTCAAGTTTTTGATGAAGTTTGTAAAAGTCTATGAAGCTGACTTTTCTGATGGTTTTGGAAAACAGAGAATAATACTATAGCAACACAACAACTTAAAACTGTATTTAAATAAACTTGTTCTTAAAAGGTAAAAAGCACAATAAAAACAAAACTTCCTCAGCCATTTTTCTCCTTAGATTCCAGTCTTTTGTTATAAACTCTTGGCCTTCCTGTTTCCCTTCTTTACTTTGTCCTCTTTTACTTTTTGCTGCCCTATTCTTTTTTGGAACAATATCCATTTTCCTCACATTTTCTTATACACAGAAATTTCACCTTTCTCCAATCCTTACTCTCAAGAACACCTCTGTATCTCCTTATGGAGAGGCAAGGGCTCAGGTAATTATTAGAAAACATTGTGTTTAAAACTATAGTTTTTATAAAATGTCCATCCCCTAGTATTAGAAAAGAGGTTTATTTAGTTTTCTCAGTTCCATTTCTTTTCGCAGTATTTAGCAAAGAAGTTCTACTACTTCCCTATCCCAGAGTAGATAAAGACAACAAAACACAATATTTAATTGTGATGTTTTTCTTTCTCAAACTTCTAGTTTAGAGTGGGCATTTGCTCCAATGCTTTCCTCTTTAACGTGTCTTTGGATTTTCCTTAGGCCTTCTTGGATGGCTAAGGTAGTTCAAAGGGCCTGCATTTGGAATAAGGTCTAAGGAAGAAGCAATACTGATGCCTCATTCCAGAATGTCAGTTGTTCCATCCTCCTCTCCACCTCACTGCCCCAGCTTAACATCAGAACTAATTAAAACAAAACTTATTATTCTATATAATAAACGGCTAATATGCAAATAGACCAAACAGCGGAACAACCGAACAACTGGTCACTATGACATGTGCTGATCACCAGGGGGCACGCGCGAAACATGGCAGGTGTTGGCCGTGGTGGGATGGTGGAGCAGGTAAGTGGGGGTGCCAGAACAAGGCGGGGCGCCAGTTGCTGTTATCGGGGCGAGCCTCTGATAGTTACCAAAAATTCTTTGCTCTCGTGCGCCGCAGTCCCTCCCAGCACTCACACCTGCTGCCGATGCCAGCCCCACTCGCACCCACTGCTGGCGCCAGAGCCGCCACTGGCACCCGCTGCCAGCACCCAGCGCCAGCCCCAATCTCTCGGCGGGCATCAGCAGCAGATGCCAGCGGTGGCTGCCAGCCCCAGTCGTCCCTGAGAGCTTCTCCACCTCCCCCTGCTCCTGAGGGGTGATCAGAGCACAAGCCGCCACTCGCACCCAATGCTGACACCAGCCCCAATCGCTCCACGCTGTCAGCGGGTGTGAGTGGGGCCGGCGCCATGTGGGAGCTGCGGCAGTGGGAGTGGGGCTGCCGGCAGACAGGGGACCGTGGCAGGAGGGTCTGGCCAGGGTCACGGAGGATGGACCGAGACCTGCCCCTATGCCCACAGCAGCCTCGTGGCCCACAGTTCCTTTCAAGGTGCATGAATTCATGCACTGGGCCCCTAGTATGGATAATAAAAGAGCAACTTTCCCAAATCAACAGCTAATTTTAAAATTAGCAATATAACCAATTAGAAAGTATAACAAAATACATTCATAATAGTAAAGAATAATAAAATACCCAAGAATGAAAAAAAATAAAACCTGAAAAAGAGTAAGTGGGAGGAATTACTCTACCTCCCACATAATAAAGGTAGTGTGGTATTGGTGGTGGGATAGATGCACAGATCAATGAAACAGAATAGAGAACACAACTAGAAGCACACAAATATACCTAAATGAAGTGCAGACAATATAAGTGAGGATGGATAGCCTTTCAACAAATGGTCCTGTATTGACTGGGCATCTTATAGCCAAAAAAAAGAACCTCAACCTAAATTACACACGATATACAAAAATTAACTCAAAATGAATCACAGCCTTAAATACAAACTGTAAAGCTATAAAGCTTTTTGGATAGAAACTAGAAGGAAATCTTTAGTACCTAGGGCTAGGTGACGAAATTTTAGATTTGACACCAAAAGCATCAAAAAGGGAAAAATTGATAAATTGAATCTCACTAAAAATTAAAAACTTTTGCTCTGTGAAAGACCCTATTAAGAAGAAGAAAAACAAAACATGCCACAGATAACTTGGAAAAAAATCTTTACAAACCACATATATGACAAAGGACTAATATCTATAATATAGATCTCAAATTTATAATATAAATTCAGTAGGTTAAAAAAAGCACAAGTGAAACAATCCAATTAGAAAATATTTTATTTATTTTTATTTTTTTTATAATTTTTATTTCTTAAAGTATTAAAAAGAGTATTACATATGTCTCCTTTTCAACTCCCCTAGAAAATATTTTTAAAATATGAGCAGGCATTCATCAAAGAGGATATGCAGATGGCACATAAATACATGGAAAGGTGTTCAACATCATTAAACATTAGAAATATGCAAGTTAAAAAAAACCACAGTGAGATATCACTACCACTTATTAGAATGGCCAAAATACAATATAATGATACTCCCATATGCTGTTGATGCAAAGAAACCAGATCATACATACATTGCTGGTGAGAAGGTAAAATAGTACAACCACTCTAGAAAATAACTTGGCAGTGTCTTATAAAACTAAACATGCAATTACCAGATGACACAGCCATTGCACTCTAGGGCATTTATCCTAAAGAAATGGAAACATATTCACACAAAAACGTGTATATGAATGGTTGTAATAGCTTTATTTATAATGGCCCTATCCTGGCTGCTGTGGCTCAGTTGCTTAGAGCACCTTCCCATGTGCCCAAAAGTTGCCAGATTAATTCTATGTCAGGGCACATACCCAGGTTGCAGTTTTAATCCCCAGTTGGGGCATGTATGAGAGGCAACTGATTGATGTGTCTCACTGATGTTTCTCTCTCTCTCTCTCTCTCTCTCTCTCTCTCTCTCCTCCCTCTCTAAGCATGTCCTTGGGTAAAGATCATAAAATAAATATACAGTGTGTCCCCCCAAAATGTATACACACTTTCAATAATTATTATTTACAATGGGTTAAATCTGAAAAGAAAGAAACATCAATTGAGCTATCAGCTGTAAAGTGTGTATACATTTTTTGGGATTATCGATATATATAAAAGCCCAGTGACCAAACGGCAGAACGACCAGTCAATCAGTTGCTATAACATGCACTGACCACCAGGGGGCAGATGCTCAATGCAGGAGCTTCCCCCTGGTGGTCAGTGTGCTCCCACAGTGGGAGTGCCGCTCGGCTGACCGGGATGAGCGGTTTTCCCACAGCAGGCCGGTCCCTGCAGGTCACGTCCCCCACCAGTGCATGAATTCGTGCACCAGGCCTCTAGTATGTGTGTATATATATATATATACTAGAGGCCCGGTGCACAAAAATTTGTGCACTCGGGGGGCGGGGGGAGGGGGGGTCCCCCAGCCCGGCCTGTGCCCTCTCGCAGTCTGGGACCCCTCGGGAGATAACGACCTGCTGGCTTAGGCCTGCTCCCGGGTGGCAGAGGGCAGGCCCAATCCCTAAGTGCAGCCCCTGGTCAGGCTCAGAGCAGGGCCGATTGGGGAGTTGGGGCGCCGCCCCCTGTCATGCACAGAGCAGGGCGGATCGGGAGGTTGCGATGCCACCCTCAGTCACGCTCAGGGTAGAGCTGATTGGGGTGTTGGGGCACCGCCCCCTGTCACACACAGAGCAGGGCCCGT
>NW_005370944.1:3659438-3671274 GCF_000412655.1 Myotis brandtii | reverse complement strand
CCCCAAACTGGAAACAATCTAATCTACTTCAATGAGTGATTATACTGTGACATATAAATATCATGGAATGATAGCAATGAAAAGGAACAAACTATTGCTACAACAATTTGGGTGAATCTCAAGGGAATTATGGGGAAGAAAATCAACTTCAAACATAATATATTGAATGATTCTATTTATATAACATTATGGAAATAATGAAATGTTAGAGATGGAGAAAAAAATTAGTGGTTTCCAGGGTTAGGGATGGGGGAGGGAGCAGGATTAAAGGGGGTTTTAGTTATTAAAGGGCAACAGAAGGAATCCTTGTGTTGATAAAACTTGACTGTCATAGTGAATACATGAAGCTAAAAATGTGAAAAAATTGAATAGAACTAAATATAATAAATCTTCTAGAAAAAAAACCATAAGAGAAAATTTCTATGACATCAAGATAGACAAAGATTTCTTGAACAGGTCACACACACACACAAAATTGACACTAATAATAGAAGAAAATTTGATACATTAAAATTAAGAACTTCTGACCTACCTGGTTTGGCTCAGAGGCTAGAGCATTGGCCTGCAGACTGAAGGGTCCTAGGTTCGATTCTGGTCAAGGGCACATGCCCGGGTTGTGGGCTCAACCCCCAATAGGGGGCATGCAAGAGGCAGCTGATCAATGATTCTCTCCCATCATTGATGTTTCTATCTCTCTCTCCCTCTCCCTTCCTCTCTGAAATGAATAAAAAAATATTTTTATAAAAGAACTTCTATTTATCAAAATATACCATTAGGTGCATCTGGTCCATGCTGTCTGAAAGTCTCAGGAACACAGCGACCCTAGAGTCACAACATCTTTGCTCCTGCCTGAAAGACACCCAGCATCTAGCTTTCCCGGTATTTAAAACTATGTCCTCAGTGCATGTCTTATTAGAAAGTAAATTATGACAAATTGTGAAATAATGCTTTATCTCCAGTTCATAAAAAAACACAGAGATATAACCATTATATCTCTAGTTTTTAAAAAAGAAAGATGGAAGGAAAGAAGGAAGGAAGGAAGGAAAGAAGGAAGGAAGGAAGGAAAGAAGGAAGGAAGGAAGGAAAGAAGGAAGGAAGGAAGGAAAGAAGGAAGGAAGGAAGGAAAGAAGGAAGGAAGGAAGGCAGGAAGAAAGACTAAAAACTACCATTAAGAAGGTGAAAAGCCAAGCCACAGCTAGGATAAAATGTCTGACAAAAGATCTGAACTATCGTGGCAGTTGGTTTGTAGTTTTCTTTTTCTGCATGTGTTATTCTCTTACTGAGTAATTCTATTCCTAGATTTCCAACAGAAACCAAAATTCACATACAAGAATGTGTGTACAGTTTTATTCATAATAACCACAAACCAGAAACAACCCAAATGCCCACCAAAAGTAAAATAGATCAATACATTGTGTTTATTCATACAGATGGAACACTACAAAGCAATTAAAAAGTGAGAACCACTGATACACACAACATAGATGAATCTCACAGACATGTTTAGCAAAAGAAGACAGACACTAAAGATTAGCTAGGTATATTGCATTATATGAAGTTAATGAACAAGCAAAATGAATCAACAGTGATGAAAGTAAGAACAGTGGTTACCTTTGGGGAAGTACAGTAATAATGGGGGTCTTGGAAATGTACCATATTGTACCTTGCTGGTGATTACATGGGTGATTCATATGTAAAATTCATCACACTAATAAATGAGTTCTGCAAGGTTACAAGATGTGAAATCTATATAAATAATCAATTGTATTTTTACATACTAGCAATGAACATTATGAAAAAAAATTAAGAAAACAATTATATTTATAACAGCATCAAAAAGAATAAAATACCTAAGTTTAAATTTAACAAAAGAAGTGCAATTCTTATATGCTGAAAATTACAAAATATCATTAAAAGAAATTAAAGATGTAAATAAATGGGAAAACATCCCATGTTCATGGATTGAAAGACTTAATATTGTTTAGATGGCAGTCTTTGCCCAATGACTTATGGTTTTAACACAATCCCTATCAAAACTCCAGCTGCTTTATTTTTGCAGAAATTTGCAAGTTGATTATAAAATTCATATGGAGATACATGATTCCTAGAACATCCAAAAACAACTTGAAGAACAACAAAATTGGAATGCTCACAGTTTCTCATTTCAAGTCTTACTACAAAACTACAGTAATCAAGATAGTATGGTACTAGCAGAAGGATAGACATATAGATCAGTAAAATGGAACTGAGAATCCAGAAGTAAACCCATACATCTATGCAATATAAAAAATTAATTCAAAATGGATTATAAACCTAAATGTAAGAAATCTATATAAAAGGCTAATATGCTAAGTGTTTGTCAGGGTAATGATGTAAAGTAGCAATGCCCGGCTTTCTCTCCCTAGCAATGACTAGCCTCCTTGCAGTTTCTTCAGCCCAGAAATACGACTTGCTTTATAGCCAGGTGCAAACATTTCACACTCATCTCATTTGATCCTCACAGAAGTCCTGACGTAGGTAGATAGGAGACTCGATGGAATCCTATTTTCTTTTCATTAGGCAGAAAATGGAGATTTAGAAAGTTTAGAAACTTGACCCGACTGAAAAGAAGTAAGAAATGGTGGACCTTGAAAATGACTTCAGGTTTTCTCACTGCGCAGAATATAGTCAAACACTGCTGCAGTTAAATATTTTACCCTTTGTTCTACCTGCATGATCTACAATAATAATCTGCTTTGTGTTGATATTTACTGCTGTGTTGCTGACAATTACCTGAAAGAGAAGTTGGGGTGCTTCACTGGACTGGAAAAAGTCTAGCTACATGAGAAAGCAGGTATAATTAGGCAAGTTAATTCTATATCTATAAAAGGCTAAGTTGACTTGCACATGCACGATACATACAAAGCTTTTGCTTGCGCCAATCACACACACCTGTGTTTCAATCTGTCATTGTTGATCATGAATTTGGTTGACACTTCTATTATAGAGAAAGGACGAATAGCGATATTAAAATATTTTTTCTAATTAATTTCTTTTCAATGTGCACGAATCCGTGCACCAGGCCACTAGTAAAACTATGAAACTCTTAGAAGAAAACATTGGAGTAAATCTTTGTGATCTTGAGTCAGTCCATGACTTCTTAGATATGACACCAAAAACGTAAGTGATGTATGAAAAAAATAAATTGGACATCAAAATTAACAACTTTTGTGCTACAAACAATACCATGAAGAAAGTGAAAAGTCCATTCATATTGTTACCATAGACAGTTAAAGTGCCAGGGAGTCTCCTTCATTGGCCAAGATGGTGGCAGGGAAGGTTCTTACACAGAGCGTGCTAAAAGCTAGAAAGATGAATGGACAGAGCCCAGCGTGCCAAAATCTAAAAATATGAAAGGACTAGAGGCCCGGTGCACAAAAATTTGTGCACTGGCGGGGGAGGGGGGTGTCCCTCAGCCCCACTTGTGCCTCTCACAGTCGACCCCTCGGGAGATAACCACCTGCTAGCTTAGGCCAGCTCCCCGGGTGGCAGATGGCAGGCCCGATCCCTTGGTGCCTGCCCCGCCTCCCCGGGTTGCGTACACGGCAGGGCCGATCCGGGGGTTGGGGGGCTGCCCCAGGTAGGGTTGCACATGGGACGCCCGGGTGGGCCAGCCGATCGCTGCTGCCCTGCCCAGCCACCCCGGGTCAGGTCACACATGGACACCCGCTGTCCCGGGTCACAGATAGCAGGCCCAGATGGCAGCAGGGCAGGCAGGATGGCGCTGTCCCATCCCACCGCCCCAGGTCGCAAATAGCAGGCCCAGATGGCGGTGGGGTAGGCGGGATGGCGCTGTCCCACCCTGCCTGCAGTATGCAAATTAGCCACCATCTTTGTTGGCGGTTAATTTGCATATCATGCTGATTAGCCCATGAGAGGCGTAGCGAAGGTACGGTCAATTACCATGTTTGTCTATTATTAGATAGGATAGGGCCTGAGCTTGCCAAAGACTAGAAATATGAGTGGATAGGACCCTGAGCACACCAAAAACTAGCAATATAGTGGGGTTGGGGGGGAAGCCTTCCCTTCCCTGTCCCTCTAAGACCAATGGGCTTGAGCAGGAGGGAATGATCTTTGAGACAGAGGGTGATGATATTTGGTCCCTGAGACGGGAGTCTGCCATTCTCCCAGGTCATGTGGCCCAGATGGGACAGCATGGGCCTCAGTAAGTCCTAGAGGGCTCAGGCTGGGGTCCCAGCTACCTGTGGTAAGCTAACTATGGGAGCAGGATTTCCCAGCAACTGTTGAGAGCTTTTCTTGAGAAATTCCCCTGCACTCCTTCTCAAGGAGTCAGCCACCTGAAACACTTGGCTGGTAAAAGGAATGGGGTTTGCGGGGGGCAGAAGAACTCCAATACTGGTAAGTCAAACTGATGTGCACACTGAGGGTCTTCCATTCCTGCCACTTGGGTTTCATGCCACTTGGGCTTCATGCCATTTGGGTCCTGTTAGGACCACTTGCTGTATTGTTTGGCACTTGTGAGCACTCATTTGGACGCATGGAATTATAAATTCAAGTTTTCTTTATATGTTCCCACTTTTTCTAGGGGTCTTGCTATGGTTATGGTTTTGGGTTTGTACTTTCGTGTCATTGGGGGTTGTTCTGTTTTGACTCCTGAAGGGAGCCCACTGGGTCAAATTTTAGCAGATAGGTTCATGTACAGCTATGATCCAATGACTAAGAAGGAGTTAGTTTTCATTTATAACACTGGCCTGTGTTTACTTTAGACTATGAGGAAAATGGCCCAGAAATGGTTCCTTAAGTTACTACACCATCATACAGTTGGAATTGTTTTGCCAATAGTCAGGGAAATGAGACAAAATCCCTTATGTCCAGGTGTTTATGTCTTTACATTGAATAAGGATTCAGCAAAGGAAGAAAACGACCTAATGATGCAGACAAATGAATTGGCTTAAACCCCCTCCCTGATAGTAAGACACAGGAAGAAAAGGAAAATGAGATGAGTCTCTTTAATGCCCTGAACCCAGGGGACCCAGGATTAGCAGCAGGAAGATTTTCCCCACCACCAACTCCACTGCTAGATATCCCTGAGATAAGGCCCAGAGAGGGGACAACCCCATCCCTGTATGATCAAGGAATGGACTCCCACTCAAAGATCTGACAGGGTACTCAATTTTGCCAGGGAACATCCCTATTCAGAGCAGGACAATTCCCTTTGAGGTAACGGCCTACAGGCAGAATAAACCAGGAAGGCCAGCCTCCTGGCTACTATTGGGCCCAAAGTCCATTTTCTAGTTCAGATTTACTAAATTGGAAGAATTTCAACCACTCATATTTGGGAGAATCCTCAGAAAATAGTGGATCTTATCACCTCCATTTTTGCCACTCACCATTCAAACTGAGCAGACATACCGGCTCTCCTTAACATCCTGCTAATGGCAGATAAAAAGTGGCTAGTTATAGATAAGGCTGGTGAAGAGGCTCATCACCTCTATCAAGAGATTCCCGCCAAAACCGGTTTGGCTCAGTGGATAGAGCGTTGGCTTGCGGACTGAAAGGTCCCAGGTTCGATTCCGGTCAAGGGCATGTACCTGGGTTGCGGGCACATCCCCAGTGGGAGATGTGCAGGAGGCAGCTGATCGATGTTTCTCTCTCATCGATGTTTCTAACTCTCTATCTCTCTCCCTTCCTCTCTGTAAAAAAATCAATAAAATGTATTTTAAAAAAAAAAGAGATTCCCAACAGGACCCCCAACCCAGTCAGGGCAATTCCTTGACAGAGCCCAAGTGGGACCCAAATAGTGGGACCTAGCCTCCATAGAACATTACAAAAGGTGTATATTGGAAGGACTTAGGAAAGGGGTACCTAAACAAAAGAGCCTAAATATGATAAGGCCATTCAACAGGAATAAAGCCAAGATCCTTCTAAAATTTTTAGAAAGGATCTATCAGGCCTATTGAAAGCACACTAATGCTGACCCACAGGCACCAGAAAATGTCCAGATGGTAAACATGTCTTTTATTGGGCAAAGTGCCCTGAATATCAGAAAAAAGCTCCAAAATTTGATGGGGCATTGGGAATTAATCCCTCCCAGCTGGTGGACATAGCCTTGAAAGTTTACCATGCCCGGGAAACAAGGAAATTAAAGCAGGCCATCATTTTCTTAGAAACAGTGCAGGAAAACCAGAAGGAGAGGTGGGACATGAAAAGAAAAGGGAAAGACCCACTAGGTGCCAATCAATATACATATTGCAAAGAGGAAGGCCATTGGAGAAAGGACTGCTCAAAACTTACAAAGAAAAATAAAAAGAATAGAAACTCTCACCAAGAAATGTTAGAAAGGAATGACGAATTTGATGGTGAATGAAGAGGCCCAGGGGCTCCCCTAGACATCTCCCGACCTATTACTATTTCCCCAAGGAGCCCCAGATACAACTGACAGTGGGGAACAATCTAATTGACGTCCTAGTAGATATGGGAGCAACATACTCAGCGCTAACGACAAAACTAACCAGAAAAAGTTCAGCTGTGGTGACAATTACTGGAGTGACTGGAAAATTCCAGAGAAATAAAGAGGGCTCTTAACCTCAGGGAATAAGGACATCAAGTATGCAAAAGAGATTTAAAAATTTCTAGAGGCAGTGAATCTACTGAACCAGATTGCCAAAGTGCACTGCCCAGGACACCAGAAGAAAGGTTCTCAAGCCAGGGAAACTAAACTGCCATAAAGCAGCAAGACAAGCTGCCCCGAGAGCTGCTTCTTCTTGGGGCTTTAATTCCCCACCTGGACTTGTCAGAATTTGAACCCCATTACACAGAATGAGATGAGGAACAGGCCCATGAATGGGGATTCTCTAACACTGACCCTAAAATAAAAAAATAAATAACACTGACCCTAGTTCTATATGAAAGATCAATACCCATGCTATGGTCTTACTCCCTGAAGCTCTAGTATATTCCATCCTCACACCTACATGAAGTGACCCATTACAGAATGGATGCTTTAATGGACCTCATTAGACCACATTTGAAGGGCCCTCATTTACAAAGGACCATTCAGAAGATTATCCAAGCCTGTCAGATATGCACCAAAAACAATCCTGACAGAACATGTCCAAACAGGAAAGTGAATACAATATAAAGGGATATGCCCTTTTGAGGACTGACAAATTGACTTTACACAGATACATAAAGCCATAGGAAACTTTAAGTTTTTATTAGTTTTCATAGACACTTTTTCTGGATGGGTAGAGGCATGCACCACTAGAACTGAGAAGGGAACTGAGGTAGCAAAATTTCTACTCAAAAAAAGTAATTCCTAGGTTTGGACTTTCTTGCTGTATTCAAAGTGACAATGGACCATTGTTCACTTCAGAAATCACCTAGAAGATAGGATAGGCACTAGAGATTTAATGGAAACTACATGCATCTTGGAGACACCAATCTACAGGGAGGAATGAGAAAATGAATCACACAATAAAGAAGACACTGGCTAAAATATGCCAGAAAACACATTTGAAGTGGAACCAGGCACTCCCTATGGCCTTGTTCTGGAGTAGGGTAAGCACCGTGAAGTGGGCTTAAATTAAGCCCCTTTGAAATAGTTTATGGGAGACCCTTCCAAGTGTCTGTTTTAGGGACACCCCCTTTAGATTTATAACACGAATCAAAAATTAAACAATATGTACAACATCTAGGGCAAACACTAATAATTTTGCACAAGTTTGCTCATTGCAGATCCATCCACCTGTCTGACGAGCTCTTATACGAGTTCCAGACAGGAGACCACGTCTTACTAAAGACCTGGAAGACTCAAGGTCTTGAACAGCAGTCAACTGATCAATGGACTGATCCCTATGATGTCCTGCTGACAACACACTCTTCCCTAAAACTCACGGGAATCAAGCCTTGGATCCATCACACATGGACAAAGCAGGTGCCACCTGAGGAAAACTCTGATCTTGTTGCTGCTGTTGATACTCAAGGGAAAGCTGGACCTGCACTCCTGAAGGAGGTTTAAAATTCCTCTTTTGAAAAGGGACAATGCCTCCCAAAGCTAAGTGGCAATCTTACTTTCTATTTCATTTTGCATTTCCCATACAGTGGCTTCCTCAGCAAATTTATCCTGCTGTTGGTGTGCCACCCAAAGCCCTGGATCCTTTAGTCTCTCCAGTTTCTGATTTCACTACAATTCCCATGCACTACTAAGCATACCCCTCACTAAACACTTGGTTATTTGTCTTCATAATAGGTCTTATTTGGAAGCCCATTGGCAACACCATCTCTTGACATATGAAGCAGTCTACCAGCTTCACTGTTCAGCAGTGCCATCCTCCAGACACTGCATATGCCATCTTCCAAAGACAGTAATCCTCCTCCCTCATGTAAAGGCTCCCCTTCATTCTTCTTCTTTTAATAGATAGTAAGAATCTCTGGATCCAGGGATAGGTAAGACTGTGCCTTTTGACAGCAGGAAGAACCTACAGAAGATGAGACCTTCATCCATTTACCCTTGTAAGATTACAAGGGTCCAAGTTTTGAAGCGGGGAGTTGTTATTGTAGATAGCACCAAGGAGTCTGCCCCATTGGCCAAGATGGTGGTGGGGAAGGGAGGGTGCTTACACTGAGCTCACCAAAAGCTGGAAAGATGAATAGCTAGGACCCTGAGTATGCCAAAAGTTAGCAAGATAATTGGATAGAAAAAACAACAACCTCCCCTCCCTATCACTATAAGATCAGTAGGCTTGAGCAGGAAGGAAATGATCTTTGAGACAAGGTGAGATGAGACTTGGTCTTTGAGATGGGAGTCTGCCTTTCTCCCAGGTTTTGTGACTCCTGAATAAAACTATTTCCTTTAGCACCAGCACCTGCCTGACAAGTTTGGCTTTTATTGTGGCAGGCAGCTGAACCTCCATTTTTTTTTGTTCAGTTACAATATGATTACAGATGGCTCACAGAAAATGAAATCCAAATGGTTCCTGAATATATTAAAATGTGCTCAACTTCATCAGCAATGTACTACTATTTTTCATCTACCACATAGGCAAATTTAAAATTTTTGATATCACAGTCTTAGAGTGGAGAATGTAAATTTGTACACCCCTGTCCAAGGCAATTTGACAGTAACAGTTTAAATGTTTAAAATGTGCTTATTCTTTTTGACCCAGCAATTTAATTTATAGGAATTTAATCTCACAGATATGTGTAACAGAAGTAATTTAGATATGCAGTCATTCATTGTAGGATAACATACAGTATTGGTAAAAGTAAATTGTAAACAACTTAAATGTCTAACATAGATACTGAAAAATAAATAATCATTTATTCAATCAATGGAATACAATTAAGCAAGAATAAGGAACCTCTTTATGAATCAGTATGGAAAAGTGTCAAAGATAAAAAAATTTAAGATGAAAAAATAATTATATGTATTATAGTATATGTAGAATTATACAATATACAGGATGTTCCAAGAAAAATATACATACTTTGAATAATTATAAATGCAGTGTTTATTATAATACATTTCATTTTCAAAATGTAATAGAATTAGCTTTTAAAGTGTGTATATATTTTTGGGGGCAACCTATATATATAACATTTATATACACATACAAAGCAAATTATATGTAACTATTATATATAAATTTTTAAAGGTAATAACAATTGTACATATATAAATTCTATATACATACATAAAATTTTAAAGATGAAAAAATTATATGTATAAAATAAATTGGATATACATAAAATTTTTTAATTAAAAGGAAAAGAGAGCCCTAACCAGTTTGGCTCAGTGGATAGAGCATCGGCCTGTGGACCAGAGAGTCCCGGGCTCGATTCCAGTCAAGGGCATATACCTTGGTTGCGGGCATATCCCCAGTGGGGGGTATGCAGGAGGCAGCTGATCGATGTTCCTCTCTCATTGATGTTTCTAACTCTCTATACCTCTCCCTTTCTCGCTGTAAAAAATCAATAAAATATATAAAAAAAAAAAAGGAAAAGAGAAGTAGCAAAAAAAAAAAAAAAATCAGCCCAGCCAGCATGGCTCCAGGAAGTCACAGTTCAATTCCCGATCAGGGCACATGCCCAGGCTACAGGCTCAATCCCCAGTTGGGGGCATGCAGGAGGCAGCCAATCAATGATGATTCTCTCTCATCATTGAGGTTTTGCTCTCCCTCTCCCTTCCTCTCTAAAATCAATAAAAATATATATATTTTAAAAATCAAGCCTTACTTCAGACTCTATTTTCTCTCCTCATACTGCACACCTATAGGTTAAATTCCTAAAATGCCATTCTTCATCAGTTTATTAAAATGAAAAATTCTGATCCAATAGATTCTGGAAGTATGAGGGTCTGCAATTTTTTGTGTGTATAGGTAAAGGATTTTTATTTTGTTTTTCAATTATTGCCATAGTCTTCACAGTGGGGTTCAAGATCTGAAGGAGGGGCCAACACACAAATGAAAATGCTATACAAGAAATATGGATTTAGAAAGCATGAGGGGCCAGGTGGAGACCTTGTTTCTTGAAGAGGCACATCAAAACCTGGCCTTATCTGCATTTTATTCAGTTTTAGATACACATCTTGCCCTCAGTAAAGCACAGCAAACAGACAGCAGACAGACCGTCTCTAAGGTCAATAAAGATCAGTAAAAATTAGTAAGGTTCAGTAAACATTTACTTTGAGGCTATTAGGTCAGAAAATTGCTTTGAGCCACCACTATCTCAACACAAACAATGGTGCTTAGCATCAGCCCTGCTAACAACCAAGGTCTATCAGCCTTCTGTGTTCCTTGGTGCACTCTCATGATATATTGGCAGTGAGTGGCTCCCCACATCTCCCCCTTTTTGTTTTCTTAATAAATCTTGAAAAGTGTATGATGTCTGTAGAGCTTGAGTCCTTTTAAGACTCTTCATTCCGCATCTGCAGACTAGAAATAAACATATAAGAACAAGAATGAGACAGACAATAGTGGTTATACTAAGAGGCAGATGTAAGGAGATCCAGTGAAAGGGATTAAATTCTTTCATGTCCTTTTTAAATTGCTGCCAGGCATCTAAGGAACTAGTTTGTAGTAGGCTCCTTTCTGGGCCATCATTTCTTTATGGGTCCCCTTCTCAATCACTGTCCCCTGTGACATGACAGCAATGATATTCGAGTTCTGGATGGTGGACAAACGGTGGGCAATGACAATGCAGGTCCGACCTTCTCTGGCTTTGTCCAGGGCAACCTGTACCATCACACAACTGATGACTGCTAGCATGGCAAGGCTTCTTTACCATCCCCCAGGTCATCTCTGGACTGTTTCTCCTCTGTCTCATTCTCCTCCCATTCCTTATCTTCAGCATGTTGCTTGGGGCTAGTGCTATTTGGGGCTGGAGTAGTTGTCTGTCTGCAGCCACAGGTACAGGGTGAGGCTCCATCTGCAAGGTCCTCATTAGTCTGGTCAGTTCCTCTCTCAGATCCATGTTGGAGTTTAATGTTTCTTGCTGGAATCCACACAGGCTTGGAAGAGTTTTCTGGAAATACACAAGCATATCCTCGACCAAAGGCTAACAAAGTGTCAGGACCCTTCCATAAACCAGACTCAGGATCTTTCCATTTAACCAAACCATTTTCCTTTGTCTTATTCTGACACCAGTGTAATTCCATAGGTGTCTTGCCATCAGGATTATAAGTGAAAAAATTTAAAGTAATTAAGGCTTGGTGTAGTCTACTTACAGGAGATTTCTCCAGCATCACTATTCCCCTTTTTGTTTTTCAAGTTGGGATTTTAGCCACTGATGTTGACGTTCTATAATTGCCTGTCCTTGGGAATTGTATGGTATTCCC
>NW_005370944.1:3657613-3659357 GCF_000412655.1 Myotis brandtii | reverse complement strand
TTTTTTATAATTTTTTTAGAATTCCCATAACAGCAAAAGCAGCTAGGCAATGATTAATGACCTGTTTCACCATTTCCTCTGTAGATGCAGTGGCCCATAGGACCTTTGAAAAAGTGTCTACAGAGACATTCAATGCCCCCAGGTGTCCAAAAGGAGTATAGTGTGTTTAGTGTGTTACATCCATTTGCCAGATATGGTCCCTTATCAATCCTGGAGGGTTAATTCCTGTATTAGGCCCTTGAGGCAGATGTAACATGCAAGTGGGATATTCCTTGATAATCGGTTTTGTCTGCTGTTGAGAGATTGAGAATTGTTTAGACAATATTTTGGCAGGCTGATGTAAAAGCTGATGAGATTCTGTGGCCTGTTTTAATAAAGCAACCAATTGATCGGCTTATGCATTTCCTTTTGTTAAAGGACAAGGCAGGTTGTGAGCCCTGATGATATGAGTAATATAAAAGGGGTATTGTCTTTGCTGTACAATTTGCAGTACCTGCTTAAATAGTATAAATAAACTTTGGTCACTGAGCCATTTTAATCGAGCAGTCTCAATTCTATTTACCAGGCCAGCAGCATAGGCAGAATCAGAAATAATATTAAGAGGCTCTTGGAAATCCTGCAATGCAGCCCTGATAGCTTCTAATTCAATTCTTTGCACAGAAATGTGACTGGTCTGGATGAATTGGTCTGAATTCATTGCATGATAAGCAGCTTTACCATGATTAGATGAACCATCAGTAAAAACAGTTAATGATCCAGAAATAGGTTCCTGCCTACTATTTTTTTTGGTATAATAATAGGGGTATAATATAAAAATTGTAGTAATTTGTTTTTTAGTAGGTGACAACTAAGTTCCCCTGAATATCCACTTAGTCCAGTTTGCCAATTGAGTTACTAAGAACTGAGCAGGCAATCTCCTCAGGCCAAGTAGCATGGGTACAGTCTGATTGCCTTTATGAGGATAGATTAATCCTACTGCAAATAGTCCCACTGGAGTCATTTTCAAAAATAAAAACTCTCCTACTATTATTGAGTTGGTCCACCTAGGGCCGTGGTTGGCAAACTGCTGCTCACGAGCCACATGAGGCTCTTTGGCCCCTTGAGTGTGGCTCTTCCACAAAATACCAACTTCTGCGCATGGGCCACAAAGTTTCAATTGCACTGTACGTATGCACCCGCACGTGGTATTTTGTGGTATTTTGTGGAAGAGCCACACTCAAGGGGCCAAAGAGCCTCATGTGGCTCGTGAGCAGCAGTTTGCCAACCACGGCCCTAGGTGGACCAACTCAATAATAGTAGGAGAGTTTTTATTTTTGAAGATGACTCCAGTGGGACTATTTGCAGTAGGATTAATCTATCCTCATAAAGGCAATCAGACTGTACCCATGCTACTTGGCCTGAGGAGATTGCCTGCTCAGTTCTTAGTAACTCTTTCCTAGCTTCGTCTGTTAATGTTCGAGGCAAGGAAAGATTAGAGTCACCCCTAAGTATATTGAATAAATTTGTCATTTCTCCCTTAGAGATTTTTAGATAAGGTCTTAACTAATTAATGTCCTCTAATAATTTCTAAAATTCATTTAAGGTCTTAAGGTGATTCTTTTGTATTTCTATCTTTTTGAAGCCTAATACATTGATTTTCAATTATGGTTCCTAGATATTTGAAAGGCGTTTCTTTCTGTACCCTTCTCAGAGCAATTTTTTAAAAAATTAAATCTTTATTGTTCAGATTATTACATTTGTTCCT
>NW_005370944.1:3648228-3657275 GCF_000412655.1 Myotis brandtii | reverse complement strand
TTCAGGTTACATTTGTTCCTTTTTTTTTCCCCCCCCTAACTCCCCTCCTCCCAGTTCCCGCCCCACCCTCCGCCCTCACTCCCCCCCCACTGTCCTCATCCATAGGTGCACGATTTTTGTCCAGTTTCTTCCCGCATCTCCCATTCCCCTTTCCCCGCCAAGAATAGTCAGTCCATTCCCTTTCTATGTCCCTGATTCATTATAATCACCAGTTCATTCTGTAAATCAGATTATTTATTCACTTGATTCTTAGATTCACTTGTTGATAGATGCATGTTTGTTGTTCATAATTTGTATCTTTACCTTTTTCTTCTTCTTCCTCTTCTTAAAGGATACCTTTCAGCATTTCGTATAATACTGGTTTGGTGGTGATGAACTCCTTTAGCTTTTCCTTATCTGTGAAGCTCTTTATCTGACCTTCAATTCTGAATGATAGCTTTGCTGGATAAAGTAATCTTGGTTGTAGGTTCTTGGTATTCATCACTTTGAATATTTCTTGCCATTCCCTTCTGGCCTGCAAAGTTTCTGTTGAGAAATCAGCTGACAGTCGTATGGGTATTCCCTTGTAGGTAATTGAGTCTCTTTCTCTTGCTGCTTTTAAGATTCTCTCTTTGTCTTTTGCTCTTGGCATTTTAATTATGATGTGTCTTGGTGTGGTCCTCTTTGGATTCCTTTTGTTTGGGGTTCTCTGCGCTTCTTGGACCTGTAAGTCCATTTCTTTCACCAGGTGGGGGAAGTTTTCTGCCATTATTTCTTCAAATAGGTTTTCAATATCTTGCTGTCTCTCATCTTCTGGCACCCCTATTATTCTGATGTTTGTACGCTTGAAGCTGTCCCAGAGGCTCCTTACACTATCTTCGTATTTTCGGATTCTTTTTTCATTTTGCTTTTCCGGTTGGGTGTTTTTTGCTTCTTCGCATTTCAAATCTTTGACTTGATTCTTGCGCTCCTCTGGTCTGCTGTTGGGTGTCTGTATAATATTCTTTATTTCAGTCAGTGTATGCTTAATTTCTAGTTGGTTCTTTATCACAACATCGAGGGTCTCATTAGATTTCTTGAGGATCTCATCAAGTTTATCGGCAGTTTCTAGAAAATTATTGAAAGACCTTAAAAGTCCGTTTTTTAGCTCTATATCCTCCATTTCTGTCATGTTTCTTTGTCTCCGCATTTTTTATGCTTTCTTGGTGCACCCCCTTGTGGTCTTTGTTCGCAGTCTCGTTGTAGGTAAGCCTTGATTGTTGTCAGCAATACTGGGGGTGAATTGACCTCCAGGCTAACTGGCTATGAGAGTCAGCTGTGTCTGCAGTGGGAGAGCTTCTGTGCTGGATCTCTAGGGCGGTGCTAGTCTAGCGTTTGCCTAAGGCTATCCGGCAAATGCCTCTGTGCAGGGCTTGGGCGGGGCAGGTCCCCGGGGATCTACAGGGCGGGCGGAGCGAGCAGTTATGGCTGCTCTCAGATCCGTCCCCAGGGGCTCTGCCTCTCAGAGTCCCGGGAGAGAAAGCTGCATTCAAGTTCCGACCAAAGCCAGACAGTCCCGCTTCTCCCGTTTGAGTCTGGGTCCCTAGAGACTCGCCCGGATCTGGAGCTCAGAGTCTGAAACTCCCTCCCAATTGAAAACAACAACCGCGCCCTTCACCGCCGGCCCGCTCCACATGCACTCCGCACCTTGGTATTTCACTTCCGCACTGCGCCTCCTCTGAGACTCGGTATGGATTTCTCTTTCCTTCTAGTTATAGGATTTCCACTCAGCCAGCCTTCCTGTGGTTCTGGGTGATGTCCGTTCCGTCTTTTAGTTGTATTTTTGAAGTGGTTGTTCGAGGCAGCAAACTCCGGCGTTAACCTATGCCACCATCTTGGTTTCTCCCTTAGAGCAATTTTGAAGCCCTATTTATGGAGTTTCTTTTCTAATTGGGTAAGCATTGCTAAAGTGTGCTTTTCCTGTAGGCTTGCCATAAATCACTACATTAAAGTCTTTTACTTTCTTTTAAACAGAACAACCAACTTGGTTGTTTTTCAGAAAAACAGATAGGAGAGAAACATGCTGGCCAATACTGCAATGCATACATCTCAAGTAAAAGTAACTTTCTTTTTACTTATGGTGTCTCATTAATGGTGAGATTTAATGCTTGAATAATAACTTTTAGTTTACTTTGTAAATAGTAGCAGAAGAGATTTTAAAATCTCTCCCTTTTAAGCTTAAATTTACTTCTAAACAGCATTATTTTTTACTAGTGCTTATTTGCATATGTATGCAAATTTTACTTTGGACTTTACTAAAACCAGGTTGTTCATAAAATATTGACTTCTCATATAACTGAGTTTATATGAGACCTTGATTATATTGTGAAAAGCTAACTTATTAATTCATTAAAGTATGCACCTTTATTGAAAAAGCAAGGTAAGCAAACCTATACATTTGACCCATGAAGTACAGATGTAGAGCAGGCTGCATGGGGGTCTGAGACATTATGTATGCTTCTGTTTTGAAATTCCACTGCTGAATATTCTGGTTTTGCTTAAGAAGTATTCAGCCACCTTGTCCTGCCCTCCCTTTCTGTATTAACCATTTACTCTGTCCTTGGCAGGGGAGATAAGGGTAGTAGTCTAGTCTTTGTAGAAAAAAGGATAAGTTCCACTAAGTGTCAATTCTATTTCAGATCCCTCTATTTCCCCAAGCACAGTACTTACTAGACATACTAGAGGCCCGATGCACGAAATCCGTGCAAGGGGCTTGGCCCCCCCGTCGCTGCCATGGCTGCCTCTGCTTCGGCCCCGTCCAGAAGGTCGTCTGAAAGGACTTCCAGTCTAATAAGCATATTACGCTTTTATTATTATAGGTAATTAGTATTTAATAAATCCTCAAATGCCAAAATGTTCTAAAATTGTTTAAGCCTAAGGACTGAAAATTAAAGACTGGACATCAAGGAGAACTTTCTTCAAGACCCAACTCTGCCATAAAAAGGCAGGGCTTTTATTACAAGGTT
Source organism: Myotis brandtii (assembly GCF_000412655.1). Classification (NCBI taxonomy): domain Eukaryota; kingdom Metazoa; phylum Chordata; class Mammalia; order Chiroptera; family Vespertilionidae; genus Myotis; species Myotis brandtii. The sequence continues at coordinate 3,654,291 of NW_005370944.1, read as the reverse complement.
ATTCTCTGTGGTATGACTGCTCTGAGTCACACTGTGGATGAGCCTACCATGTCCATGAACATGGGATGCTACAATGTCCAGTAGCTCCTTGGACTGAAGAAGACTGAATGCTGCTTGGATGGGTCTGTAAAAATCACTCTTCTTCTGCTAGACATTTTCTATAAGCTTTCAGTCCTTTTCCTGAATAATCAGAGTTAAATTACGTCTGGCAATAGGATCTGGGTCTATGACTTTGACCACTTCTAAGACACATGTCTTAAGAGCTTATTAAGAGCTATATTTTCCTCAATACAAATTTCTTTGAGCTAATTCAGGGGTGGGCAAACTTTTTGACTCGAGGGCCACAATGGGTTCTTAAACTGGCCCGGAGGGCCGGAACAAAAGCATGGATGGAGTGTTTGTGTGAACTAATATAAATTCAAAGTAAACATCATTACATAAAAGGGTACGGTCTTTTTTTTTTAGTTTTATTCATTTCAAACGGCCGGATCCGGCCCGTGGGCCGTAGTTTGCCCATGGCTGCCTTAGACCTTCCAGTAAGTATTTCCACTCTACACTTGATCTTAGCCAAAAGGCCGAGAAGCGATAGTATTTCCATTCTAATATTCTTTCTTTCTGTCATCAACTTGTATATACCTTCAGCAACTTGCACAGACCTTTTTCTTCTTTTTCTTTTAAAATATATGTCCATGCCTTCTATTATTAAAACCATACAATATTTAAACCTTAATTTCCAATGATAATTAAAAGTAAACAGCTAGCATTTCTTAGATTGATATTTATGAACATTCTCATCTTTAAGAAATATATTTTTAGATTTTCTGTAATAAAAGGTAAAATCAGGTGAACTTAAAACTTGTTGGAATATTTAGATGTTTATTATTTAATCCAGTAATGTTCTAAAGTCTTTAAGTTACCAAGGACTTTGGAAAATTATGTATAGGCATATGAGGCTGGAGAAAAGGCAGGGGAGGAGGGAGCAGGCCCTGCAGCCTGTTCCTAGGCCTCTAGCCCCTTGGATTGAAACTGCTACATTCTTCCTTAGAGATAACATCTAACTGCTGCGGCTTCTCTGTCTTTACAGGGAGAAGGGCGACTGGCCCTTTCCTCTAATAGAGAGTACAGTCAGTCTTCTTGTGAGTGACTGGACTTTCATTATTAATATATTTATAATTATTACTGAAAAGCTTTATTACAAATCCTTCATTTTAGTTACATCTACTTATTATGTTTTAACAACTTTGAGATTTTAAAGCCAATTATTATTACCCAAGGCATTTTCCTTGGCAAATTTTGTAACAGATAACTTATTGGCTTTCAGTGGCTTTAATGTTAAAGTATTACTTTATTTTTCTTTATAAAAACAGGAGTGCCCCCGGAACCTGTGGGGCAACTTTGGAATGACACAGCCTGTATATTTTCCTTGTGTCATTTTCGCCATCTTCCAAAAAAAACCAGTCTTGGTCCTATCCCATAGCATCTGTGAAGAGATGGAGCTTAGGCCAAGAGGCCACCCAAAATCGTGTGGGGCGCCTCCCCCTTGAACTAGCCTTTTTCTCTTCAAGGGTATAGAAGTCCCAGATGGTATCCCTAAATTGTGAGAAATGTCTCATTTGTTCAAATTTCAAATGACAGACTGGGAAATAAAAACATAGCGAAAATGAGACTTTTAAGAATGCTCCTGAGAGTGGGCTTCCATTTTACAGGATCACTAACAGACCTAGAAATTAATGGGCTGGGGCCTTTTTTAGTTACCTCCCTTTGTCTAGGGAATTTTCTTAGGACCTGTGTTATCGGCCACGTGTACCGCTCATATTCTTTCTCCCCACCCCCACATTCTGTTTGCTCTGGGGAAATTTAGTAATGGCCTGGCCATCTACTGTTTCTTTTCTATGAAGATAAATTAAAGGTATGCTTAATAGACTAACAATAAACAAATTAAACCAAACAAAAAAGACAGATAAAATAACAATCAACAGACAAGCGCGCATAACACATAGACAAGACTTAATAAATCAGAGTTCTTTTCATGGATCTTTCAGATGTTTTACATTGTCTGGGACTTACAGCCAGAAGCGGCCTAGATCTTAGCCCAGTGATGGAGAACCTTTTGAGCTCGGTGTGTCAGCATTTTGAAAAACCCTAACTTAACTCTGGTGCCGTGTCACATATAGAAATTTTTTGATATTTGCAACCATAGAAAAACAAATATTTATATTTTTGATATTTATTTTATATATTTAAATGCCTTTTAACAAAGAAAAATCAACCAAAAAAAATGAGTTCGCATGTCCCCTCTGACACGCGTATCATAGGTTCGCCATCACTGTCTTAGCCTGTTGTTCACAGATCTTATCATATTCTGCTCTCCATAGTACTGACTGGCATCTAAAGTCATTTTAGCTAAAATCTGCCAGTCCCAAGGCATCATATGTTAATTTTCAGACAAAGTATTAAGGAGTCCTTTTGTAAAAGGATGGTTAGCCCCATTTTCTCTACCAGATGAGCCTTCCCAGACTAGAGTTGGAGGATCTGGGGCCTTAGGTTTTACAGACTTTTGATCCCCAATATGAAGTGGGCATAATGCAATTCGAACAAGAGCCCATGTAGTTAAAGATAACAAGGGCACTCATTTTCCTTGAGCCTGATTTAAGAGAGTACCTTTTGACACCTTAATTCCTTTATCCTTGAGCATGCAAGCTAAAAATTTACAATGATGTTTTTGCATTTTACTTGAATTCTTCCCCATTATAACCTGGCTGATTAAAAACGTTCTCATCCACTTAAGGTTGCGACTCTGAAGCTGGCATGGGCTTTGTGCGCGGTGAACTTCCCACCTTTCCGGTGAATTTCCACTTTTCCTTTTTAATTTGTTTTTCGTTCAGGCAAATCTTCTCCTCCAGATTCCTATTCGGGCACCAGATGCTGCAACCTTTGCAGCAGGGTTCAGGATCTGAAGGAGTGGCCGATGCACAAATGAAAATACTAAACAAGAAATATGAATTTAGAAGGCAGGAAAGGTGGATTTTTGCATCCAGATTGAGGAGGCACATCGAAACCTGGCCTTATCTGCTTTTTATTCAGTTTTAGATACACATCTTGCCCTCAGTAAAGCACGGCAAACAGGTGGCAGACAGACTGTCTCTAAGGTCAGTAAAGATCAGTAAAGATCAGTAAGGTCCAGTAAACACTTACTTTGAGGCTATTAGGTCAGGAAATTGCTTCGAGCCACCACTATCTCAACACGAACAATGATGCTTAGCATCAGCCGTGCTAACACCCAAGGTCCATCAGCCTCCTGTGTTCCTTGGTGCACTCTCATGATAGTATCAGCAGTGAGCGGCTTCCCACAAATATTATTTTTTATTAGTTTCAAATGTACAACATAGTGGTTAGCCATTTATATAATTTACCAAAGTGATCCCCTAATAAATCTAGTACCCACCTGGACCCACAGTTATTGTAATAACCAAGAGTTATTACAATATTATTGACTACTAGACGCCCATTGCACGAAGAGATTCGTGCAATAGGCCTTCCTTCCCCTGGCTGCCGGCACCGGTTTTCCTCCAGCACCCGAGACCCAGGCCTTCGCTCCAGCCACAGTGGAGAAGCCAAGCCTCGAGGCTTCTCCACTCCGACCACAGTAGAGAAGCCAAGCCTCTTCAGTCTTCAGTCGTCAGTCATCTTCAGTCTTCAGTCTTCACTCGGCCGGAGCCTTCAGTCTTCACTCTGTGCCTGCATATGTAAATTAACCACCATCTTTGTTGGGTTAATTTGCTCCAGAATGTTTCATCATCTCAAACTCAAATTCCATACCTATTAAACAATAATGTCCCCATTGTTCCCTTCCCCCTGGCCCTAGGTCAGCCGTGGGCAAACTACGGCCCGCGGGCCGGATCCGGCCTGGTTGGAATGAATAAAACTAAAAAAAAAAAACCGTACCCTTTTTTTTAATGATGTTTACTTTGAATTTATATTAGTTCACACAAACACTCCATCCATGCTTTTGTTCCGGCCCTCCGGTCCAGTTTAAGAACCCATTGTGGCCCTCGAGTCAAAAAGTTTGCCCACCCCTGGTGTAGATACTAGTGGCCTGGTGCACTAATTCATGCACACTGAAAGGAAATTAATTAGAAGAAATATTTTGATATCATTATTTACCCTTTCTCTATAATAGAAGTATCAACCAAATTCATGATTGACAATGACAGATCAAAACACACACGTGCGATTGTCACCAGCAAGAGCTTTATATGTATCGCACATGTGCGAATCAACTTAGCTTTTTATATATATAAAATGAACTTGCTTAATTAGACCTGCTTTCTGATGTAGCTAAACTTTTTCCAGCCCAGTGAAGCACCCCAACTTCTCTTTCAGGTAATTGTCAGCAACACAGCAGTAAAAATCAACATGAAGCAGATTATTATTGTAGATCATGCAGGGAGAACAAAGGATAAAATATTTAACTGTAGCAGTGTTTGACTATATTCTGTGCAGTGACAAAAAAACGTGAAGTCATTTTCAAGGTCCACCATTTCTTACTTCTTTTCAGTCAAGTTTCTAAGCTTTCTAAATCTCCATTTTCTGGTTAATGAAAAGAAAATAGGATTCCACCGAATCTTCTATCTACCTACTTCAGGACTTTTGTGAGGATCAAATGAGATAAGGCATGGGAAAACACTTCACAGACATTGGTTAAAGTGTAAATGTTTCCACCTGGCTATAAAGCAAGTCTTGTTCCTGGGCTGAAGAAACTGCAAGGAGGCTAGTCGCTAGGAAGAGGAATCTGGGTGTTGCTATGGGATGTCATTACCTGGACGGACACTTAGCATATTAGCCTTTTATATATATAGATTCCCTATGCTGTACTTTACATCCCTGTGATTATTTTGTAACTACCTTCTCCTTTTTCACCCTGTCCCCAAACACCCTCCCTCTAGCAACCATCAGTTTGTTCTCTACATCTATGAGTCTGTTTCTGTTTTGTTTGTTTGTTTATATTGTTCTTTATATCCCACACAAGTGAAATCATATGGTATTTATCTTTTTTTGTCTGACTTATTTCACTCTTGCTTATTAATTATTCATGATAGACAGGTGTGAGATGGTATCTCATTGTGGTTTTAATTTGCATTTCTCTTATGATTAGTGACATTGAGCATCTTTTCATATGCCTATTGGCCATCTGTATGTTCTCTTTGGAGGAGTGTTTATTCAGGTCTTCTCCCCAATTTTTAATTGGATTATTTGAAATTTTATTTTGTGGGGTGGGTATTTTTTTGTGGTTAAGCTATATTTATTTACAAATTTTGGATATTAAAGGTTCTGTGATTTTAACAGCTCCTGTGTGATGCTTTTGTTGCTGTTCCATGGACCACAGTTTGCAAAGAGCTATACCGTACAGACTTTGAATTCACATGACATTTACTATATGAAATTTAGTGTTATAATATGCCTTTGTTTTATAATGTAAATGTATTGCCTACTCAACTGCATTTTACATTGCAAGAGAGCTTTTAACAGCATTTGAATGGCTGATTATTCTTTCTTGCTCAAAACAATTTTTCCTCCTGATTCCTGTACATTACAGTCCCAAGTTTTGTTTGTACCTCAGTGGCCTCACATTTCAGTCCTTGCAGAGTAAGTTCTAAATAAATGAATCTTCTATATGGGTCCATTACCTATGGTTAAGTAGATACTAATACAAACACTATGCCCTCACTCCTGAATGGGGTTAGAAAGCCTTTCTCACATTATGCCCCCCAATAAGAGTTTACAGTTTGAGTTAGATAGGACAACAAACATGTGAATGAAGACTTGGTGATAAAGTCAGGGACCCAAAGACTCCAGGTCACATACTCATTTATTAGATTACTAGAGGCCCAGCGCGTGATTGAAATCGCTCGAGGAGGTGCCCTGCCTCCCGCCGTGGGAGGAGGCACCCTGTGGGCCGCTGCGGGAGTCAGGCCGGACCGACCGCTGCCACGGGCAGCCGGGACCCACACCTGACTTCCACCCCAGACCCCCCTGCCCCCATTCCTGTGTTCACTCTGGGGG
>NW_005370944.1:3622859-3628420 GCF_000412655.1 Myotis brandtii | reverse complement strand
CTCCCCCCACCAGCCCCCCTGCCTGTGTCTGCTCTGGGCCGCTGGAGCTGCTGCGCTGGCTTGGGCAGGCTCCCCTGTCTCTTTCTCCGTCTTCGCCCCGGGCCTCACCTGCACACGCAACCTCTTCCTGTCCGGTCATCCCGTTATGGCGCCCCAGCCTAATTTGCATATTACCTCTTTATGTATTAAGATCATATATAATTTTGCTATAGTTTGAAGGTTTAAGAGCTGGTCACATTGTATTTATTTTAAAACAAAGTGTTTGTTAGGCTGAACTTCATATTATTTTTCATGCATGGATAGTTAGGATATTTTCAGGTGCATATAATGATGCCTAATTCACTCAGCTCAAACAATATGAAATGTTATTATCTCACAAAACAGAAAATCTAGTGGGTAGGGTAACTCTAGGTAAGGTGTAACCATGTTCTAGCCTCCTTTTTTTGTTTGTTAATCCTCACCCAATAATACATTTTTCCCTATTGATTTTTAGAGAAAGTGGAAGGGCAGGGGAGGGCAGAGAGAGAGAGAGAGAGGTAGAAACAAGTGTGAAGTAATGGACCTAGAGGTATTATGCTAAGTGAAATAAGTCAGGCAGAGAAAGACAAATATCATATGATTTCACTTATATGTGGAATCTAAAGAACAATATAAATGAACAAACAAAACAGAAACAGGGAAGGCAGGGGATGGGGGTAAGAGATCAACCAAAGGACTTTATGCTAACTTAAAAGAAATCTCTCTGGAAAAAATGACAAAATGTCATAAACACTTGGACAAACACTTCTGTATTTACCAATAGTAAACAATTATGCCTGCAGCTACCACCTGAAACTGTTTTGGCTCTGACTCCAGGACCAACATTCTGGCCTTTAACTGTTTGATAGGGTGTCATAAAACACATCATACTTAGGCCAGCTTTTTAAGTGTGTAGAGAATTCATTTTTAATAATTTTATAGGAATATTTGTCTTAGAGTGTTTCTTCATTCTCTACATTTACTTGTCAATTTACTATCAGTCTCTCTTCTACCTAGGATTCCCAAAAGAAGCCAAATACATCTTCTTAATCACTTGCTATCTCTAGCCACACTTCAGATTTCAGCTCTTTTATTTAGTTGCCCTGGGCAGACAAGTGCATAAAATTGGCTCGTTCTCTCTCTCTCTCTCTCTCTCTCTCTCTCGCTCTCTCTCTCTCTCTGACACAGGAATCCTGGGTTTTTGAAGCCTATTACTACTAAGACCCAGCGCTACCAATTCTTCCATAGCTCAGATCTCTACAGTGATTTTAGTCCCTGATCCAGTTTCCTTCTGATTATCTTGCTCTACGTAACTCAATCCTAGTTTGTTTCCTGATTTATACTTTCTTTCCCACCTCCACACATAAATTCAACTTCTTTGACCCTTTGTTCCATAATTCTTTTGTCACATTCCTGCCTATCATGTTATCATTTAAAAACTTTATTTACACTGAATAATAAATAGCTAATGTTTATCTAATGCTTACTACGTACCAGGCACCATATTAAGCGGTTTGCATATTAATATCTGAATCTCCACAAACTCCTAAGAAGTAAATTATGTTAGTTCTTCCACTTTACAGATGAGACTGAGAATGATTAAAAATTGACTTACCCAAGATTATCTAGCTAGGTAGGTGATAACCCAGAATTTGAAACCAAACACTTTGGTTCCAGAGCCTGTATTATATTGCCTACAATATACACAAGAATTAAAAGAAGATAGCAGTAGATTAAGAAGGAAGAATGAGGGTTTTGATTTAAGCTTTTTGACATTAACTAATAAAACCATCATGGGCAAACTATAATCATTCAATGTTTTCATTCATAAAATAAAGAGATTGAAGTAGAAAAAACTAGTATTTCATTTCACAATATTCTGTAATCCTACTGTGTGAAAAATGTATCTTTGGATTTTATTTTTCCCTGACATTTCACTATCCTCTCAAATATTCTCATGTTAATTCCAGCACTAGTTACATACTAGCAGTGAAACAGAAGTATACGTTCTATTTTTATTTCTGTAAAGCAAAATGTGTTTGGGTGGGATAAAACTTTAGAAAATTTCAAATCTCATCCTTATTTTTAGGGCATTTTTAGATCTGATCTCTCAATGAGGGCATAAGATGTTTAAAGGTGGAATATTACTGTGGTTTTGCCCAAGAAACCAGTGTTTACTTGGTACAGATCCTATAGTTTCCATAGCCGAAACAACTGGTTATTGCTTCAAAAAGCAATACATTCCATTATTTTTTTTCTGATTCCATGTTTCTATTTATTTTTTAAAATTCATTTTTTATGTTTATCAAGCCTAATTCCATTTACTTTTTTAAAAATATGTTTTTATTGATTTCAGAGAGGAAGGGAGAGGGAGAGAGAGATAGAAACATCAATGATAAGAGAATCCCCCTACTAGGGATCAAGCCGGCAACCCAGACACGTGCCCTGACCGGGGAATCAAACTGGTGACCTCTTGGTTCCTGGGTCAATGCTCAAACACTGAGCAACAACGGCCAGGCTAATTCCATTTACTTTTAAGAATTAAAGTTGAATTAGAAATTGTAACGGCTCCAGAACTAAAATTCCTTATTCCTTTAAGTTGAAATGTGTTGAAAGCATCAAAAAGGTCAGAGAGAAAGAGGGTCAGTGGGGGTAAAAGAGTAAAACCCTGTAAACAGGCACACATACAAACTGAAAGCAGGTCCTTCAATCTCTGTAAGTCTTCAATCTCTCTATGAGAATTAACATGTGTTCACTTGCCAACTCTTTTGTTCTTTAGAAAACCTTTTAACTGCCATTATAATTATTTTGGCAATTCATATTTTGCCTGTTTTTTTTTTCTTTTTTGAGAAGTCAATAGTGAAGAAGGAATTTAACTTTAGAAAGTATCAGTTATACACACCTATTGTAGAAGTATAAGAAAATATGGATATAGACCACCAACTTACACCATACACAAGAATAAACTCAAAATGGATAAAGGACTTAAATGTACGACAGGAAACCATAAAAATTCTAGAAGAATCCAAAGGCAACAAAATCTCAGACATATGCCAAAGCAATTTCTTCACTGATACAGCTCCTAGGGCAGTTGAAACTAAAGAGAAAATGAACAAATGGGACTACATCAAAATAAAAAGCTTCTGCACAGCAAAAGAAACCATCAACAAAACAACAAGAAAACCCACTGCATGGGAAAACATATTTGCCAACGTCATATCTGATAAGGGCCTAATCTCCAAAATTTATAGGGAACTCATACAACTTAACAAAAAGAAGATAAACAATCCAATCAAAAAATGGGCAAAGGACCTAAATAGACACCTTTCAAAAGAGGACATTCAGAAAGCCAAGAGACATATGAAAACATGCTCAAAGTCACTAATCATCCGAGAGATGCAAATCAAAACAACAATGAGGTACCATCTCACACCTGTCAGAATGGCTATCATCAACAAATCAACAAACGACAAGTGCTGGAGAGGATGTGGAGAAAAAGGAACACTTGTGCACTGCTGGTGGGAATGCAGACTGGTGCAGCCACTATGGAAGACAGTATGGAGTTTCCTCAAAAAACTGGAAATGGAACTCCCATTTGACCCTGTGATCCCACTTCTAGGAATATATCCCAAGAAACCAGAAACACCAATCAGAAAGGATATGTGCACCCATATGTTCATAGCAGCACAATTCACCATAGCTAAGATCTGGAAACAGCCTAAGTGCCCATCAGTAGATGAATGGATTAGAAAACTGTGGTACATCTACACGATGGAATACTATGCTGCTGTAAAAAAGAAGGAACTCTTACAATTTGCAACGGCATGGATGGAGCTGGAGAGCATTATGCTAAGTGAAATAAGCCAGTCAATGAAGGAAAAATACCACATGATCTCACTCATTCATGGATAATAAAGACCATTACAAACTTTTGAACAATAATAGATACAGAGGCAGAGCTGCCTCAAACTGATTGTCAAACTGCAGTGGGAAGGCCAGAGAGGGTTGCAGGGGATTGTCAAGGGTGAGGGGGGGGGGAGGACACATATGTAATACCCTTTGTAATACTTATTATAATATTTTTTTTAAAAGAAAAAAAAAAGAAATTTCTGCTCAGAAAAAAAAAATAAAGTAGTCAAATTTAAAAAAAAAAAAAAGAAAAGAAAATATGGATAAATAAGAAAAAAAAACTCCCTTTAACTGAATATGATGGTTGCACAATTCTGTAAGCTTATTTAAAATCATTGAATTGTACATTTTAAATGTGTGCATCTTAGGATATGTAAATTAAAACTTTATAAAGTTTTTAAAATCCCCTTAAATCGTTCATGCAAATGCACATATACACCATAGGACTATCCTCTAACACTGCTTTGTAACTGCCATTTTTCCCCCCGGTTAACCACATATCATGACCATTTTTCTAGACTAATTCCTGTTTTTCTATAATATCATTTTAAATGGTAGCATAGTTTTTTATTTTTATATTATATTTTTTAATCCTGACCTGAGGATGTGTTTATTGGTTTCAGAGAAAGAGGAAGGGAGAGAGAGAAACATGGATAGGTTGCCTCCCATACATGCCCAACCAGGGATCTAACCTGAAACCTAGGTATGTGCCCTGACTGGGAATCAAATCTGCAACCTTTTCGTTGTAGGAGATGATGCTCCAACAAACTGAGCAACCCAGCCAGCACCTATATTGTAATTTGTTTAACCAACTCATTCCTGGAACATTTTGCAGCTAGATTTTGGTGCAAATTTCCTTAGGTTAAGTTATTAGTGAAGAATTAATTCTGGATCAAAGGTATGCTCATTTTAAGATTTTTCTTACTTACAAATTGCCCTCTAGAAAAACTGTACCAATTTGTACTCTTACAAGCTATCATTCTGTCCCTGCTTCTTTCCCATCAAAATTAGTATTAGCATTTTATAAAATCTCTACCATTTTGGCAGGTAAAAATCGAATCTTATTAATTTAGATTTCAATTACAAATAAAGTTGACCTTTTGCATCATTTATTAGAAATTTGTATCTCAATTTATGTTTGTCCATTTAAAGGGAGATATTTTGGTTAGAGTGAAGGAGAGTTCAATTTTTTTTTTAATAAAAAAATTGTATTTACTTAGAAGCATTCAGAATGTCAACAAAACAGCTGCAACTTTTTTTTTTTTGCAATTACAGAGTGGTATTCAGTTAACAGAACAACAATTATTTCGTATAAGCTGCATCAGAGACAACTGAAGATGAAAAACTACCATCCCCATATATAACTAATTTGTGCTGTGCACCAACAAGAACCTGCTTTAAATTTCCATGCCAATTTACAACCCCCATACTGTACCAGGCAAGGTTAGTGGCTATTGAAAATACCACCAGGACAGGGCTATCTAAAGACACATTCGGTAGTGTGTTAACTATACAAAAAAAGACACTGTACCGTTTAAAAACAAATCTTACACAGCCTTACATTTCAATTTTTTTTCTTTAAAAGGAGTGAGTTGTGTACAGGGGGGTTAAATGCTTTATAGACAAGAAAAAAA
>NW_005370944.1:3621709-3622363 GCF_000412655.1 Myotis brandtii | reverse complement strand
GCATACGATGACATTTTGCCTCTCGGCTTCTTAGGATCTCCTTTGCCCATGTTTAATTACTTTCCCTCAGCGAGCACACAGTCACCCAGTGCCCGGCCGGCTCGCACTTGCCCCGGCGCTGTCTCTATGGAGCTCAATGTACCGCAATGGCTGTGAGAGCGGGAGCCAGACGCAGCCTCCTCACTCTCTCCGCTCTGTCTCAATTTTTAAAAATAACAACAACAAACATTTATTATGTTAGAGTGTGGGTCAGAATCTGGGTGTGGCTTAGCTGGGTCCTCTGTCTCAGGGTCTCTTACGAGGGCTGCAATCTCACCTGAGTGCTTGACTGCTGGAAGAGTCACTTTGATGTATGCTCACGTGGTTGTTGGCAGGATTGAGCTCCTCATATCCTCATTGGCTTTTTTTTTTTTTTTTGTTTTTTTTTTTTTTTTTTTTTTTTTTTATTTTTGAAAATATTACAGATGTCCTCTTTTCCCCCTCATTGAGCTCCTCTTTCCCACTCCCACCTTCTCCCCAGGCCTTCACCTCACTATTGTCTGTGTCTTATGTATGCATATAAAGGGTGTCCCAAAATTCACGCAAGATTTGAATTTTGCGTGAGCATTAACAACAACAACAACAACAAAAATAAAAGCCTAATTTTACTTGGTT
>NW_005370944.1:3618778-3621544 GCF_000412655.1 Myotis brandtii | reverse complement strand
TGCTATTCCATACATAATCCTATACTATATACTTTATGAATCAATAAAAAATTTACAATTTTTAATTATAAACCTGTGTTTTCTATCAAAATTACTTTTTGCGTGAATTTTGGGACACCCTTTAAGTTCTTTGGTTAAGCTCATAGGCTTTTGAACCAAGGCTTTCAGTTCCTTGCTAAGGATTCAGTTCCTCACAGGCTGTTGGCAGGAGACCTCCCTCAGTTCCTGGGCACGTAGGCCGGGAGAATTTAATTTTGTCCTGGAGAGGGCACTTTAGCTTTGATAAACTGATTTGTAAAGAATGTAAAAAATTAGCATATCATTTGTAATCTTAGTTCTAGATTGAAGACTAAAATGAGTGTGCATATCCTGTGAATTTTCTGGTTGGTATATACTTCTGGCCTGTATATAAATTAATTTGTGAATAAGGCATTCACAGAGAATTAATTATATATTGCAGAAGACAAACACATAATTTTGTGCAGGATAGGAATGTCAGAAATATTTTAAGATGATTAGAGTGGGCTGAAGATTAAATAAGTTATGAACTTGAGTTTCTCTTTTAACCACAGCATGGTTATAACTTCAAATTATTTTCCATACTCCCCTTCCCATTACAGACTATATTGTGAATATCCTTCACTGGAGTTACACAGTGGCAACCCTGAGCTCAGCCACACAGTATGAATATATACAATTATTTTATTTTTTTATCTAATGCCAGGGTGTTTTTTTTAACTCAGAAAATTTAATTTTTAAATTATACTAAATCTTTGGTGGATATTTGTTAAATTCTGAAACTAGAATTTAATTGCCAATCTTAGACTTTGATAGTCTAGCCAAGTGTGTACATTCTCAACATGGGCAATATTGCCCCCAAGAGGACAACTATTACTTCCTGGGGGCACGTGGGAGGAGGGAGTACTATTTTTATGTATAAAGCACAGATCTACATGTAGTACATAAGTAGATATAAAGTAAGTATATCTGTGGAATTAAAATTTCATGGAGGGGGCAGTGCTTAGGAATAAAAGCTATAAAAAGGTTCCTTAGAGGCTAATGAAAACAAAAAAGGTTGAGAACCATACCCTGGTGTTAAGCCTAACAGGCAGCTGTTAAATGAGCTGTCTTGCATTAAAATTTTTTCCTGTGTCATTTTCTATATTAGATTGTAAGCTTCTTAAGGATAGGAAATATAGCTTTTTAAAATGAGGTTGTCTTTTTTGTTGTTAGTTTGAGGAAGGGAAAGAGGGAAACATCAATCGGTTGCCTTCCACCTTGGATCAAAACCAAAACCTGGATATATGCCCTGACAGGGAATCAAACCCACCACCTTTTGATGCATGTGACAACACTCTAATCAACTGAGCCACACCAGCCAGGGTTGTAATTTGTTTTGTATTTTCAATAATACCCAGTACAATGGTTTATATCCATTTGCATTCAGTAAAAGTATATTTAATAGAATTAAGGTGGAAAACATCTTACCCTCCTTGCACCAATTCTATTATCCAATACTAGAGGCCCGGTGCATGGATTTGTGCACCGGTAGGGTCCCTTGGCCCAGCCTGCGGGAATCAGCCGAAACTGGCTCTCTGACATCCCCTGAGGGGTCCCAGATTGTGAGAGGGGGGTTCTCGGGTGACATACCCCAGAATCGGGCTCCCTCCTCTCTGGAATATGGGTGAAGTAGATTCGGGCCAACAGTGCCCCAGCAGCAACCTAAACCACGGCTGATTCCGTGAGGCTCCCTCCTCTACTGGTTGGAGCGTCTGCCCCCTGGTGGTCATTGTGTGTCATAGCTACCAGGCAAATGGTAGAACGGTCAGATGGTCACTTAGGCTTTTATATATATACATAGATAATCCAAATGCAATAATCAAAATTGGTTTAGTAAAGCAAACAACTTGACAGTCATTTTCACAAAAATTCTAGAAAAATAATGACAAACTTTATTAAAAGAATGAAAACTCTTTAAAATAGCATAGCAGAAGCATAGACTCTGGAGGCAGAGAGATAAATCAGGGCTTTGATTTCTAGCTCTACCATTCACAAGCTATGGAATCTTTAGATAAGTTACTTAAGGATGAAGGGAAGAGAATATAAAAAAGAACAGGGAAAGGCAAAGGAATATGGGAAGGCTAGAAAGAAGGGACAAGGGCTTTTCTAACAGTCTTATGTACACCCTAAATTTCACACATGTTGACCTATTGGCAAGTCCCAAAACAGGTCATGGTGCAAATATGCCATATTCTTTCATACTTATATGCACATACATACTCCCTCTTTCTAGAACATCTTATTTTTCCTTCAATACTCAGCTCAGGCCACCCCTCCCCCAGAAAGCCCTCCATGACACCCACATTGAGATGCCTATCTTTTTGGTCCCCTAACATTTAGATCATACTTCATTATAGTACTTATTATATTATAATGTAATTAATGGTTTACATGTCTGTTTCCCTCATCCTATCTAATAAAAGAGAAACATGGTAATTAGCCGTACCTCCGCTACCCTTCTCATTGGCTAATCAGGGCAATATGCAAATTAACTGACAGCCAAGATGGCGGCTGGCAGCCAGGAACTGAAGCGAACAGGAGGCTTGCTTGCTCCAGTGACAGAGGAAGCCAACGTTCCTCGCCTGCGGCTGCCGGCCTCTGAGCTTGCAGTTTGAAACATTGTTACAAATATAGAAGCTAAACAAAACCCCAGAAACCTGCTTTCAGCCAGCCGGGATCTCAGAGCTGGAGTTGAAACAGTGTTTC
>NW_005370944.1:3607707-3617760 GCF_000412655.1 Myotis brandtii | reverse complement strand
CTGCTCTGTGTGGGACAGGGTAGAGCCATAACCTCTCCATCGGCCCTGCCCCAAGTGTGACAGTGGTGGCGCCCCAACCCCCTGATCGGCCCTGCTCTGTGCGTGACAGGGGGTGGTGCCACCTCCTCCCCATCGACCCTGCCTTGAGTGTGACAGGAGCGGTGCCCCAACCCCCCAATCGGCCCTACCCTGAGCGTGACTAGGGGCATCGCAACCCCGGGAGCAGGCCTAAGCCAGCAGGTCGTTATCCCCCGAGGGGTCCCAGACTGCGAGAGGGCACAGGCCGGGCTGAGGGACCCCCCCCCCTCAGTGCACAAATTTTTGTGCACCGGGCCTCTAGTTAGTCTATAAGTAGCTTAAGAGCTGAAATGTTTTTATTTTCTTCTCAATATCTAGCACAGTGCCTGACATAATTTTGGTGAATAATCAACTTGAATTAATTAATAAAAAATCAGGCATACAAGAAGAGCACAGAAACATTTTCAACAATTTAACAAGTGAATAATGGTCTGTACTCTTCAAAGGGCCACTGCTTTAAAAGTGATTGAGCCTGGCTGGTGTGACTTGGTGGTTGAGCATCGACTTATGGGCCAGGAGGTGACGGTTCAATTAAGGGTCAGGGCACATGCCTGGGTTGTGGGCTGAATCCCCATGAGGGGCATGCAGGAGGCAGTCAATCAATGATTCTCTTTCCTCATTGATGTTTCTGCCTCTCTCTCCCTCTCCCTTTCTTTCTGAAATCAATAAAAAAATATTTTTAAAAAGTGATTGAATAATCATCTTTGTATATTCTGAGGTCTGATAAAAAATATTGTACATTTTCTGTGTCCAATAATAATGTTGTAATGAGTCCTTTACATTAAGTCAGTTAATTATTACAATCCAATGAGGAAAATCCTATTATTATTCCTATTTTTTAGATGGCAAGGTTAAGTAACTTGCTTAAGGTCATATATTATATGTACTTAATAAGTGGGACTTCTTGCTCTGGAGCCTATGGTGCTGACACAAAGCTAGCTCTCAAAGTTAGCTGAGTAAGAATATTCACTTTTGCACAACATCCCTCTGATCTGCAATCTCCCACATACACTTACCGAGAAGAAAATAAAGGCTCATAGCTCATGCATGCAGCTTATCATTCACAATAAATGTGTCTGCATAAACCTAGCATTGCTTTATGTGAAAAAAACAACAACAATCAATATGGTATAACCCTTTGGAACTATTCCATTTTAATGGCATTTAGATACAATGTATTTTATTTTATTGACCTTTAAAATTCTTTAAAATGGGAACTCTCTGCCCTAGCTGGTTTGGCTCAGTGGATAGAGCGTGGGCCTGTGGACCGAAGGATCCCAGGTTTGATTCTGGTCAAGGGTACATGCCCCGGTTTCGGGCTCATCCCTAGTAGGGGGAGTGCAGGAGGCAGCTGATCAGTGGTTCTCTCTCATCATTGATGTTTCTATCTCTCTCTTCCTCTCCTTTCCTCTCTGAAATCAATAAAAAAAATTTTTTTTAAATAAATAAATAAAATGGGAACTCTGTTTAGTGCTTCAGCATTTGAGTGTGTCAAACCACACATTGAACATGTTAAATTATCTTTTCATGAAAGCAAAATGTGAAGCAGCTTATAAACAATTCTGGACAAGAAGTCATGCATTGCCGAAACTGGTTTGGCTCAGTGGATAGAGCATCTGCCTGCGGACTGAAAGGTCCCAGGTTCGATTCCGGTCAAGGGCATGTACCTGGGTTGCGGGCACATCCCCAGTGGGAGATGTGCAGGAAGCAGCTGATCGATGTTTCTCTCTCATCGATGTTTCTAACTCTCTATCTCTCTCCCTTCCTCTATGTAAAAAATCAATAAAATATATTTTAAAAAAAAGAAGTCATGCATCATAAGTCCTCCATTATTACTTTACTAATGATATCTCTGAGGGTATAGTAGGAAAAATACAATTGAAAAACTGGTTCTTGCTATATTGCAAAATAACTGTAAGGAGTGGCATCTGCTTCCTGGAGCTGGGAGAAGTGACTGTCTTTTAAATCATGGTATTGTCTCAAACAAAACAAAGAGACCAAAGAGAGAAACAAAACAAGAAATATTTTTTAAATGAAGAGCTTTTTCATTTGTGAAAACCTTGGGGCTAGGTGAACCTGTCAGGTACTACTGTTTCTGGGTCCCCTTGAGGGTTACTCTAATCTTAAGGTCCTTAAGACATTTCTTTTTTGCTCCCTGTTACAGTCCCTTACTCATTCACAATCAGGCTGTGTTATATAAGTTGTGTCCAATCCGTTGAATCACAATATTACTTTCTAGCCATGAAGTATTAAAAGCTGAGGTACCACTGGGGATGTGAGGTGAGATGGACATTTGCCATACAGAAACCCAAGATAAGGGATGCCATGGAGGACATGCACATCAGGCCCCTTTGTCCTTATTCACACAATATTCCAGTTTTTATGGAGACCTAGAAGAATTAACAGGTAAGAACACCAATGTTGATATAATGTTGGCAAAATTCAACACACTTTGAGGTAAGAAGATGACAAATGTCTATTGGTTTACAGCTTTAGGTTTATATTAATTCATTTCAACATTATCAAATTTTGGAAATTTGTTAGGAATGGGAGATACCCAAATAACCCATTTTCCAGGCATCAAGTGACAGGTTTGGAATGGCTTGAAAAAAAAAAGTAGTGTTGAAGCATATAGATTAGTTGAGGGGAAAAGAGGGGTTGGGAAGGATGTCAGGTAGAGGGAACAGCAGATGCAAAGGCATGGATGTATGAGAAAGTTCAGCATATGATTTATTTCTCCCTCTTCTTCTTCTTCTTCTTCTTCTTCTTCTTCTTCTTCTTCTTCTTCTTCTTCTTCTTCTCTCTCTCTCTCTCTCTCTCTCTCTCTCTCTCTCTCTAGTGTTTTTATTGGTAGAGAGAGGAGGAAGGGAGAGGGAGAGAGAGATAGAAACATCAATGATGAGAGAGAATCATTGATTGGCTGCCTTCTGCATGCCCCCTACTGGGGATCAAGCCCACAATCTGGGCATGTGCCCTGACCAGGAATCTAACTATGACCTCCTGGTTAATGGGTCAGCACTCAACCACTGAGCAACACCAGCTGGGCAGGATATTATTTCTTAGAACACCCATGTCTAGTGACTTCTGTCTCCTTCTTTCAGCATTTGCCATCTGTGCCATTCTTCTTGGCTTGTGACATCTTTTCAATGCACAGTTATCATTTTTTTTATAGTTAACCTTTTCTTTTAATTTAAGTCTCTTCCTCTTAAATAAATTATGATTGTTTAGATGGCAGGGTTCTTCTTCTTTTTCTCTCCGAAATGCCCAAAAACATATTTTGCACTGACTGGAATATTAATAAATAATTATTGATTGGTTGACCAACAAAAATCGTGACTTATGTATTACAAGTTTTCATTAAAAATACTAAGATTCGCCCCAGCCGGTTTGGTTCAGTGGATAGAGCGTCAGCCTGTGGACTGAAGGGTCCCGGGTTTGATTCCCGTCAAGGGCACATGCCTGGATTGCAGGCTTGATCCCCAGTAGGGGGTGTGCAGGAGGCAGCCAATCAATGATTCCCTCTCATCACTGATGTTTCTATCTCTCTCTCTCCCTCTCTCTTCCTCTCTGAAATTAATTTAAAAAAATGTATTTTTAAAAAAATACTAAGATTGGCCTGAACCAAGATGACAGTTTAGGTAAATGCCAATACTCGCCACCTCCCACGCCAATACTCGCCACCTCCCACGCCAATACTCGCCAACCTCCCACAACCACATCAAATTTACAACCAAAATACAGAACAACC
Organism: Myotis brandtii; assembly: GCF_000412655.1. Lineage (NCBI taxonomy): Eukaryota > Metazoa > Chordata > Mammalia > Chiroptera > Vespertilionidae > Myotis > Myotis brandtii. The sequence goes on along the minus strand of NW_005370944.1, from coordinate 3,613,934 downwards.
ATCATTTAGAACTGCCTGAAAGCTGGCTGAAAGGAAGTTCTACAACTAGAGAAGAAAGAAGAAAGCACATTGAGACTGGTAGGAGGGATGGAGGCACGGAAGCAGCTGATCCAGTACCCATGTGGACCATTTTTTTAATCCAGAGGGAGATCATCCTTTCGGAGGCCATCATGAGGAGCAAGGGGTCCCAGCCCTACATCAGACCCCCGACCCAGGGTCCCAGAGCTGGAAAGAGAAGTCCCCGTAACTTTGGCCTGTAAAAACCAGCAGGAATTGTGGCTGAGGGACACAGAGGTTGCCAGAGAGCCAGGTGTCCCTCTTAAAGGGCTGGGAAAAACTTACTCTGACTTGCTTTCTCTGAGCTCTAGTGTCAGGAGGAGTTGGGGGACCCAGACACATATGGGGAAGAACTGGATTGTCTGGCATTGGGGCAGAAACTGGGGCGGCTTCCTACCAGGCAGAGGTGCTCGCAGGGGTCATTGTTGCTGTGCCAAGACCTCCCCTGTCCCAGGGCTGACTGGCAAACATACCTGAGTCCCCATCAGCCTGGAGCACACTGTTTTCTCTGCCCTGGTGATTCCCTGAGACCCTGCCCCATCCAATTTGCAGCCCCAAGCTGTTTGCAGCAGCTTTTCCATATGAATGGCCTGTCCTGGCCCAGGCTTCAGACTTTGCTAAAATCTCTCAAACAAGCTGCAGCTAATGTCAGCATGCCCCAAACCTATTAATAAAAGGCCCAAGACCTGGCACCAGCACCAGCCTGCCTTGCTTCACCGCTGGGCCTCACCTGGGAACTTCCAAACCCTACTGAACAACAGTAGGCTTGGTAGCAATTACTCCATTATAACAAATACAAAGGCACATATTAGAATAGGAATAAGATCTTATTACAATTCCTGAGGTTGTATGATAAAAACAGTGGAGTTGAACTTGAAAGACTTGAAATTGAATCAAAGGTCTTCCACCTCTTGTGGACTTCGGCAAATTACTATTCATCTTTGAGTCTTTTTCCTCATCTATAACATGAGGTTAAGAATTCCAACTTCACAAGATCACGAGTAAATTAAATGTACATGCACTTATTCTGGCATAGAGAGTTAATAATACATTTGCTCACTTTTTCCCCACTCATTCATCCATCCATTCATTCAAATACATCCATAAGGCAACAGGATAAACTAGAGATACTGTGAAATACAAAGAAGTATTTCTTTTGCAAACTTTTGTTAAATAATACTTTTTCTTCAAGTGGCTAACCCCTTAGGACCGATATATTATCACTTCGGGGGAGGTGATCATTTGCTAGTTTTTGCTTGGGGCATAAGCACACTCTTAGGCCAAACCTGCCTTGCAATTTATGAAGAACACAGACACACAGTTTTGTACATTTGCCTAATTGTGAGGGCATGTACTCTAATTCTAGTTCCAGCTTTAATTTACCACATACTATAGACCCTGTGTTCTAGAAGAAAGATAGGAGAGAATAGCTTAGAGAAAGGGCTGCAGCCAGGAATCTCAGGTTCCATTTTTGGTTATTACTATCTCTACCAGACTTTTTTTTTAAAATATATTTTACTGATTTTTACAGAGAGGAAGGGAGAGGGATAGAGAGTTAGAAACATCGATGAGAGAGAGAGAAACATCGATCAGTTGCCTCCTGTACACCCCCACTGGGGATGTGCCCGCAACCAAGGTACATGCCCTTGACTGGAATCAAACCTGGGACCCTTCAGTCCGCAGGCCGACGCTCTATCCACTGAGCCAAACTGGTCAGGGCTCTACCAGACTTCTAATGAGGCATATAACCTCAGTCTCTCTAAGCTTTATTATTATTTACTACATAGAACTTATGTAACAAGATCTGCCTCTCAAAAATGGTGTAACACTTAATTGTTATTTGTAACAAAATTTGAAGCACACAGACAGATGTTTTTAAAGAAATGCAAAGTACTCTATTAGCTTATGAGTATCTCTATACTTTTTGCTAAAATTTAATTTTAAATTAAATTTATATGAAAGTTTAATTTTCTTATCTTATGCTTGGTAAGACAACAAAAACATTTTTAAAAACAAAGCAAAAAATGCTGCATTAAAACAAACTTAATAAACAAAATGACAAAAAGTAATTTCTTTCCACTTAGTTTTTGAAACAGTGTTTTAATTACATTATACAAGTATTTTTGGTGTCATACCATGTAAGGTGACCAACCATCCCAATTTGCCTCTGATTTCCCAGTTTTACCACTGGAAATTCCACATCCCGGGAAACCTGTGTTCTGTGCCAACTGGAATGGTCAGTCACTCTGTGCCCTACCATTACTAAAGGCTTTTCCAAAGCTTACAACTCTATTAGCTGCCCTTAGAAAAATTCCAGTGCTATTTTAATTTCTATTTATCTGAAAAGCACTTTCATATTCTTTCTGTTGGAATTTTGTTCATAACCATTTGGTGAGCATATAAACATTTATTGAGTTTTCCTTCATGAGTAGATATTTAATAAACATGTACTAATATTTTTTACGCTATTAGGACATGGGGACAATGGGAGTACCTAATTACCAACAGTGATTCTTTTGGCACCAAGGAAATATGAACTTGCCTATTCTGTTTTCAAGGACCTTGTCCTGTTGTTGTTTACAGACTACTCTACTTCTACCCCGTAATCACCATAGCTGAGAAAGCAATAACACAGGCAATGCCTTTATAATCAAGTCATTTAGAAAAACATTGTATGTGGGTCAGTCGTAGGCCAATAGAGAGAAGTTTGGGCGAGAGAGAAGTTGTTATACTGGTTTCCTTAAACAGCACTATAACCTAACCTGATTCTAAGATAATTTACAAAATATCAATGGAATGAGTGTTGCTGAAAAAGTTTGGTGATGAAGTTTTATCCATGAATAGGAGACCCCAAAATTCAGAAGCATTATGATATTTCCCATGACATTGACCAAAAAAAGAAGTCATGAGATAATGGAAAAGGTTTCTGAGAAAAAAGCAGACCCATTTTCCCCCTAGAAAATGGGGATGACACAGGCTATGTAAATACATACATGATTAAAATAAAATCCATGGAAAGGTTATAAATCTAATCTAATTGGCTATAGTTTTTCCCACAAGATGCAAGATGATATATGACATTTATTTATAGTTCTAGTTTTTTGAGCGCTTAACTATGTGCCAAATGCTTTAAATGCAAAGAATCCTATGAGAAGAGGAATTATAATCCTCTAAAGCAGCGGTTCTCAACCCTTTGGGGGTCGAACGACCCTTTCACAGGCGTCGCCTAAGACCATCGGAAAACACATATTTAATTACATATTGTTTTTGTGATTAATCACTATGCTTTAATTATGTTCAATTTGTAACAATGAAATTGGGGGTTACCACAACATGAGGAACTGTATTAAAGGGTTGCGGCATTAGGAAGGTTGAGAACCACTGCCTAAAGTGAAGCTCAGAGAGGTTCAGTAATTTGCTCAAGGTTATAGACAGCAACTGGAGGAGCACAGGCAAATTCAACTCTGTTTTCTTCAAAGCATAAGCTCTTAACCTTTTTAGCCTATGCTGCTTCTCAACATTGTTGATGTAAATTCTACTAAAATTTTATTTCCAACCCTAACTTTGAACTGCCTATTCAACACCTCTACCTTAATGTCTAAAAATCATCTCAAGTTTAATATATTTCAGTAAATGGCACCATCATTTACCCAGTTGTTCAAGCTTCAAATCTAGCAGGCATCCTTGATTCTTCTATCAAACCCAGTCAAGCCATAAGCAAATCTGTTGGCTCTACTTTTAAACTATATCTGTATCTAACCACTTCTCATCTTCATTATCAAACCCTAGCCCAGGCCATTATCACTATTCACCTGGACTACTGAGATAGCCTCTTAACTGATCTCTGCTTTCATAGTCCATTCTCTACAAAGCAGCCATAGGTGTTTTTTTTTTAAAAAAATAAACACACTCACAGATCATATTGTTCCATTCTTCTGCTTAAAACTCTTCAATGCTTCCCACTTCCATGATGTAACTTAAGATGGTCTACAAGGCACTACTGACCCTCTGCCTTGATCTGCTTCTCTCACCATAATCCTTAACAGTCTTCTTTGCTTAGCATGCTTCAGTCACATTGGTCCTTATGATTTCAAATTTCTCTGTGATGTAAAGCCAAATACATTGAGAGGATTTGGATAAGAAAGGTTGGGGTTTTGAGAAAACTGGTGGTTTGAAAGAATTGCCTAAAGTGAGAGAACAATTCAGAAAAGTTTAGCAGTATTGCTGGGTGGTGTTGAGAATTCACTGTGCTTCGTGACTGGATGCTCAGTTGATTGGAGCATTGTCCCATACAACAAAAGGTTGTGGGTTTCACTCTCGGTAAGGGCTAGGTTTCAGGTTTGATCCCAGGTTGGGGTGTGCATGGGAGGCAACTGATTGATTTTTCTCTTTCTCCCCAACCCCTTCCTTTCTCTCTAAAAAATCAATAAAAACATATCCTCGGGTCAGGATTTAAAAAAAATAGAATGCACGTTATTAAACAAATTTTTCCAGTGGTGGTCAGCTGCTCCAGTACCAAAGGCAGATGACATGAATAGTAGGGTTCATTCAAAGTAGGGGTACGATAAAAAAAAAGATAGGGTAAAGGGGTTTAGAGTACTGACAAGTGTTACTGATTTTTTTCTGTAGGTATATAACAATGGGGGTGGGATGGAGAGGAGGGTTGCTAGTGTTCTTAGCTTGCCCCAGTTGTGGCAGCAACATAAGGTTGCTAAGAATCAGAAGACCAAGACCTATGAGAAATGATGTTAAAAGCTATATTTTGCAAATCCTGTTTAGAAAATCTGATTATTTAAAAACTAAAAAAAGTGGACAAATTAGTACAGGCTTATTTACATTGCGTAACTTTTAACTTTTCAAATTCAATTTCCTGAGGGAAACTATACTGAACAGTTAGGGATTCCTATCAATAAATTAGGGATTCATATTTGAAAAGATTTTCAATCTGACCAATCCTTCAAATTATCCCAAGAGGGAGCTTTCTTATGCCTCTTCTTCCTTCCAAACACTTATTTGGCACTCCTGTCCTACTTACAAAGATTTAAGTCCACTCTTAGAATGACATAAACTACCTTACTGTCCTAGCCCCTAACTTGTCTAATATCTTGCCATTTACTCCTTCCTACTCTTTAAGTTCCCCCAAACTAAAATGCTTTACACCTACTGTGCCTTTGCTTCTGTTATTCCCTGAGGCGCGACCATCTTACCTACCTTCTAGCATCCATTAACACTCGGCTCACACAGCACATTTCCAGATAAGAGAGAAGCGCTATCTCTCTGCTTTATTTGGTCCCTGTAGATATTTCTATTATTGCCTGACTTGTGTTGTACTAAAATGCATTTCATATACTCTGTAGTATTTAATACAGATTATGCATTATAAAGCATTTTTATGATTGATATTTTAGGTCATGCAGAAGCTAATAGGGCAAGTGTTTTGTGGCCTTGGTTAAGTCCCTTTCCAAAGGGGATGGTATACTGTGGCTCCATGAAGATGAGAATATACATAAAGTCCTTATTCAGTGCTCAATTAATTGGTGCTTTTTGGGCGGAGTTTAGGAAAAGTTTCTTTAAAATGACGTCACTATAGGCGACTTTAAAACCACTGCAGGTCGGAACCAGTGTACGTAATCAAACTACTTAAAATGAGGTTCACCTGTCACAGTTTAGAGGTTCTGCATAAAATAGATTTCCACTCAGTAGCCTGGGTAACCGGAATTTTGGCTCAACAGCAGAGATCTTCCCAGAATAACTGGGGGGGGGGGGGCGCGGATCCCTAAGGCCTGCGCCAAAATATACCCCAGGGCGGTCCTGGGGCTCTCACAGCGACGGGGAGCCTACTGCCGCGTCAAGTGCAGGGACCACTGGTCTCCCCGCACCAAGCGACCGCTGCTGGAACCGCGAAGGCGATTTTGGCGGTGCCGCGTTCCCAGGGCCAGGCCGGGCCGTGGGGTCTCCCCTAATTCCACGCAGGGGCGGAGAGGCGGGCACGGTGACGCCAAGGCTAGTGACGCGAATACGCAGCGCGACGCGATGACGCACGCCCCTTTGTTGGCTCAGTAGAGGTAGCAGCGGCCGTGGAGGTGGCGCTGGGGACTCTTTTCTCTTGGAGGCCGGAGCGGAGCCGCGTCTGACTGAGGCGGGCGGCGAGCGGCCGCTCCCTCCCCTCC
>NW_005370944.1:3597670-3606245 GCF_000412655.1 Myotis brandtii | reverse complement strand
GGCCTGGTGCAGAGCCCAGCCCGACTCCCCCCCGCCCTTGTCTCCTCCGCTGCCTCTGCTGGGGACGGGGTGTCGAAAGCAGACGTTCGCCGGTTCGCCGGGTGTGGGGTGCGTTGGGGGGGCCTGGTGCAGAGCCCAGCCCGATGCCTCCCCGCCCTTGTCTCCTCCGCTGCCTCTGCTGGGGACGGGGTGTCGAAAGCAGACGTTCGCCGGTTCGCCGGGTGTGGGGCGATGCGTTGGGGGCGGTACTTTCCAGGTCCTGCTATGGCGGAGGCCTCCGGCCGCCTGAGACTTCTCTTGCGGGCAATTTCTGCCCGTCCCCGGGCCCGGTGTCCTTCCTCTGGCCGGAGGAGCGCCTACGAGGGCGGGGCGGAGGGTGGTGGTGGAGAAGAGCAGGGAAAATTAGGCTCGTTAGAGGGTTGCCCCGGCCTTCAGCCTCACTTGAGCACTTTTGGAAGGAGTTAGAGTAGGCCTAAGAGCAGCTTGGTATACGGTTGCCCCAAGAGGGCATCAGTTAATAAAGAAATGGATCTGCTTGGCAGTCTTAAGTGCATATTAAAGATGGGGGAAGGGAACTGTTTCTCGGAAGAGCTGCTGATGGGCCTTCTTTTCCGATGGTGAGGCTCTTGCTTGCATCTTTTTTACTTCTTTGCTGTTTGTTTGGGACCTGCTACTTTCCGCGGTAGTGGTGTATGACTTAACTTGAAGCTGTTGGGAGAGTTAGTGCAGATTGCATACCCAGCCTTGCAGATAAAACAACAACAAAACGCAATGTTATTGTCTGATATTGGACAAGACTCTATTGTGATTTAGAAAGTAGAGGCTTTTTGCTTCTGGACTCCTTTCTATTTCGTGGTCAGTAAGTTAGGCTTGGTTTAACTTGATAACCACATTTTATGTAACCTTGTGCATTTTTGAATTTTAGGAAATAAGTTTTATTATGAGGGCTCAGGTATACATGGAAGAATAAAAAGTCTCTATTCAATGCAACTTTTAGAAAAACAAGTTACATGGAAGGAAACTACATATGTGAGCAACAAGTAACTATTGCCTTCTTGTGATGTCAGTCATTACATTTTTTACCTTAAAATCGGTTGGCTGATATTCACTGGCAAATTAGCAGTATGTTACTGCCTACTTACTGAGTTTGCACAATTAACAGATTTTTTACAGTATCGTCTAGTAAGCAAAACTTTCTTTTGAGAATTGAATCATCTATTTAGGCCCATTGGAAGGCAGTGTTTTGAGTTATAGTAAAAAATCTGATATCTGGTGCTATTGCTAAACAGTGGAAATCTCAAACTTTCATATAGATAATGCAGTCTAAGGAGGAATTTGAAGGGTTGTAGAAGAAAGATAAGTTTTACTGCTCTTTTTCTGGTTCCCAAAATATGACAGTTGACTTCTTAAGTCACTACATTGAGATGTTTTTCTTCTTTTTTTTTGAGGCAACTTTATCAAAAGAATTCACAGTAAAACGTTGAATTCTGTTTTCATTATTTGGAATTATATAAAATCTGACGTTTCAAATATGTTACCTAGCTTATTGGCATTTCAATTAGCTTTAAAAACTCATGGATATTTTACTTTTTAACTTATGGTCTGTGTTCATGTAGTTAAATCTCATCCAACTTTCTCAGCTTTTAGGTGTGTTTTAATCACTGAGGTCAAACCTTGCAAGTTCTTTATGACATTTCTGGAACAGACATATAGGTAATGCACTCCACATCATTCATTCTTTTTTAAATAGAATTCCTGAATATATAAATATTATTCCATGTTAAAAGTTCATATTTAGAAATATCAGTAAATCAAAGGATAGGATTTTACTCCAGACCATCTTTTCTCCAAATGGTATACTTACTAGATCTCGACTAGGCTCTGGTTATGTTATAGGTTATTTATGTTAATAGATTTAAACTTGAAAAGTTACACAGGTAATACATGCGCACTGTAAGAAAAAACTGGGCAAGAAAAAAACACCCAGAGAGACACATCAAAATTTGTAACTAGTTCTTTCTAGACCCTCTGGGTAAGCTATACATGTTTTTAATAATGGAATGGTACTATATATGTTTATGTTTTCAGTAGGAAAAAAAACTGAAGGTATCTCAACTTTCTCCTGTCAGTAAATATTTTTCAAGTGCTCACATGATCACAGATTTAAACTAATTTATCTAATCAATCTATTATTATTGACCTCCCTTTTTTATTGTCTAATTTCTGGCTTTTATAAACCTCATTGGGAATACCTGTCATAGATTAAATCTTTGAATATTTCCTTAAGATAAATTGATTTGCTAAGCCAAAGGATTTGCTTATTTTCAAGACATTTGAAATATTACCATATTACTTTTAGAAAGGTTATGCTAGTTTCCCCCACCAGTTGGTGCTTGATGGGGTTAAAATGGTCATCATTTATAAAATTTACTTAAAAAAAACAAACTGATGAGGTTAAACTTTTAACATGTTTATTGGGCATTGATGTCTCTTTTGTAAATTGCCCTTCGCGTTTGCTCACTTTTATCCCCTTTTGGGATATTTATTTTTTATTTATAAGACCTCTTTATATTCATAGAGGTTTTAATTATCAGACTAGTTTTTTCAATTAAAAAAACTAATGTTGGTTTAATGTAACAATAAGTTTTAAGTTTATTAAGTTAAAAAACATTGTTTTACTTATTTCAAATTAGAGAGCTTACTGTTAATTCTAAAAAATTTAAATCTGTCCAGCCAGTGTGGCGTAAGTGCACCAAGAGTTCCCCAGTTCAATTCCCGGTCAGGGCACATGCCTGGGTTTCAGGCTTGATCCCAGTGAGGAGGCAGTCAATCAGTGTTGATGTTCTCTCTCATCGGATGTTTCTCTCTCTACCTCTGCCTTCCTTTCTCTCTAAAATCAATGAAAACGTATTAAAGCCTTGGCCAATGTGGTTGCGCATCAGCCTGTGCACCAAAGGGTCTCAGGTTCGATTCTCCGTTAAAATCGTCAAGGGCATGTACCTCAGCTTCGGGTTTGCTCCCTGCCCCTGGTCGGGGTGCCTGCAGGGCACAACCAGTCCATGTGTTTCTCACATTGATGTTTCTCTCTCTCTCCTTTTTATTCCCCCTGCCCAGTGTTCCTTCCCTTTCACTCTCTTTGAAAAGCAACGGGAAAAATATCCTCAGGTGACGATTGACAAAAAAATATATCTTTAAAAAACCATATTAAATTCCCTGCCCTCCCTCCCCCAGTGTTACTTTTCAATATGAAATCAGGTATATTATTAGTGAATTTGAAAATAAATTTGTAGGAGCCTTGCCCGTGTGGCTCAGTGGTTGAACGTCAACCTATGAGCCAGTAGGTCACAGTTTGATTCCCGGTCAGGGCACATGCCTGGGTATAGAGCTCGAGTCCCAGTGGAGGTGTGCAGGAGGCAGCAGATCAATAATTCTCTTTCACCGTTGATTTTTCTCTCCTTCTCCCTTCCTCTGAAATCAATTAAAGGAATGTGTGTGTGTGTGTGTGTGTGTGTGTGTGTGTATACTTTTTTTTTTTCTTTCAGGAGGAAATGATTGAAATGTAAAAAGGTCATCAAGTTGCTCTTTCCTTGGGAATTACTTTTTCTGGAAAAGTAGTTCAGCCAACAACAGATATTTACTGTTATTTGTGGTTATAAGTCAACACTTTTTCTTTTAGAAAATTTGATTTTCTGACTTTCTGTAAGTCTCATTAAAGTTTAATTTGGTCTTGTTTTATTTAAATTCTAGCTTTTTGAACTTTTAAGAAAAGATTAAGGATTTTCTTTAGCTTTAACCTATACCAATGATGGAGAAATGCATAAAGCCCTTACTTACCCAACTGTATTAATTAGTATTGCTAATACTAAAAAGTAAGGTGTTTGGTTTTTTTTATGTAATTGCCTGATTAGCTAGGTAATTTATTAAACACTGCTCAATTCTGCAACTGAGGAATGTTTAAACTTGCCATTTTGTGTTTCCACAACAGTGTTCAGCAAATGTTGATTGTGCCTTGTGTTCCAGTTGCCATGTCAAGTAGAGGGCACAGTTTTTGCCCTAGGAGCATTGCCAGAGATTGTTGTGCATATGTTAAGTCTGAGTTGGAGCCTGAACATCTATATATTTTTAGCCACTGCAGTGATAAATCTGAACCACTAGAATAGTCATAGTTCATGCACTGTCATGATTTTGATCTCAGGGAGAATGAGTAGAGTGAGAAGGTGAATAACTCTTAACAATACCACATTTAAAGGGTATACTGAGAAAGAGGGGCATGGGAAGATTTATTATGCTTAATAACCAGTTTTAAAAACAAAAGTAATAACCTAATGCTTGGCAGGGCAATTTTCTACTGGCTGGTGATATTTTACATATTTGTTTAATTAAAAGATTTACTTTAAAGAACTTGTAGTAAAGTGAGGTTTCAGGCATAAATTGAGAGGTACTTTATTCCAGCATATTTTATACTGGCTGCGAGTCAAGTTCTAGCCCTGGCTTTTCTTCTAACTGACAAGTTAATTTACATCTCAACCTTCAGTTTTGCTTTTTTTGTTATTTGTTTTTGTTGTTTTTTAAATCTGGGACTTTAAAACAAGAGAGTTGAACTACTAGATTGATCTTTTTTACATTAATGTTTTGTTTAACATCCTTAATTGGAGATGCTCATTGTTTCCAAAAAGTTGAACTCTAGTGTGCATACTCTAGTGTGCATACCAAGATGAACTTACCTTAGTTAATTTGTTTGGATGGAGTATAGGGGGCAAAAGAGGGAGAGGAAGAGGAGAAAGAGAGTGTGGGTTTGTGTTTTGAAGCTCTTAAGGTGTTGGGTATGGTTTACTCCTCTTGAACTTTTTTATCTTTTTCTAACCTGTCTTTTTGAGCTATAACTTTTAAATTATATTCTTATTGAGTCAGAAACTCTGGGGGTGGGGTCCAACAGTCTGCTTTAACAAGCAATCCAGGTGATGCTAATGCAAGCTAAAGTTTGAGAACCAATGATGTAGTTGAAATTTAATGGCAGTGTTTCTCGTTGTTTTAACTTGCTGTAAATTACTACAGAGGTGGGTTAATGATGGAAGCAAGTTGTTTAAGAAACTAATGGAAGGAAAATTTTAAGAGCCTGGACAACACTTACTAGGCTAATCATAGAGTTGAAGATTTGTCATCATTACTGATATCCTTCAGATAAGGTGGTCTTTACTCAGTTCTTTCAAATGGGCAAACCAAACTAGTGACATCTTACATTCTAGGATGGATCACTTGGTTTTCTTTCAATCCTTCCCCCACTGCTTGGGGTTTTATGAGATTTCTGAAGGAGTTCGTGATCTCTTTGAATTTAGATACTCAAAGCTATTAGGTCAGTTAGTAGTTTAGTTAAGTGCTAAGTGAATAGTAATAAGTATTCAGATCTGGAAGATAGCTAGGATTTCTATGGATAGAAATGAGGAATAGGAAGCCCTTCTGAGAAATTGAGAATGAGGAAGGTGTCTGGCTAATAGTGAGGTCAGCCAAAGCAGAAGAGTTTATAAATTATTGGTGATAGTGTTATTGAAGCTTTGATACTATGAAGAAAGGTAGGCAGAAGTCACCACATTAGATTTCTTTTTTGGGGTTTGGTCTATGGTAGCTACTTCTCTTTAGCCCCAAAACTTAGTGACTTAAAAACAACAAACATTTATTATCTCACACTTTCTATGGCTCACAATTCTGGATGCAGCTTAGCTGGGTGCTTCTGGTTCAGAGTCTCTTCTTATGAGGCTGCAGCCAAGATATCAAGCAGGATTTCAGGTCTTGATTGGGGGAGATGCCCTGCCACTGTCATCTGTGTGGCTGTTGGCAGGCCTCAGATTTTCACTGGTTGGTTGTTGGCCAGAGACATCAATTCCTTGCCACGTGGGCTTCTCCATAAAGTAACTTACAGCACAATAGCTTCTTTTCTTCAGAACAAGTCTGAGAGAGAGTACCCAGATGGAAACCACAGTCTTTTTATAATGATCTCAGAAGTGATATGCCATCACTTTAACATACTCTATTTGTAACTAAATCCAGCCCATAATCAAGAAGAGGGGATTACACAAATATATAGATACAGATCTATATATCTATATCTATCTATTTATCTATCTATCTATCTATCTGGCTCAATCAAGATGTGAATTGCAAATATGTATACTGTTTATCCAGTCAATTTATATACTCTTAGGAAGGCTTAGTAGTTTTGGATTTTTAGTTTGGATTAACCTTAAATATTTGTATTTGGCTTTGCAAAGCATTATCATACCTTTAAATGATAAGCATTCCTAATTACCTTCAATTGGCTAAGATTAGAAGGACAGTTTGTAGTCTCTAAGATTTGGCAGTAATTTGAGATTCTCCAGACCACTGATTTTTTTTAAACTTTAGCTTTTACATGCAGAGAGATCCCACATACCCTTTACTGATTTATCTGCAATGGTAATGTCTTGCAAAATTATAGTATATCACAACCAATATGTTGACATTGATGCAATCTACTTAAGGATTTTAAAAAATGCCGGCATTTAGGCCCTACCCCAAGACTAAAAATGGGTCCCAGAATTTGGAGTAGGCATTGTCATTAAATAAAAATCTTACCTTCTCTGGATTATTTTAATGTACATTCAGAGTTGAGAGCCCCTGTTCTTGCATAATGTCTCTAAAGAATCCTTTCAGTAACATTCCAATCTCTGCTTAAGTACAAATAAATGACTGAGCTATTTTATGATGTAGCTCATTCCAATGTTTAACTCCTGATTTTTAAAAAAATGGAATTAACATCTGCTTTCATGTTTACTCATAGGCATTGTTCCCAGGGTGGCCTGTTGTGTGAAAAAAATTTTTTTTTTAAACATAACTATTGTTTTGGAAGCTTGAAGGAAAAACTTTTCTTTCAAACCCTGCCAAAGATTAGGTTATTACTTTTGTTTCTAAAACCAATCCCCCTTTCTTCATTTCTTTTATGGCATGAACCTATATCTTTGATTATGCACATTGCCCTACTTCTTTATTTAACTCTAGAGGCCTGATGCATGAAAATTCGTGCAAGAGTAGGCCCCCCCCCCCGGCTGCTGGCACCGGCTTCCCTCCTGCACCTGGGACCAGGGCTGGCTTCCCCTAGGCTGCCTGCAGGCACCCAGGACCCAGACTGGCTTCCTTCCAGCCCCAACTTCGTCAGGAAGGACGGATGTCCAGAATGATGTCTGGTAGACGTCCGGTCTAATTATCATATTACCCTTTTATTATTATAGATTAGATAGATACTGTCTTCTAGGCACTGTATCACAGGCCATAACTTTGCTAAGATCTTGTCAAAATATATACAGGTCATCTTTTGATCTTAACATTAGGTTACTATGTAAGTTTATAAAGAGCTTATTTATTCCCTTTACATGATGTGATAAATAGAAGGATGAGAATTTATTGAGGCTACCATTTGATGATCACTTATTATTAGGTGAGAGAATGATCAGAGACTTCTAACCTGGGATGAGTGAGACTCATAGAAATAGTAGTGGAAGTCCTTTCCTTATTTTCAATGTTTTCAAAAAGCTGAACAGTATTTAAAAGAAAGCAAAACAAAATTGTCCTAGCTAATTAAAATGGGTAATGTTGAATCTTCAATTCCAAAAAACAGTACATATTTTAAGTAGTATATATGTAATTTCTTCCTAAATTTTTGCTTTCTTCCTAAATTGTCATTCACCCAGTGATATGTTGTCATCTGGCTTGATCTTGGATATAATGTCTCATTCCTTGATATATATTGGTGCATAATAGATGCCTCATTGGTAATTTGGTATCTCAAAAGGCAGCTTAAAAAGTTATTACTAAGCTAGCAGCTGCACTGGTAGATTGACTTTTTAGAGTCCTACTTTTTTCATTTAAAAAAATGAGAATGCTGGTATTAAGGCCAAAAGGTTGTGAGGGTATAAATGAGAAATACCAAATATTGTGCTGGTAGTTTTCCCATGTAATTTTTAAATTTAACTTTATTTTTATTGATTGATTTTAGAGAGAGAGAGAGAGAGGAAGGGGGGGGGTGGAGAAAACCACTTATTTGTTGTTCCACTTATTTATGCATTAATTGGTTGATTCTTGTATGTGCCCTGACTGGGGATTGAACACGCAACCTTGGTGTATTGGGACAACACTGTAACCAACTGAGCTACCTGGCCAGGGCTCCCATCTAATTTTTTTTAAATGTAAACATTGTTCAATAACATTTTTCCTTTTTGCTGTATTCCATTTGAAAGAAGTATCACAACTGACCTGACACTTAATACATTTTGGCAGAAAGTAGAGCAGATAATGAAGTATTAGGTAACATTTCCTTAGTACTAAGACTAGGGGTGGGGAATGTCCGGTACACAGGTCGAATAAAGGCCCTCAAAATCATTTGGTCTGGCCCTGCCAAGGCATTAGGGGGTGAGTTAATGAAATGTTTGATCAAATATAGCAGGATAATTTTTAAAGTTGATGATTCTGTATGGCCTGTGTATGATGCTATAAATATCCAAATGGCCCTTGGCAGAAAAAAGGTTCTTTACCCCTGGTTTCTATA
>NW_005370944.1:3593225-3597650 GCF_000412655.1 Myotis brandtii | reverse complement strand
AAATAAAGTGCCAGGAGCTATATGCAAATAATAGTTTATAAAAGAGTCACCATGTGTTCAGAGGCCTTAAAAAGCTTGTCCTCTAGGAATTTAAACACTTTTTTTCTTGCCATCTTCTTATACTATTACTGTGGTGTTCTCTAGAAGTCATAAAAAAGTTTATTAATTCCATAAAAAAATCTTGTCTATCTCCCTTTGGTTTACAGCAAGCATGTCAAACTCGCGGCTGGGTAAAGAAACTAAGGCAGCAAGCTTTTACTAGGTGCACCGGTTAATAATGCGGATTTTGTAATAAAAGAAAACATGATAATTTCAAGAGAAACATGTGGTAATCTGAAGGAGCAAGGTCTGGTGAATACAGTGGGTGGGTTAATACTTCCCAGGCAAGATCTTTTAACGTGTCTTCAACTGGTTTTGAACTTTGCCGTGTCTTCTGGCCCATTCTGGTCCTTTTACCATCAAAGTGTGATTCAAATTGATTATTTGTTGTCGGTAGTGATCAGTATTAACAGTTTCACCTAGTTTTAGAAGCTCATAATACACCACACCTTCCTGATCCCACCAAACGCAGAGCATTGTTTTCTTTCCGAAGCGATTTGACCTTGCAGTTGATGTTGATGGTTGACCTGGATCAACCCATGATTTTGTGTATTTGGGATTCTCAAAATAAATACACTTTTCATCGCCAGTCACAATTCGATGCAAAAAAGACTTTCGTGCCGTTGAAGCAACATTTTACTGATGACTTTTCGGTTTTCCATTTTGTCTTTCATTCAGTTGATGTGGCACCCATTTTTCCTTCCTTTAAAATCTTTCCCACTGCTTGTAAACAATCGGAAAGTGTTTGCTGAGCAACATTTAATCTTTCTGCAAGTTGTTTTTGAGTTTGACATGCATCTTCATCCAATAATGCTTGTAACTGTTGGTCTTCAAACTTTTTCGTTTGACCTGGATGTTCTTTGTCTTTCACATCGAAATCATCACTTTTAAAGTGTTTAAACCAGCGTTCAAGTATCTTGAGGTGGAGCATGTTCACCATAAGCTTCCCAAAGTAGTATACGATAACCTTCAGCAGCACTTTTCTTCAAAATAATGAATTAAAACTTCCCGCAAATGCTTTTTTTGGGGCACAAAATTCAACATTTTTAAGCGTAAAGATATCTATGATGTTAAGACCTTCAGAAAATTTGACATATGAAGTTTTGAAGCTTATCAATACAAAAAAATAGCATATATATCAAATCGCATATATATCAACATATGTGTAACTCCATCTATTGAAAAAAAACTGCATAATTAACCGGTACACATAGTACTAGGCAGGGACAAACTGAATTTCTTCTATGTCAGAGATTGTTTCAGTGTGCTGCATGCTATGGATGAAGAAGACTCATCTGTCACCCCTCACACCTATCATATCTAGAGACATTTAGGTATTGAGATGGCTATATTACAATCTCATGTAGGCTACACCAAACTTCGTATGAAGTGCTCTGCAAACATAAGGGAGTCTTGGAAAGGTAGAGGAGAGGGACCTGGAAAAAGATATGGTAATATCTGAGCAGGATCTGAATAGGAGTACATAAGGTAGTTAGGAAGAGAAAAGTTTATCACCAGAAGGACCAGCTTGAGCAAAAGTTGGAAAACATAAAGGTGTATTATATATTAAGGAATTAGAAGTAGTGCAATGGGGGTGGTAGAAAAAATCAGGCACAACAGCAGATGAAATTGAAAAAATTAGCTGACATCAAGATGGGGAAGCCATGAATGCCCTATTAAGGAATCAGACTAGACTTATAATGGGGTGGGGGGGGTGGGGCAATTAAGTCTTTTTTTTTAGCAGGAAAATGACTGCTGTATTTGTATTTGGTAGTATGGCTGGAAGCCTAGAGGTAAGAATAAAATAAAAAAAGGCTGTAAATTAGGATTAGTTAGTAAAAAGGTTAGCAATAATAAAAAACAAATTTTAGAGGTAACTTAATCGGGGCTAACTTGACTATGGGAAATGCAGAGGGGGATGATTTTTTTAAAATATATTTTTATTTACTTCAGAGAGGAAGGGAGAGATAGAAACATCAGTGATGGGAGAGAATCATTGATCGGCTGCCTCCTGCACGCCCCCCTACTGGAGATTGAGCCTGCAACCTAGGCATGTGCCCTTGACCAGAATCCAACCCGGGACCCTTTAGCCCAGCAGTTGCCAATCAGTGGTCCATGAGGTCTGAAAGGTTGGCAACCCCTGCTTTAGCCCACAGGCAAACAAACAACTCTATCCACTGAGCCAAACTAGCTAGGGCAGGGGGTATGATTTTTAAATTCCAAGAATGGTTAACTGGTAAGTAAATCAAAGGTAGAGGAGCCTTGAGAGAAGGGAGTAAATTTGAGTTTCAAATGGGTTTCAGAGAAATGCCTGTCCAAAATGTCTCAAAATTCAATGTGTCCACATTAGAGGTTTGTCCTTATAAGTACTTACTAAGAATCAGAAACTACTTCTTAGTTCCTAGGATACTTAATCCCTAAAAAAAAAAAAAAGTAGAGTTGTAATGTTGTAATTAAGAGAAAGAATAGATTATCAAGTAATTGGAGTCAGTTAATATGTGACTTATAAGTATTAGAGTTTCAAAGGAGATAGCAAAGCAAGCCTGGGGAGAAGTGACTGGGATTATAGCTATTCTTAGCATTGTCTAACAATAGTGATGTTAAAAATAATTAAGTCACTCCTATATAATAGTTTTCAAAGTATGGTCTGTGAAAGAAAAACTATTTTATGGTAATATTAAGAAGTTATTTGTCTTTTTAAATGTGCTCACATTTGTACCAGTGGTACAGAAGCAATGGTTAGGTAGAACCACAGGATACTATACTAGTATTCATTGTATTGTATTATTCACTGCCACACAGTAAAAAGTACTAGTTTCACTATTGTCCTTGATGAAGCAGTAAAAATTATTAGTTTTATATCCTATCCCTTAAGTACACATCTTAGTAGCTTATGTGGCAAAATTGGAGATATGACTGACAAACTTTATTTAGACAAATGGCAAATAAACATATGGTTAATGTTTCTTCAAGTGAATGAAATACACCTGTCATTTCATGCAAAATTGCTCAGTATTTGAAGTTTTAAAGTGAAAATTAGAATTTTGGAAAACTTTTATCTGCACTGTGAGACTGTCAGCTTCCTAGCCCTTAAAAACTTCTGATGAGCCCTAACTTGTTTGGCTCAGTGGATAGAGCGTCGGCCTGTGGACTGAAGGATCTCTGGTTCGATTCTGGTCAAGGGCACATGCCCAGGTTGTGGGCTTGATCCCCCAGTAGGCGGCAATGCAGGAGGCAGTCAATCAATGATTCTCATAATTGATGTTTCTATCTCTCCCTCTCCCTCTCTGAAATCAATAAAAATATATATTTTTAAAAACTTATAATGAGACATTATATAATAAACTATCAACATTTAGAAGATCTGCATGACATAATGAACCAATATTTTCCAAATGACCAACTTTCCAATAACCAGTTGTGATATTTCACAATTATGTATTATTGGTAAGTGATCCATTCAAAATACAGAATGAGCCATTGGATTTTAATGTAACAAGAGTATGAAGTGTTATCAGTGCTTGTGACTGCCAACACCTCCTTGCCTCTCCTCTCCTGGCCAAAGCCCAGGGGACTAGGGTGAGAAGGCTGGACCATGTTCCAGTGCAAGCTGACAGCCTTCAACTACCACAACTCTGCAGGCTTCAAATGCAAACATGAAACAATTTAGAAACTTTATTGCTTGGCTTGAAGACCAGAAAAATCAGACACTAGAAGATTGAAGACAAGTAATTTAAGAAACATCCACAGCAGTGATTGGTCCAAGTTCTTTGAAAAGTATCTCAGAGATGGTAACTGTCCTTTCAAGATTCAAGATCCACAAGAAGCAATTGACTGGCTTCTTATTCCTGGGTTAGCTGTTAGACTTGAATACAGAATAATGCTGAAAAATAAAAGGACTTCGGACCTTATTATATAAAAAATGCTATCACTGCAGCTAAAAATGCAGAGCCATTGGTCAATTTGGATATAAATAATCTTGATTTTAAGGCTGGTGTAATGGCTTTTTCTAACCTTCAGATTCAGCTTGATGATGATTACCTGGTAATACTTAAGGCAATTTGAATTTTGGTCCTGGAGCGCCTGACAACAGGATGCAGTTGCTAAAGCAACTCAAACAAGAGCAAATCAAACAAAACTAAAGCCTGTTGCTTTAGACAAGCATGTTCTTGGTTTTGACATAGGAGATTCAGTCCTTTTTTTTTTTCTTTGTCTATATATTTTTTTCCTCTTTTGTGTTTATGATAGTGATAATTTTTTAAAATTTTATTGTTTAAGTATTACAAATAGTAGTACATATGCTCCTTTCCCCCCCCTTTACCCTTC
>NW_005370944.1:3590719-3593149 GCF_000412655.1 Myotis brandtii | reverse complement strand
TCTTGTGTCATTTGGTTATGCTTATATGCATGCATACAAGTCCTTCGGTTGATCTCTTACCTCCCCCCCCAGAGATTCAGTTCTTAATGAAGCTGCTCAAATATTGCGATTGCTACATATAGAAGAGCTCAGAAAGCTACAGACAAAAAATTAAGACATAGTAGCTGTTAAGGCAATTGTTGCTGATCCAAAGACAAAGACCACAAACTGGGAAAAGTTAGAAGGATAATACTTAGGATTTCAGCCTCTCACCTACTTAGTACAATTGGGAACCATGTACACCCTGACATGTGTTTGGAAATCAGATGTTCACATTTTCAAGGGAAGAATCCCAAGAAATTATGTTCTAGAGACTTACCATTATTGCTTTTTCTTTGATAAATTTGGAAAGTGTGTGTGTGAGGGGGGAAGTTCTTTGATATGGTTTCAGATTCTACTTTGCAACTAGCCTTTAAGAAACTACCACTTTTTGGGTTTTGGTGTAATATCAAAAAAAATATTTATAATTAGCTGAAAGTGCTTCTCCTTTTTCCAAATACATATCTTTGTGAGGCCATGTTCTCTTTATTCTTCAAACAAAACAACATATCCAAGAGATTGAATGCAGAAGAAGATAGGAGAATCCTGCTGTTTTTCTAGTTAGCTAGATATCAAAGTCTTTCAAATATGTGAAATAATACACTATTCTTACTAAATTTTTGTTTTAGAACCTATTTATTTTCATAAAAATGTCTGTATTAACATAATAAGGTTTATTACTGTTTTAATGAATTCATTAATATTTTTTAAATTCTCAGTTATATCTAACATGATAGATTTTGATAGTTATAACTCAAACAAAACTCTTTGGCATCCTTAATAATTTTTAAGATAAAATAAAAGTTCTGAGACCAGATAGGTTGAGATCGCTTCTCTGATATTCTGAACCAACTGTACTATATGAGTTTACTATAAATTAGCAATGGGTTATAAACTACAAAGTAAGTAGTTTTACTGATTAATCAGAAACATTTATATATAAAGCTGTTTTAGATGCTGTGGAGGGTCTTAACAGAAATGTACTTTAAAAATAAAATCTAGAAATAGAATAGTAAGATATGACTAGTTGGGGGAGAAATTATTGGAAAATTAATTTTTCCAAGGAGGAGCTACAGAGATACCATCTGACATATTCCATTTATTATTTTGTTTATATTCAGACTTCAAAACCCTATCAGAGCAGGAGCTTTGTCTTATTTATTCATTGCTGTACTCTCAGAACAACACCTGGCACATAGTAGACAATAAACATTTTTTGTATAAATATTTTTCTTTCACTTCCATTTTTGAAGAATATCTTATGTATATAATTTTAGGTTGGTAGTTTTCTTTCAGCACATTAAAGATTACATTGTCTACTGGCTCCCATTGTTTATGGTGGGAGGAAGCTAATGAGCCTTTAATCTGATTGCTTGGGAGATTTTTACTTTGTCTTTGAAAGACTGGTAGAAAACTATTAATACGCCTACCATGGTTTTCTTTGTGTTTATCTTGTTTTGGGTCTTCAGATCCTTTTGAATATATAGGAGTGATGTCTTTTATCATTTTGGAAATTCTCAGTTCTGCCTTCTTTCTCTCCATGCTTTCTGAGACCCCAGTTATAATACATCTATTAGGGCGTTTTATGTTCCATTTGTGTCCAGTGCTTTTTTGTATAAATCCTCTTTTCTCTTCTGGATCTCCAAATCTGTCTTTTCCTATGTCTGATCTGCTGTTAAACGCCTTTTAATTAGTTTAACACCTCAAATATTGTATATTTCAATTCTAGAGTTTCCATGTAATTTTTTTATAGATGCTAATATTTTGGTGATTTCTTTTGTGTTTTTCAGCTTTTGCTCTATTTTCTTCAGCATATTAACCTTTTTTAAGTTTTGTCAGCTAACTCCAATATTCAAATTATCTGTTAGTCTCCATGTGTTTTTTTCTCTCTCAGTTTTCAGTCATGTGTTACTGTCACTTGGCATACTTTTGATTGCATGCCATATATTGTGTCTAAATTATTTTAGAGATTCTGGATGATGATAGATTACTCCAGAGAGGATTTTCTTTTTTTATTTAAAATGTATTTTTCAATTACAGTTTACATTCAATATTGAGGATTTTCGTTTTTTCTTTGAATTGGCTGTTAGAGTGGTAAATGGACACCTCAGTCTAATAAGGTTGAGTTCTAGCCATGTTCAGTGATCTGCCACTGGCCCTTTAGATTCTTCAGCTAAGAACCTGATGTATTCTCAGCAGTTCTTCCCCTGGGGTCACAAACTTTCACATTGTTTCCTTAGACTCCTGGAAGCACCATCTGCTTTTCAGAGGCTTTACCTTTAATTATTATTATTATTGTTATTATATTATTATTTTAATCCTCACCTGAGGATATTTTTTCCATTGATTTTT
>NW_005370944.1:3583683-3590673 GCF_000412655.1 Myotis brandtii | reverse complement strand
AGAGAGAGAGAGAGAGAGAGAGAGAGGTGTGAGAGAGACCCATCTATTGGTTGAGAGAGAGAGAGAGAGAGAGAGAGAGGTGAGAGAGACCCATCTATTGGTTGCCTCCCGCACTTGCCAGGGGAATGAACCTGAAACCTAGATATGTACCCTTAACCGGGAATCGAACCCATGATCTTTCAGTGCACAGGCCAACACTTTAATGACTGAGCTACCCCAGGGCTAGAGGCTTTACCTTTAGATTTTTAGTCTTGGCCCTGAGCAATCCCAGGATTCAGCAAATTTTCTAAGGGGAATACTGATCATTCTTTGAGATATCCTTTCAGGTCTCAGTATTAATATCCTTTTGTTGCTGTAATAAGTTGTCACAAATTTACTGACTTAAAAACAACACGTTTATTATCTTACATTTCTGAAAGAAGTTCAAAGTGAATTTCACTGGACTAAAATCAGCTGTGTTCCTTCTGGAGGTTCTAGGGGAGAATCTTTTTCCTCACCTTTTTCACTTCTAGAGGCCGCCTACATTCCTTGGCTTGTAGCTCCTTATTCTATCTTCAAAGCTACCAGCATAGCATCTTCAACTCTCTTTCTCTTTTGCCCCTTTCTTCCACTTTATTTGTTTATTTTTTTTAAAAAAATTTTTTTTATTGATTTTAGAGAGGAAGGTAGAGGGAGAGAGAGATAGAAACATCAATGATGAGAATAATTGATCCGCTGCCTCCTGCAGGCCTCCTACTGGAGATCCAGCCCACAAACCAGGCATTTGCCCTGACCGTGAATCAAACTGTGACCTCCTGGTTTATAGGTGGACACTCAACCACTGAGTCACACCAGTTGGTCTAGAGAATGCACTTTTGAACTTGGATTTCAGCTAGAAAGTATGACATCTTAAAGATTGGAATAGGAATCTGCCTGAGATTTGGCAGAATAACAGGCTGGAGGGAGAAAAAGATTTAATTTCATTTATATGTAAGGGGAGACTCAGATATAGAGAAAAGTGGTAAATTGAAGTTAGAGAAGCTGAGAAATGGGTTTGTTAGAGAGCAGGAGGTCATTGAAACTGGGTCCTTTTTACTTTTAAAAGTACAAGCTCTTTTTGCTATACCAGACTTTTTTCAGACTTTAGTTGGACTTTTTGACTAAGCCAAATTTTTGTACTTAAGTTTTCTCTGTTTGTATACTGGAAACAATACTAAAATGATCTTTCATTGTAGCTAATTGACTCTGATTTTAGATGAGTCACTTATATTAGTTCTCTATTGTTACACAACAAATTACCCCAACAAGTGGCTTGTTGAAGCTAAAAACAACACATATTTATTGTCATACTTTTGAATGCTTTAGCTGGGTGGTCTGTCCACAGAGCCTTTGAGGAGGTTGTAGTCATCCTATCAGCTGAGGTTGCGTTTGTCTGAAGGCTTGATTTGGGCTGAAGAATGAACTGCTTTGAGATGGTTCACTTACATGACTGTTGGTAGGAGGCTTTAGTTCTTTCTCACCCGGCTTTCTCCATAGGGTTACTTAAGTGTCCTCACTACATGTTAGCTGGCTTCTCCTAGAAGTATCAAAGAAAGCCAGACAGATGCAATAATGTTTTTTTATGACCTAGACTGGAAGTCATACTTTGTGATTCCTGCATTGTCCTTTTGGCCACTCTAGTCAGCCCTGGACTACACAGCCGTGGACTACTGAAGGGAGGGGACTACACAGATATCAGGAGGCAAGGCTCATTTGGGACCATCTTGGAGGCTGGCTACTGTAGATACCATGTGAAGGGAAGTGTAAGATACAGGGATATGACTGTGAGGCGAGATTTTAGTTCCAGGATTATGAGATTTATTTTTTAAAATGATGTTATGCTTAATGAGGAATAAAAAGTGAACTTGAAAACTGAGTGTAAGACAGCTTCCTTTTTTAAGAAATATGCTTTTAGAAAGAGAGGAAGGGAGAGTTAGAAGCATCTATGAGAGAGAAACATCAATCACCTGCCTTCTGCATGCTCCCTATTGGGGATCGAGTCCACACCCAGGGATGTGCCCTGACTGGGAATCGAAGCAAGGACTTCTTGGTTCATGGTTAATGCTCAACCACTGAGCCACACTGGCTGGGCAAGGCAGCTTCCTTTTGCATAGTACAATAGGTTTACCAAAATCAATATTTAAAAACTTCTTGCATATGTGAGACAGCAAGTATTTATAAAGCTGAGAAGAACATAACAGTCACTTTGTTTAATTTATATGTGATAAATTACATAAAACTCTTGTACCTTATAGTATAGGACTAGAGTCTAATCCAGCCGTGGGCAAACTACAGCCACGGCCGGATCCGGCCCGTTTGAAACGAATAAAACTTAAAAAAAAAAGACCGTACCCTTTTATGTAATGATGTTTACTTTGAATTTATATTAGTTCACACAAACACTCCATCCATGCTTTTGTTCCGGCCCTCCGGTCCAGTTTAAGAACCCATTGTGGCCCTCGAGTCAAAAAGTTTGCCCACCCCTGGTCTAGTCTCATCTATGATACTAAATGTGTGACCTTAGTAAATCAGTAGTCTGAATCTGTCCTTACAGAATAAACTATTTTGACTTAATGACTTTCAAAGTTCTTTTTCAGTTATAAAATTCAAACTGTGACAGAAGATAATTAGTTGTGAATGCTTCCAAGATAAGAAGCTAAAAAAACCAAAGCCTTTTTCTATCTAATCTAATGCCATTGTCTGTCTTAATCTTGATCCTCTTGGATTTTACTATTCCTAAAACCACTGTATATCTTCTTATCACCATGTTCTGCCAAATCTGTACTCAACCATTACAGCTACATGCCACCTCTTGGTACATGTACTTGGCATTAGGAGTACAGAGATGAGTGTAGAACATCCCTTTCCTTTCCAGGGCTCCTACTCTAGGAAGGGCAGACATGTAAATAAATATCCTATATAATAAAGAGGTGATATGCAAATTAACCCTCACGCCCCCCTCACAAAATGGCTGCCTACAACCGGGCTGGCAGGGGGGTTAGTGAGGGACGACCAAACGACTGAACAAGCAGGCTGCATGGGGTGACCAGGCCGGCAGGTGGGTTAGCGAGGGATGACCAAACAACTGAACAGTAGGCTCTGTGGGGTTACCAGGCCAGCAGGGGGGCCGTGAGAGGCGACCAGGCCGGCAGGAGGGGCAGTTGGGGGCAACCAGGCCGGCAGGGGGGGGACAGTGAGGGGCGACCAGGCTGGCAGGGAGGGGGCAGTTGGGTGCGACCTGGCTGGCAGCGGGGGGTAGTTAGGGGCGACCAAGCAAGCAGGCAGGTGAGCAATTAGGAGCCAGTGGTCCAGGATTATGAGAGGGATGTCCGACTGCTGGTTTAGGCCGGACCCCCCCCCCCAATCCACCCGTGCATGAATTTCGTGCACTAGGCCTCTAGTTTGATTATAAAGGCAATAAATAACTCAGCACCCAGCCCACTTTTATTCATGTATAGCCTCTCTATTATTTCCTGTTTCTGGACTTGCCTTGTCCTGGTTTTTGAAGTAGAGGATCTAAATATATGCACTGCCATTAATCTTAAGTCCCATACCTACTAGTTTGACTTCTGAAGTTTTATTTTTACAGTCAATCCTGGTTTTGTTGAGTGTTGGTCTCTCTTTGCTCCTTGTTTAAGGAAAGCCCTGCCATCCAGGGCTTTCCTTAAACAAGTGTTTAGTAAAGAAGGATAATATTGACCTATGTATTAATAAGTAGAGTCTTGTTAGAAACTGTTAGAGGTTAGTAGAAGGCTCTCATTGGCAAAATCAGAAAAATCAAAAGAACGTGAAAAGGGTGATATTGATGAAAAATGGGGCCTTGTGAGTAGTATAGTATAGTCACCACAGATTTTCCAGGGAATGCTGAATTGTGCCGTGCCAGCACAGCCAAGGGTTCGGTGAGCCTGAGGAGGGGTGGTGAAGGATTAAAGAAAAGACAGACAAAGAGAATATAGCTGGGGCTCGGTGGATCTCCTGTGCCTGGATGAGGCCACAGAGAAAGATCCAGCCAGCAAGCTGAGGCTTTATTTTATAGTCAGAGAAAAACAAGGAAGTGGTCAAATAGTTACAATGTTCTTGTGAGTTTCACTTGTTTTGGCAGCACTTGCTGCACCTCCCACAGCCCATTAGCTACCCAGGAAGGATCTAGGGGGGGCCATAAGGTCAAGCTTAATTATGCTAAGAGGGCTCTGCCCTCTAAGCTGGGACTTGTGGCTCTGCCACAGGTCAATCCGAGGCTTAACTCTAGAGCCGCTCCCTACACTGAATATCTTTTCGTACAGTATGATCATCTATTTAGTGTCAGAAATGTTCATACTTGGTTTACACATATGTCCTGAGAAAGTTTACCAGATCTTTAACCATTCTTCTTAAGCAGTGGGGTGGAAATTAGATAGGAAATGGTGCTTATGAGGAGCCTACTTAGCCTTGAGGTCTGAGCCTAGAAGTCCCAATCCAATAAGTAGGCTCTAAGAGGATGCAGATTTGGATAAAAGATTCTTTAGTATGATAGATCAGGCTTTTCATAATTCAACTCCTACCTACCTTATCTGCCATTTCTTCACACTCATCTTGGCATAGCAAAATAATGATACTCCCTGTGGAACTTTTCTCTATGCTTTTGTATGGTTTTTTCCTTGATAAACTCATTCACGTTCAGAATGCACCTTAACCCTTTGAGTGCCAACCAATATCCTAGGAACTATGCTAAAATTGCCAAGGCATTTTTGCTGATTTTACAGCAGTTTAGGAAAAAAATTATGAATCGCAAGTAAATGAAGTTACATATTCAAAAACTTAAGGAAACCTTTACTACATTTGTTTTCATCTTTGACATATATTGTTTGCTGATTGTATTATAAAATACTAGTAGAAAAAAAATTTGAACAAAAGACATAATGTTAAAATAGAGGGACACCCTTCTCCAATATCTTGCACAAAATCGTCATCTTCACAGCAAGAGTTGACATATTTAGCAATATCATCATCACTAATAAAAGCAGACTTAGAACTGGACGCCATTTCGAAGCCTTAGGGCTACAAAATCTGAGTAAACTTCATAAAACTAGGTCCTTGTGTGAAAGGAAAATTGGGGTTTGCACATGGACACCTTAATTCCACATTTGGTTAATAACACTTGAAAACTTCTTTTCAGAATCTTTATGCCATTTGTGCTTTATAAGAGCCTGGTGAATTAAAAAACTTAAAGAAATTCAGAGGTTGAAAGAATTTTAAGGTAGTTTTATCTACATATATGAAATGCCTTTTGGAATAGCTTTTAGCTATGACGCAATAGAAGGTATTTTATTTTTTTAAAAATATATTTTTATTGATTTTTCACAGAGAAGAAGAGAGAGGGATAGAGAGTTAGAAACATCGATGAGAGAGAAACATCGATTAGCTGCCTCCTGCACACCTCCTACTGGGGATGTGCCGGCAACCAAGGTACATGCCCTTGACAGGAATCGAACCTGGGACCTTTCAGTTCGCAGACTGATGCTCTATCCACTGAGCCAAACCAGTTAGGGCTAAACATCATTTCTTGAAATCTCTTATCTAATGAGTCTGTTTTGAGGACTAGACTGTTGGGTATCCAAGAAATGGGGGGCGGGAGTGACTGGATAAAAAAGATGAAGGGATTGGTAAAGAGCATATATGAATACCCCATGGACACGGAGAGTAGTGTGGTGAAGGCCAAAGGGAGGGGAAGGTGGAGCTGAGCAAAGGGGAGGAAAATGGGGACATCTTCAGTAATATCAACATTAAAATAATATTTTTAATTTTTAAAATATGTTTTTATTGATTTTTAGAAAGAGAGGAAGGGAGAGGGAGAGAGAAACATCAATGTGAAAGGGAAATGGATTGGTTGCCTTCTGTATGCACCCCTACTTAGGATGGAGCCCACAAACCGGGTGTGTGCCCTGACCCGGAATTGAGACAGCTTTAGGGCTACAAAATCTGAGTAAACTTCATAAAATCGTAATACCTGTAAAAAATTAGGCAGATAAATGCCACTGGTCAGTTTTAGAACTACAAACATTCGGCATCATAAGTAATCTGCACTTAGGTGCCATCTGTCAATAAAGAGTGAACTACTAGCATCTAATAGTGACACTGCAGGAGGAGCGCAATAGTGACCTTTTGCTGCACAGGACAACACTCAACCAACAGTTGCCAGGGCAGAATTTTTAATGAAAAAAAAAAAGCTCTTATCTCTCTTATTTAGTCTCCCACTGCATAGACTGAAATCCTTAAGGATAGGATCAGTGTATTACTTTTGGTATTGCCATTGACCAGCACAGTTCCTGGAACGTAGTTGAAAACAGACTTTGAATAGTCAAAATTAAATATGAATGAGTTTTCTTATTGATTTTGTTATTGACAAAAATCTTGGTATGCTATTCCTATTTTTATTTTTTGTGAATTGTTCACATTCTTCTGTTGACTTCACTGAATTAACTCTTCTCTCATTCTCTAATATACTGTTTTTGGCTCTTAACCAGTTATTTAAAGAAATATAAGTCATCACAACTATTCTCTGAAGTAGATTGTATTTTTACTATTTTGTGGATAACTTGCTCAGGCTTTCATAGCTGGAGTCAGAACTCAGTATTTTATATCATTAAATATAAATAAACCATATGTGAATGTTGCTGTCTTTTGTGCTGGGTAATTTTTGTTGTGTCTCTCAGATCCACACTCCCTTTTTCCATCCAGCTCTATGTCCCAGGAGATTGACTTGTGTAGACTCAGTCATTGGGCTTTGACTTGTGACTTCATTGCTATGACCTATGAATCCAAATAGTAAAAGTGGAATAGAATTAGAAGGCCACACTTAAACTTTAGAGCCTACATATGTATCATCCTCAAGAAAATTTTAAGCCACAATGGCTATTAAACATTTATTATTTTTTAGTCCAATGTAAGCATTCAAAAACACAAAGTTTTAACATAAAATAATTCTACTTGACC
>NW_005370944.1:3561486-3583638 GCF_000412655.1 Myotis brandtii | reverse complement strand
AATGTAAAATTTATTCATGATTTATGTATGAAATTTCAAACACACCAGTGGTCTGACAGAAGTATCTACAGATTCTGGAAGAATAGCATTGTGAACCCTGAGCTGGTGGTGCTCAGTGGTTGGAGTGTCAGACTGCCCACCACTGGGAATTGAACCTGACTCTCTCCGGTTCGATTCCCAGTCAAGGACACGTACCTGGGTTGCAGGTTCGATCCCCGGCGCTTGCAGGAAGCAACCAATCGATGTGTCTCTCATTAATGTTTCTCTCTTCCTCCCCTCCACACCTTCCACTTTCTAAAAATCAATGAAAATATCCTTGGGCGAGGATGAACAACAACAAAAAGAATAGCATTGTGAAATTGTGGAAGTGCAAGATAACAAATGCTTGATATGTTAAGGGGAGAATAGCTGACTTATTTTGCTAAATAATGAGAAATTGTTCTTTTGTGAAGTTCTCAGAGGAGCTTATTATTGATACCATTTAAACTCAAATGTAAGGAAGTGTCTTTACCTTTTAACCTACTGTTGAGTACTTCAGTTCTTATGAAGCAAAATCTTAGAGTGGGCCTGAGATTGTTATTTAATATGGGGATAATATTTCTTTGAAAAGTAAGTGTATATAATTTTACTCACCAGTCTGACTTTTTAAAAGTAGTAATTTGGTTTCATTGGCCTTAAACTTTGTCTCTGTTTTCTATAATCGTCCCAATTCATATTGCATTAATATAGCTGGGTCCTTGGAATATATGACTATCTGAAGCTTGACTTAAATTTTTGCATTCTACCCAGCTGTAAAGCCAGCAGAGTGAAAATAGGACTTTAGAACTCACAGAAATCCTTTAGTCATTCTTAAGAATGAAAGTAAACCATTTAAACAATAGCTAAAGAATTAAGGATGACAGTAAGCTTGTCTAATCTTTGTTTCATATCGGAGTCAACACAGTTTTTTATTCACAGAGTCAGATTAACATGGATGAAAGGGATTTTAAAGGATCTCCTGGCCAACCACTTATCAAGTACCACCTTCCTGTTAAGTGGTCCCTAAACCTATTCTTAAAACCTCTGCAGTGATTTAAACCCCCCACAGCTGCTTGTAGAAGTGAGTGCATTTCATATTTAACAGCTCTGATTTTGAGTTCTTCCATATATTAATATCTGTTTACCTGTAGCTTTTTACTTGAACCTGCCTGGTTTTAACCCTTCTTCATGATAGCCTTTCTAAAATTATATAAGGTCTAACACCACAGTGGCACATGTGCACCCTGTTCAGTTAAATAAATGCCAGACAAGGCAAAGTATGTTTGTTAATACTCTCACTGCAGACACTGGCAGGTTTTGCAATAACAAGTGAATAGGTAATTAATCTTGATGTTATAGTTTTATTAATAATTTTGGGGTTTTGAGTTCTGTATATTTCCTCTGACTCTGCATTTATAAAAATAAAAGTCGTTGCTAGACAGTGTTAATGAGTTAGCTCTGAATAAAATGTTTCTGCTACCTTTATTAAGCTTCTGGGTCAGTTTAAGTGAAGAATATCCTGAAATTGCAATGCAAATGTCTTATCTTTGTTAATCAGGATTTTCTTCTTTCTGTGTAACCAAAACAAAGAATTAAGTTGCATGCTGAGGCCAATATGACTGAACTCTCCTCAATAACTTAAAAAAAAAAATCTTTATAGTTGAAAGTATTACATATGCCCCCGTTTCCCCCATTGACCTCTTCTAACCCACCTCTACCCCCATCCTAGACAATAACTTCTGAGTTTTAAAAAAGGGAGTTTTAAACAGCCTTCTCTTTTTTTTTAGGCATCATTTTTTAAAATAATTCTTTATTGTTGAAAGTATTACATATGTCCGCCTTTCCCCCCCATTGACTCCCTCCAGCCATCCCTGAAACAGCCTGAGTATTCTAACACTGTTGACAAACTTTTTTTCTAGGATTTAAAAAAATGTGATTACGCATATAATTTTTTGGCTCAGATTTCAAAGTACAAAAGATTAAAAAGTAAAAATATGTTAACTACCTGGTTCCCTTCCTTAGAGGCAACCACTATTATGCTCATTCTTTGTTTTTTTTTACTTCTCACCCAAGGATATGCCCGGGTTGCGGGCTCAATCCCCCGATAGGGGGTATGTATATGCAGGAGGCAGCCAATTGGTGTTTCTCTCTCACATGGATAATTCTCTCTCTATCCTTCTCCTCTAAAAATCAGTAAACTAAACTAAAAGAAAAAAAAATCCTAAATATATTGTAATTATTTTATGATTTTTCTGAGGATAATGGGTTCCTAAAAATAATGCTTTAGTTTAATTGGGAACAATATATAACTTGAATATTTGATTGTCTTCTTTTTTTTTTTTTTATGTGTGTGTTTTTTACCAACAAATACTTCTCTAGCTGCTACACTGTGCTGGAGGAATAGATAGAGATACTGGACAACTCTTTAAGGAGGCATGTAAAAATAATTTACTATGCAGTGGTATGTGCAATAGTAGAATTGAAAGGTTAGAGAAGGAATATTTAATGTTGTTTTCTGTGAAGGACTGACAAATCCTCCTGGTAGAAGTGGGTTTTGAAGCTAGGTTTTGAAAAATGAATAGTAAGTAGTTCACTAGCCAGAAAGGGTTGGAGATAACATTACAGAGGAGGAGAAATAGAATGTATAAAGGCAGAAGCAATTAATGGTCTGGTATGTTGAGTGAACAATAAGAATTGAATATTGCTAAAAATTATTGGGAAGTAGTATGATTGGAGTTGGTAGGTAAGAACACTTTGCTGACAGGATAGGAAATAGAACAGAATGAGATTAGAAAGCAGGGAGGATAGTGAGAAGTCTGTAAAATAATCTGAATAAGAAATATGATGAAGTTAGTAAGGCAGGAACCGAGATGAGGGAGTCACATTCAAGATACTAGGTTGTAGCCTGGCCCATGTGGCTAAGTGGTTGAGCATGGACCCATGCACCAGGAGGTTACTGTTTTGATTCCCAGTCAGGGCACATGCTTTGGTTGTGGGCCAGTGGGAGATGTGCAGGAGGCAGCCCATTGATGTTTCTCTCCCCCCCCCCTCCCCTAAAAACAATAAAAACATTCTTTAAAAAGACATTAGGTTGTAGAATCTGTGAGTTAATTTATTGAGACAAAAATAGCTTAGTGGTTAAGTCTTTGGCACCATAAAGTATTATAATAGCGTAGTTGAAATTTTAAGCAGTCTTCATTTAACTAAGTTCCTAGATTAAAAGTTTCTCTTCTTCATTCCCTCAGTAAAATGGACCTATTTGATGTCCATGGCAAGCTCTCACTTGTTGGCCTTCCTCGATAAGTAAAATTAAATGTGAAATTAGCCATCACAATAGGCCTCATACTCTGTCATGCCATTTATATGAAAGGTCCAGACTAGGCAAATTCATAGAGACAAAAAGTAGGTCAGTGGTTGTCAGAGGCTGGGTTGGATAATGAGGAGTGGCTGCTAATGGGTATGAGTTTCTATTTGGGGAAATAAAATGTTCTAAAATTAATGGGTGACACAACTGTGTATCACAATTCTGAATATATGAATTATATCTGAACACGTTGTTATAGGAAAAAAATCCAATATATATACCACATTCAGATTTCTTCCCCAGTTTTGGCCAGTAATGTCTTTTAGAGCTTTTCTTCTTCCAGTCTAGAATTTAATCAAGGATCATGCATTATACTTGATTATCACGTCTCATTACCTGCTCATGTTTTTGTGGGGCTACAGTAAGAAATGTATAAATGGCCCTAACTGGTTTGGCTCAGTGGATAGAGCATCGGCCTGTGGACTAAAGGGTCCCAGGTTCGATTCCAGTCAAGGGCGTGTGCCTTGGTTGTGGGCACATCCCCAGTGGGGGGTGTGCAGGAGGCAACTGATCGATGTTTCTCTCTCATCGATGTTTCTAACTCTCGGTTCCTCTCTGTAAAAAAATCAATAAAATATATTTAAAAAAAAAAAAGAAATGTATAAATGATTAGATCCCCTGGAAACAAAAGGGGAAACATTTTCCCTCAGTCTTCCTTAAATATCAGACATGGATCTATATTATTTTAGATGCATGCAAAATAAAACATTTGATTAAATTAAAATGGCTTTTATATGAATGTAAGCTTTTGATGAAGCTTAAGCCAAGTCAGCATTTTTAGATGTTAAAGTGCTTTTAAAAAAATAACTTAGAAGCTACTTGAATACTCATTTGAATGAATTTGAGGTAACAGGACTCTATATAACTTTTAAAGGTATTATTGATAAGGTTTTTTTTTAAATTATAAGAAGAAGTTTATTTTAGAAAGTCACAGCAGTAGAAAGAAGTGAGCCAGCTGGACTGTGTGGGCGCAGGAAACAAGTTATAGAGGCAAAAGAATGGTCTGGAGCTTAGGGGAAAGAAAGCAGAGGTAACATAACCTGGGAGGAAGTGTGGGGGAAAGACACAGGCATGCTCCAGAGAGAAAAAATACATCCTGGGGAAAGAAAGGGGTGGAGAAATTCCAAGGAGTGCTCAAGAGAGGGAACACCTTGAGTAATTTTGTATATGTTTTACTATATCTTGGTAATTGACCTGAATGGCACTATTATATATTCTTTTAAGAATATATAATTAAAATTATCTTATGTAGATGTGGTGCTAGCAACTGTTTTTACATAGAAAAAGGTAGAATGGTAAAATGCTGAAATATGACTTTTATTTAGTGATTTCAAGTATACTCTAATCACACCTTGGCAACATAGTAGAAAATTTATGCATGTAATAATTGCCATTTTAATTTTGGCAGAGAAAGTCTTTGGATATGATAGTTTCTTGTATATGAAAAGAGCAACATCTATTTGGAGAAATTGCATGGCATGGTTACAGAAGTGCCAGTAACTGTTGATGGTATTAAAAATACTTATTATTTTGCCTATTGCATTGGTACTATTTCTACTTGAAAGAAAGGAAATAGTATGAAAATCAAGAATAGTTTATTTGGGTATGTGTATGGGAGGGTTGCAGACATAAAGCAGGTATTTTACTATAGATATAGATAGATAGGTTTTCTTCTGGTTTTCCCCTCCCCCTTATATACCTTGATTTTAATTTTTATCAAGTCTGTCTGTCTGGCCTTTGCCGCTGTGGCCCATTGATCTGTCCATCTGTCTGTTACAGTGCATATTGGGTACTTCCAGAAGTATGAATTCAGTGATGCAAAGGACAGGCGGGCTGCAGCAGCAAAGGTAGGACAGAATCATTCCAAAGAAAAGTCACTAAAGGACCATTAAAGATATATATGCGCACATATATTGGCAGCAAGTACCTCATTTCACACTGTTTAGTCTGTAAATCTTTATGGAAAGCCTGTTCTGACGTAACAAATTTAATATATGTATTTATAAGGACACAGTTTTATTTTTCTTTTAAACTAGAAGCTTACCTTGGCACTTAAGAAACAAAATAAATTGTTGCAAACATTTGAAGAAAACAAAATGAAAGGCTTATGCATAAGGTGTGAAGTGCTAGGTTGATTATTTATATTATTTAGTATTGGTTGTAAAGTGAGGAATTACAGGGATAGCTGAATGATACAGGAATTCATATCATTTTCTTTGCTATTAGACTTCTAAAATGAAGGGGCTATGTTTTTCCACATAAGTTAATACAGTGCTTCTCAAGACTTCCTAAATGAAAAGACAGATAAAAGTTTGTATTTGGTTTTCATAGAAGATTGCTGGGTTTTCAAAATTACTGTAAAACCCAAGATCTTAAGTATCCACAGCCTAAATTCTGTCCCAGAAGGCTGATGTTAGTAGTTAACACTTTAAACAGGCTTTTTTAAAAAAAGGTATTTGTTTATAGAGAGAGGAAGGGAGAGGGAGAAAGAGAAACATATGAGAGCAAAACATCTATATCAGCTGCCTCCTACATGCACCCTATTGGTGATCAAGCCTGCAACCAGCCTGCAATCCTGATGCCCAACCGAGTCACACCGGCAAGGGCAGTAATCTATAAACTATATACTATATACTATATTGAGGCCATCTACTCTACTTGAATGTGGAAACATTTTGAAGTGAAATTTCATGGTGTACCATAGTAGAGAGAGGTATTTTGATTCAGTAGTGTTAAAACAAGATGTTTTGGTGTGCTTTAAGATGGCCCCATTTTTTTGCCTTGGAAAATTCTTTTTGCATTCCTTATTTCATATTTAGCACCTTCTTCTAAATGTGTTTTAGATATTTCATGGTTTAAATAGATTATAAGTCTTTTTTACCTTTTGTAGTATGACAATATTAAAATGAATAATTGTCATGAATCTATAATTTATTCAAAATTGTCATACCTGGCAGTCCAACTCAATAGAAAGCAAAATAGTTCTGAATTTTAGAGACCTTTGTTTTAATCATGACTCAGCTACTATTGACATTTTAAAAGTAGCATTAGCATCTACGTTTTAGTTTCTCTTTCTTAAACTGCATGTTGGTGGTATCTTTACAAAATTTGATTAATATGGGAACTGTTTAACTGGATCCTAAATCGTTCAGATTTGATTTTTTTTTAAGTGTGCTTTCTCATGTCAATAATCTACAACTGAAATGATTTATTTTCAAAGAAAAATGAGTTATATTTGTGCCCTTTCTCATTTCCTGCTCCAATTCCACCTTACTCTGCAAGTTGCTGTTTTTTTCAACAGTATATTGTTAATTTAACAATTGTACAGTATTTTTTCATATGACCATATAAGTTTATCATTTTCCCTATTGCTGAACCTTTTATTTCACTCTGTATCATGTGACTTCTTCCCTTCCTTTTCCTTTCTAGACCTAACCTAATCTTGGAAATGGGCTTGTTGGGCTTTGGGTATAGACATATATAGTTTGGTGGTTTTGTTTTGTTTTTTAATATATTTTTATTGATTTCAGAGAGGAAGGGCGAGGGAGAGAGAGATAGAAACATCAATGATGAGAGAGAATCATTGATCAGCTGCCTCCCACATGCCCCACACTGGGGATGGAGCCTGCATATGCCCTGACCGGGAATTGAACCGCAACCTCCTGGTTCATAGGTCAACGTTCAACCACTGAGCCATGCCAGCCGGGCTTATTTATAGTTTCTATAAATAGGACTGGACCTTTTCAAAAAAGGTTATTGGGTTTATCTTTACACCAGCAGTGTGTGAACTATCATTTTCTCTATGTCCTTGCTGACACTATTAAGAATCTTAAGTTTTTCAATAGTTTGATAAAGAAAATACTAATGGTTGTTTTACCATTTTTCTGAATTGACTTTTCAAATCCTTTGTACCTTTTCTTAATGTCTTAATGTATGATAATTGTTATAGCTCTTTTCTCCAATCTGTTTTTCTTTTTTAGTTTTTTGTTGTTGTTTTTCTTCAGAGAGGAGAAGGGAGGGGGTAGAGAGAAACATCAATCTTTTGCCTCCCATATGACTTCAACTTCAAGCCACAAGCTACATTAGTTCCTGAATATTTCTATATAGGTTAAGAGAATTAACCTATCCTTTGAAGCCTTGAAGCCAGGCATTGACTTCTTTCTAGCCAGGAAACCCTAGATGGAGCCTTCCAGTATAAGGCTGTTCTGTTTACATTGAAAATCTGTTGTTTAGCCCTAGCTGGTTTGGCTCAGTGGGTAGAACGTCGACTCATAAACTGAAGGGCCCCAGGTACGATCTGGTCAAAGGCATGTACCTCAGTTGAATGCTCGATCCCTGGCCCTGGTTGGGGCGTGTGCGGGAGGCAACCAATCAGGGTGTCTCTCACATCAATGGTTCTCTCTTTGTCTCTCCCTCTCCCTTCCACTCACTCTAAAAATCAATGGAAAAATATCCTCGGGTGAGGATTAAGAAAAAAGTAAGAAAATCTCTTGTTTAGTGTAGCTACCACCTTCTTTAATTTTCTGAGCTAGATCTGGATAACTGGCTGCAGCTTGTACATCAGCACTTGCTGTTTCATCTTGCACTTTTATATTATGGAGGTGTGTTTCATTCCTCCATGAACAAACGCCTGACACTTCCAACTTTTCTTCTGCAGTGTTCTCACCTCTCAGCCTTTATAGAATTAAAGAGAGTTAGGGCTTTGCTCTGGATAAAGCTTTGGCTTAGGGAAATGTCGAAGCTTCTGTCTAGACCACTAAAACTTTCTCCATATCAGCCATAAGGCTGTTTTGCTTTTTTTTTATCATTCATGTGTTTATTAGAGTAGCACTTTTAATTTCCTTGATGAACTTTTTCTTTGCATTTGCAGCTTGATTAGTTGGCACAAGAGGCCTAGTTTTTGGCCTATCTCGGCTTTCAACACGCCTTCCTCACTATTATTTCTAGCTTTTGATTTAAAGTGGAAGATTTGAGACTCTTTCACTTGAATACTTAGAGGTCATTGCTGGGTTATTAATTGGGTTATTAATTGGCCTAATGTTAATATTGTCATGTCTCAGGTAATAGGGAAAGGGAGAAAACCTAGCGTAAGGGGGGTGGGGGTAGGGAGCAGAGGGAAAAACGGCTTGTTGATTGAGCAGAGCACACACACATTTATTAAGTTCAACATCTGTGGGCACAGTTCATGGCATGTCAAAATAATAACATCAAAGATCACTGATCACAGTTCACCAAAACAAACTGTAATAATGAAGAGTTTGGAATATTGCGAGAATTACCAAAATGTGATGTAGAAATGCAAAGTGAACAAATAAATGCTGCTGGAAAAATTGCACCAATAGATTTGCTTAACTCAGGCTTGCCACAAGCCTTCAATTTGTAAAAAAAAAAAAAAAAATGCAGTGTCTGCAAAGCTTAATAAAGTGGTGTGCTTGTATATACTAAGTATAAGTACAACATAATTTATAGGCAGTCTCTTGGGGAAATGTAGGTTATTCTTGCTTTATTGGGTTTCCAAATAATTTGCATGTTAAATTTCTTATTTGTACCCTCCTACATTTGCACATATTTCTGTTGAGTAGCTTCCTAGAAGTGGAATCTCTGGGTTTGAGGTCATGTGCATTTTAAGTTTTGGTCAGTTCTGCCAAATCTCTCACAAAAGTTTTTACCAAATGTGTCAGCCATCTAACATGTTGTGGACCACTCCCCCACACCTTTGTCCCTGATTATTGTCAGTTTTTAAGATCTTAGCCATTGGGAGAGATTAAAAGCACTCATATTGAGAATGAATATTTTGTTTTCCAGCCAGTTGTATTGTGTGAATTCATAAACTGTTCATTTTTGTTGGGTTGTCTTTTATAGACATTGTGTTTATTTACCTTTTATTGTTTCTAAGCAGAAGTTTTATACTTTATGGCTTTGAGTTTCTATTATTGTTTAAAAAGGCATTCCAAAACAATAGTCTACAAATTTTGGGCCATCAGCAATTCTTACAGAGCTTAGAGATTAAGCTAGATAGAAACATAATGTAAAAACATGAGTCCATTCAAACTGAGATTTTAGATGGAGTCTATAACTTATTTAATTCTATTTCAGATCAAATTCTGAGATGAATAAAAAGCTAGGCTTTGGAGGCCTTTCTATGTATGTTAATTGGGGTTAAAAAAAAATCCCCCTCCCCAAAGATATAAACAA
Organism: Myotis brandtii; assembly: GCF_000412655.1. NCBI lineage: Eukaryota > Metazoa > Chordata > Mammalia > Chiroptera > Vespertilionidae > Myotis > Myotis brandtii. The sequence goes on along the minus strand of NW_005370944.1, from coordinate 3,574,061 downwards.
GTGAAAGAATATAGCATGTTCATGGATTGGTAGAATCAACATCTAAATTAAAGTGCCCATACTACCCAAAGCAATCTATAGATTCAATGCAATCCCTATTAAAATACCAATGGCATATTTCACAGACCTAAACAAACACTCCAAAAATTTATATGGAACCAAAAAAGACCCCAAATAGCTGCAGGAAGCTTGAGAAAGAACAACAAAGTTGGAGGAATCCACAATACCAAAAATCAAGTTATACTACAAAGCCACTGTACTCAAAACAGCCTGGTACTGGCACAAGAACAGGCATATAGATCAATGGAACAGAACAGAGAACCCAGAAATCGACTCAAGCCACTATGTTCAATTAATATTTGACAAAGGAGGCAAGAGCATACATTGGAGCAGAGATACTCTCTTCAATAAATGGTGTTGGGAAAATTGGACAGGTACATGCAAAAAAATGAAACTAGACCGACCACCAACTTACACCATACACAAGAATAACTCAAAATGGATAAAAGACTTAAATGTAAGATGTGAAATAAAAGTCCTGGAAGAAACCATAACCACCAAAATCTCAGACATCTCTTGTAGCAATATGTTTACTGATACATCTCCTAAGACAATGGAAATTAAGGAGAAAAATAAACAAATGGGACTACAGAAGCCCTGACCAGTTTGGCTCAGCGGATAGAGCGTCGGCCTGCAGACTCAAGGGTCCCAGGTTCGATTCCGGTCAAGGGCATGTACCTTGGTTGCAGGCACATACCCAGTAGGGAGTGTGCAGGAGGCAACTGATCGATGTTTCTCTTTCATCGATGTTTCTCTCTATCCCTCTCCCTTCCTCTCTGTAAAAAATCAATAAAATATATTTTTTTTAAAAATGGGACTACATGAGAATAAAAAGCTTCTGCATGGCAAAAGAAATCATCATCAAAATAACAAGAGATCCCACCACATGGAAGAACATATTTGCCAACGATACATCTGATAAGGGATTAATCTCCAAAATATATAGGGAACTCATACAACTTAACAAAGGAAGACAAACAATCCAATTAAAAAATGGTCAAAGGACCTAAATAGATACTTCTCCAAAGTGGACATACAGAAAGCCAAGACACACATGAAAAAATGCTCAAAAATCACATCATCTGAGAGATGCAAATCAAAATGACGAGATATCACCTCACACTTGTCAGAATGGCTATCATCAACAAATCAACCAATGACAAGTGTTGGCGAGGTTGTGGAGAAAAAAGAACCCTAGTACACTGCTGTTGGGAAAGCAGACTTGTATAGCCACTGTGGAAAGTATGGAGTTTCCTCAAGAAATTTAAAATGGGACTCCCATTTGACCCAGTCATCCCACTTCTAGGAATATATCCTAAGAAACCTGAAAGAATATATGCACCACTATGTCCATAGTGCAATTTATAATAGCTAAGACTTGGAAATAGCCTAAGTGCCACCAGCAGATGAGTGGTAAAAAAGCCATAGTACATTTACACAATGGAATACTCTACGGCAATAAAAAAAAGAAAGAACTCTTACCATTTGCAACAGCATGGACGGACCTGAGCGAAATAAGCCTGTCAGAGAAAGATAAGTATCACATGATCTCACTCATGTGAAATCTAATGAACCAAGTAAACTGATGGTCAAAAATAGACCCAGAGTTATAGAAGCATGAACAGATTGTTGAACCTCAGAGGGAAGGCAGAGGAGGGTAGGTGGGAAGAGATCAACCAGTGAACTTGTATGCATATGTGTATAACCTGTGGACATAGACAATGGGGTGATGACGGACTGGAGGGCTTGGGAGGACTGGAGCGGGCTGGAAGAGGTTAATGGGGGAACAAGGAGGACCTATGTAATACTTTCAACAGTAAAGATTAAAAGAAAAGAAATCCCCCTCCCCCATATTCTGATATGGCTTGGAGTGTGTTCTGCATATCAGTTTTTTAAAAGCTCATCAGATGATTCTAATATGCTACTAAAGTTAAGAAATACTTGATCAAAGGATTAGAGAATGATAGTCCATTAATATTAAAACCTCAGCTGGGACATTTGGCATAATCAGACCCATTTTTTAAAAAAATGCAGAATCAGAACTTTATATGCTGACACCGTTTCTGTGTCCCTAGAATGTAATATTCTTCAAATTACTAAAATATTATACTTCTATATTCATATGGAATTTCACATATATACTTTACTTTTCAGGGCCCCCTTAATGGGGAAACAAAGAATAGTAGTTCCTATTTCCTGCTGCATATGTCTATTATTTGGGGAACTTTAGGCAAAAACTTTGGGTAAAAAATACAGATACCTGTGTCCCACCCTAAACAACAAGAGATTCTAATATGTAGCTAGAATGGGGAACCATTATTTTAGAGCTTATAAATAGAGAAGATTTGAGATTATAGCTTTATTGTCCTAAAAATTAAAGGTACAGTTGCCAGTATTAGTTTTCTAATTATAGTTATTTTGCCCATTAACTTTTTGTTTGGATTGTTTATAGCTTTAAAAAATGAGGAATATCAATAAAAACAAGATGAAGAGGTTTATTTTTCAACCAAGAGCTTGAATTGGCTTTTCACTAAACTAATTATGAATTTTTGTAGCACACATAGGTAGATTTCTCTCCTTTCACTGGTCCCCCAAACTAATTTAATTAAATCAGAATCTTTGAGGGTGGTGGGGCAGCACATATTTTGATGAACTTCCTCTAATATTCAATTTCTATTGACCTATTTTATCTTGGGTCAAATCTCTTAACCTCTCTAACCTCATCTGTAAAATGTAACTAGTGCCTACCTTGCATTAAGTATTGATGTGAGGATTAAATTAAATATATGTAAAGTGTCTGGCACTAAATAACCTCACATCTATGTTCATTGTACTTTTAACAGAACTCCATTATAGGTACTGCAGTGTGGGTTGGATTACTTTTATAATTTAGTATTTTAAATTTATATTTTAATTTATATTCAATATGAAATTTATACTTTTGGATCTAAACCTCCATGAATTTTGACAAATGCCTAGAGTTGTATAACCACCACCATCACAATCAGAACAATTCCATCATCACCTCCTATATAATTCCCTCTTTCTACTTGGTTTGCTTAAACCATCCCCCACCTTTAATCCCTGGAAACCAGACATCTGTACACCATTCCTATAGTTTGCCTTTTTCACCCTGTCACATAAATGGAATCATACAATATGTAGCCTTTTATATCTGGCTGCTTTCACTGGAAATTTGCATTTGAGATTATTCTTGTTGTATATATAGACTAGAGGCCCAGTGCATGAAATTTGTGCATGGGTAGGGTCCCTAGCAGCAGCCGGCTGCGGCCTCCCTTCCCCAGGCAGTTGCCTGCAGCTGGCTGGGGCCTCTCTTCCTGTGGTTGGCCGGCTGGCCCCGCCCCCTGGTCAAACTCCCAGTCAAGGGGACGATTTTGCATATTAGGCTTTCATTGTATAGGGTAGTTCTTTTTGTTGCTGGGTAGTATTCCATTGTGGGGATATGTACCACAGTTTTGTTTCTGATTTTTGTCAAGTACAAATAAAGCTGTTAATCTCTTACAGGTGATTGGATGAACGTAAGTTTTCATTTCACTTGGGTCAGTAACAGTGAGATATTGGAATTGTATTAAGTATATGTTTAACTGTAAGAAACTGCTAAACTTTTTCTTATTGGCTGTACTCTTGCATTATCACCAGTAGTATATGAGAGAGTTCCAGTCACACCACATATTCTGTAGCACTTGGGATTGTCAGATTGTCCCCCACCCCCACCCCCAACACACATTCTAATAGGCATGTAATGGTACCATTATTGTTTCAATTTTGTGTCTTGAATAACTAATGACCTTGAGCATGTTGTCATATATTATTTATGCCTCTGCATAGATTTTCTTTTGTGAAGTATCTTTTTAAATCATTTGCTTATTTTTTAAATTGAGTTGTTTTCTTCTTGTTAGATTTCAAGATACATTTTAAATATATATATTCCAGCCAAGTCCAGCTCAGTGGCTGAGCATGGACCTAGGAACCAGGATGTCATGGTTCCATTTTCGTCAGGGCACATGCCCAGGTTGTGGGCTCAATCTCCAGTAGGGGCTGTGCAGAAAGCAACCAATCAATGATTCTCTCTGATCATTGATGTTTCTCTCTCCCTCTCCCTTCTTCTCTGAAATCAATAAACACATTTCTCTCTCTCTCTCTCTCTCTCTCTCTCGCACACACACACACACACACACACACACACTAGAGCCCCGGTTCACAAAATTCGTGCACGGGTGCAGTCCCTAGGCCTGGCCAGTGATCGAAACGCAAGCTTCTGGCGTGGAAGGGCTCTATCCATTGAGCCAAACCGACTAGGGCTAGAATTTTTTTCTTTCCTAAGAATTTTTAAAATTCATTTTAAGGTTTTCACCCTTACCTAATATTAATAGCTGCTTTTAGGAGCTTTGATAATTCTAACAGTTGGGTCATCTAAGGGTTAGCATATATTGTCATCTCCCTTGATCAGATTTTTAGTTGTTCTTGCTATGTCTGATAATTTGGGATTCTGTCTTGGACATTTTGAATATTATGTTGTAAGATTCTCTGTCCTGTTAAAATCCTTTTGAGAATGGTGAGGATTTTTAAATTTCTTTTAATAAACAAGCCAACCCAGTGAGATTATAAGTTCAAGTTCTTTCTCGCTTTAAATAGGCAGTGGTTCCATTATCTGTTCCATTTCAAAGCCTTTGCTATGTTGAATTTGCCCCTTCCATTCCTATTTAGTTTGTTTAGGACTTAGGCAGTGATTCATGTAATAGTTCTGTTCTGAAAGCCTCTCTTGTACTTCTTTGGCTGGTTTTGACACATGTACAGCTATAGTTAGGCCCAGAACTTGGTTCACATACAGAATTAGAGATCTACTTCTCCGTCTCTCTCTGATTTTCCCTGAACTCTCTGGCTCCAAGGGCCCTTTTCTTTATTCCTAGAGCCAGAAATATGGGATTCTCTCCGTTTTAGTTTCCTGCCTGTCATATCTTGGGGTGAAGTGGGAGGAGAAAAAAAAAGAAAAGAATGGATGCCTCTACACCAGGGGTCCTCAAACTACGGCCCGCGGGCCACATGCAAATACAAATACTGTATTTGTTCCCATTTTGTTTTTTTACTTCAAAATAAGATATGTGCAGTGTGCATAGGAATTTGTTCATAGTTTTTTTTAAAACTATAGTCCGGCCCTCCCAACGGTCTGAGGGACAGTGAACTGGCCCCCTGTTTAAAAAGTTTGAGGACCCCTGCTCTACACTCTTCTTTTCACAACAGGGACCCTCGTCCTGATTCCTTTATTCAGAGCAATGTTTTCTCTTTTGGTTTTCAATGCTCACTCTGCAGCTGGGTAGTTTGATGGCTGGTCTGGCTTCAGTATGGGGGGCTGGGAGGGGGGACGGGACAAGAGAAAGGAAAAAGATATTCTCCACACATTCTCCAGGAGCCTTTTGCCCTTGTCTTCTGGATACACACACAAATACACACACACACACATTTCTCTGAATTTTTACTGATCATGCCTGTTACAGTTTCCCTGTTTGGCCCACCCTTGGGTCAAAGCCAAGAAGTAAATGGGAAAGCAAAACAAAACAGGATACTTACCACTACCTTATTAGTTGTTCTTCACTTACTTCCCTCTCCAGTCTGCTTGCTGTTATTTCGTTTTCAGAGTACTTTGTTAGATGTATTTTGTCCAGAGTTTTTCATTATAATCAGTGGAAGAAAGGGACACTAAAGTGAGCTTATTGCCCTATGCCATCTTGGCCAGGATCGAGAAGTCAGATTGTCACATTTCTAAGAAAAAGTTGGTGTCTTTCAGTGGTTAGAACGCTGTCCTGCACATGGAAGGGTGGGTTGTGGGTTGGATTCTTGGTCAAGAGCATGTACCTGGGTTGAATGTTAGATCCCGGGACCCGATAGGGGGTGTGTGCAGGGGGTAACCAATTGATGATGTGTCTCTCACATCGATGTTTCTTTCTGTCTCTCACCTTCTTTCTCCCTCTCTCCCTTCCTCTCTTCCACTCTAAAAATCAATGGAAAGCCCTGGTTCGTTTGGCTCAGTGGATTGAGCCTCGAGCTACCTATGGACTAGTCAAAATTCTGTACCCAGGTAGTAAGCTCACTAGTTTCATGGGAAATGGAAAAATCTGTAACAGCATTGTGATAGGACAATAAAGTTTTTGTTTCATGGCATTAGCCTTTTCTTCTGGAAATGAAATACCAACCTATTTTATACTCTATAAATTATTACACAGTACAGATTTTTTATCTTTTTTTTTTCTTCATTAAATGTCTTTGAAGGACCTTCTGATTTAAAATGGTTTATAATCATTTGAACTATTCAATACATAGGGTGTTAGAAATTTTATTGATTAATAGTGTGCTGATGTGGCAGATGTTAACTCTTAATTGCAAAAGTTAATTTTCATTAGTGCTTGATTTAATACAGTAATTTTTCATTTAATTCCTTTTTGGCTTATTTTGACTTCTGCTTTAGAATCCTATAGAAACCTGCCTCATTGGTGTGGCTTACTATTTTTAAATAGTCTTGATCATTTTTTAAGGGGATAAAAAATATCGTAGGAAAGGAAATTTGGGTGGAGTGTTATAAATTCAACCTAAAAAATCACTAAATGTTAATGAAGTGCTATTACCTGAAAATGACTTTTTTTCCCCCTTTAGAATCCAGCAACTATCACAAGAATACTCCTTAGCCACTTCAATTGGGATAAAGAGAAGCTAATGGAAAGGTAAGGAACTATCATGTCAGCTTTGAACTTAAAAGTAACACAGAAAACCTATTGAACAGAATTTACAAGAAGCAAGTAAGGAGTTGATTTATATACCAGTGTGTGAACAAACCAAAATGCAAGCAGTATCTGGTTTAATCTCTTATATTCCCCATCCACAATTTTGCAATAAATTTAGTGTTTAAGGGAACTCGGGATGAATGTCTCTTATTTTATTTTGGAGGTGAATGGGGGGCTCTGCTTCAGTATCTTCTACATATATTTCCTTTTGAGTACCGAGAACTAAAAGTAGGTTTTCAAAAATGCATAAGATCTTTAAATTACTTAAAAAATTTCTTGCCCATAAACCTTTAAATCCATGTTAGGCATATTAATGACATTTATTCAGTAAAAAGAAAATAAAGAAGTTGCTCTTGGTATCCTGGCCACCAAAATGGCTAATTGAACTGATTTTCTGGTTTCAGTGCAAGATTATATTCCATAGGAGATTTAAAATTATTTTCTCTCAGAAAATGTTTCTAGTTCTAATATTGATGCCATTCTTAATCTTTTTCTCTTCTTTAGATTGGAAATTTGGAACACAAGGTGGAGTAGGGTTAAAAACCTCTATTCTCTCAGCCTTTATTCTCAGTCTAAAATTAGCAATCCTAATTTTAATAAAAAATTACAACTAGTTATTGGGAACTGAGAACCCAGATATTGTGAAAAGTAACTAAAAATATTTCCCCTTTGATTTGAAAATTGAAAGCACTTTGTGAAACATATTAGTTAATACCAAGAGTATTACATGATTCTCACACCTTGTACCCAACTACAATTTAACACCTTGAGTGCCGGGGAGCGCAATGGCGCTTCTCCTGTCTTTCGCCAAAAGTGCCGGGAGCGCTATCAAAGCTTCGAAATGGCGTCCAGTTCTAAGTATGCTTTTATTAGTGATGATGATATTGCTAAATATGTCAATGTAGTAAAGGTTTCCTTAAGTTTTTGAATATGTAACTTCATTTACTTGCGATTCATAATTTTTTTCCTAAACTGCTGTAAAATCAGCAAAAATGCCTTGGCAATTTTAGCATAGTTCCTAGGATATTGGTTGGCACTCAAAGGGTTAATAGTGACAATAATACCTGTCAATTATTAAACCCTCCGTGCCAGACATTATTTCATTTTATCATCTTGATAGCCTTATGGGGCCAAGAAATTACTATATTTAATTGATGCAGAAACTAAGACTTAGAGTTTAATAATATATTTACCTCAGTTTTGTAACACAAGGAGTTACCACTCAGACTCAGGTTTGTTGGACTCCTAAGCTTATGTTCTTAAACACAAAGTATATATCTTTCCCATGATTCATAAATGAAATGCTCCTTGACTAGTTTTATGTTGTTATTTTTTTGTTTGTTTTTGTTCCCCCATGCATCTCACCATCTTTTTTGAAGTCAGTGATATTTCTTAAATTAGTAACATTTATTTTCAGGCTTGTTTTATGGCACCTTTATTAGGAAAAGGAGTTTTCTTGTTTATATCTGATACGCTTTTAGTGAACTAGATTTATTTACAGTTTGTTTGTTATTAATGCATTTTTCCAAATTAGTGTTTTTAAAATCAATATGTACTATTTTTGTCTCATTTAATGAGTTTCACATTATATCCTATGCTGTCTAATATTACCACTGTCACATTTTATTTTTATGATTACTACTGCCTTAGTAAGTTGTGCTTTATATTTACCATGTCTTTGGTTATTTTGTTGCCTTAAGTTTTCACCCTCTCCCCCTGCCCCCAATAATTTTAAAAGTTATATATTTTATTTTTAGTAACCATCCTTAAAATTTGTATATGCGTACTTAAAACTATAAGTATGGCCCTGGTTGGTGTTGCTCAGTGGTTAGAGCATTGGTCCCTCCACTGCTAGGCTCACCCATTAGATCCCTGGCCCCAGGACATGTGGGAGAAGCAAAGAAACAAAAAGCAAAGAATTAATCTCTCTCTGCTGATCTCTGTCTAGCTAGTGTTCCTGCTTCCTTTCCCCCTCCACCCTCCTCCTTCCCCCTGCCCATCTCCTAAACCCTCCCCCATCCCTTTCCCCCATCCAACACCCTCTCCCTCCCTTTCACTCTGTCTAAAAATCAGTGGAAAAAAATATCGTCCGGTGAAGATTAACAAAAAAAACCCCAAGCCTATTAAGTTTGTAATAATATTTAATTACAGTATTGATATCCATGCCTTGCACAAGATAAAAATTATAGCATACTTTTCTTCTCTATCCTTTCCTTTTTTCCTCTCAGCTTGATACATTGATATTTGAAATTTCCATTTGATGTTAAGTATTTTTACTCAATATGTTTAATTTTTTTTCTAATTTGTTTATTGCAGTCCACTGTTTTCTCCAAATTTACCTTTCATACTCTAGAATATATCCTTTAGTCATTTAAATCAAGTTTCATATGTGATAACTATTCATGTGCTCTAAAGAGAAATATTTTGAGATTTGAGGGTGCGTTTTGAAAACATACCCTTTTGGCCCTTACATTCTTCATACTCATGTTTTTGATTTGGGGAAATTCTTAGTCGTTCTTTCTTCAATAATACCTTCTCTCCATTCTCTTAATGCTTTCAGGAATTCCTGTTATTCACATGTTGAAACTTCTGGATCTCATTTCCAAGTCTCCTAATTTTTTCTTTTTTAAATTTATTAGGACAACATTGGTTAATATATAGGTTTCAAGTGTACATTTCTATGATACATGATGTGTAAATTGTATTGTGTGCCTACCACCCAAAGTCAAATCATCTTCTGTCACCATATTTGGCCCCCTTTACTCTTCACTATGCCCCTATCCCTTTTCCTCTGGTAACCACCATACTGTTGTCTATCTCTGTGAGTTTCATATCCCACATATGAGTGAAATCATATGGTTCTTGGCATTATCTGACTGACTTATTTTGCTTAGCATAATATTCTTAAGGTCCATTCATGTTGTTGCAAATGACAGTTTTGCATTTTTTCTTATGACTGAGTAGTATTCCATTACATATATACATATAAAAATCTTGTTTATCCTATCCTCTATCGAGGGACATGTCAGTTATTTCCATGTCTTTACCACTGAGAATAATGCTGCAATGAACATAAAGGTGCATATATCTTTGTGAATAAATGTTTTTGAGTTTTTCGGGTTGGTATCCAGAAGAGGGATAGCTAGTTATATGGTAACTCTGTTCTTAATATTTTGAGGAACCACCATACTGCTTCCCATAGTGGCTGTGCCAGTTTACATTCCCATGAGCAGTGAATGAGAGTTCCTTTTTCTCCACAATCTTCCAACACTTGTTCTTACCTGTCTTATTGATAATAGCCATTCTAACAGGTGTGAGGTGGTTTCTCATTGTAGTTTTGATTTGTATTTCTCTAATAGCTAGTGAAATTGAACATCTTTTAATAAATCTGTTGGTCATTTGTATGTCATCTTTTTTATTTTTTAATTATGATATCGAATTTATTAAGAGACAGAGGGAAGACTCCTGATTCAGTCTCTGTGTGGTCTCCACTTTCTGTCCTTGGTTATCAGAGTTCTCTCCAGCTAGTCTTCAGTTGATTATTCAGGATGGTTTTCTGTATTTTAGTTGTAATTCCAGTTTGGTCCTAGGGAGCATGCCTGTGAGCTTCCACTTACTCCACCGACATACTGGAATCTTTCTGTATGTCTTCTTGGGAGAAGTGTCTGTTCAGGTCCTCTGCCCATTTTTTAATTGGATTGTTTGGTGTTGAGTTGTATGATTCTTTATATATTTGGATATTAACCCCTTGTTGGAGCTGTTGTTTGAAAATATCTCCTATTTGGTTGATTACCTTTTTGTTTTGTTGGTTTCTTTGGCTTGTATAGAAGCTTTTTAGTTTGATATAGTCCCATTCACTTATTTTTGCCTTTACTTCCCTTGTATTTGGGGTCAAATTCATAAAATGTTCTCTATAACCAAGGTCCATAAATTTAGTGCTTGTATTATTTTCTATGCAATTTATTGTTTCAGATCTGATATTTAGGTCTTTCATCTATTTTGAAATAATTTTTGCCCATAGGGACAAACTGTAGTCTAGTTTCATTCATTGCATGTGGCTTTCCAATTTTCCCAGCACCATTTATTGAAGAGGCTTTCTTTTCTCCATTGTATGTTTTTGGCTCCTTCCTCAAAAATTATTTTTTTATATCTGGGCTTAGTTCTTTTCCAATCGTCTTTGTGTCTGTTTTTCTGTCAGTACCATGCCGTTTTGATTATCGTAACTCTATAGTATAATTTGAAGTCTGGTAGTTTGATACTTCTGGCTTCATTCTTTTTTCTCAGGATTGCTTTGACTATTTGCGGTCTTTTGTGGTTCCATATAAATCTATTTTTAAAATATGACATTGAGATTTTGATGGAGATTGTATTAAATCTGTATATTGCTTCAGGTAGTATGGCCATTTTAACTATGTTGATTCTTCCAATCCATGAACACAGAATATCTTTCCATTTAATTGTGTCTTCTTCAATCTTGGATAATAGTTCTTTGTAGTTTTCAGTATATAGGTCCTTTATGTCCTTTGCTAAGTTTATTCCCAGGTATTTTATTTCTTTGGTAGCAATTGCAAAAGAAATTGGTTTGGGTTTTTGTTTTTTTCATTTTTCTTTTTTTATTGCTTAAAGTATTACAAAGGGTATTACATATGGGTCCTATCTAATTCTTTTTTTATTTTTTTTAAATTTTGTTTTATTGCTTAAAGTATTACAAAGAGTATTACATATGTCTCCTTTTTTCCCCCTTGACATTGCCCCGGCCTCCCGTCCCCCCCAGTGTCTTATGTCCATTGGTTATGCTTATATGCATGCATACAAGTCCTTCGGTTGAACTCTTACCCCCCTCCCTCATTTCTATTTCTTAAGTTTCATTGTTAGTATATAGGAAAAGCGGTGGATTTTTGTACATTGATTTTGCATCCTGCAACTTTACTGTATTTGTTTATTGTTTGTAATAGTTTTTTTTAGTGGAGTCTTTAGAACTTTCTATATTCAGAATCATGTCATCTGCAAAAAGTAACACTTCTAGCTCTAGCCCAGTAGTTCTCAACCTTCTGGCCCTTTAAATACAGTTCCTCATGTTGTGACCCAACCATAAAATTATTTTCGTTGCTACTTCATAACTGTAATGTTGCTACTGTTATGAATCGTAATGTAAATATCTGATATGCAGGATGGTCTTAGGCGAACCCCTGTGAAAGGGTCGTTGGACCGCCAAAGGGGTCACGACCCACAGGTTGAGAACCGCTGCTCTAGCCGGTTTGGCTCAGTGGATAGAGCATCGGCCTGCGGACTGAAGGGTCCCGGGTTCGATTCCGGTCAGGGGCATGTACCTTGGTTGCAGTCACATCCCCAGTAGGGGGTGTGCAGGAGGCAGCTGATCCGTGTTTCTTTCTCATCATCGATGCTTCTAACTCTCTATCCCTCTCCCTTCCTCTCTGTGAAAAATCAATAAACTACATAAAAAAAAAAAAAGTAGCACTTCTACTTATTCCTTTCTAATTTGGCTGCCTTTTATTTCTATCTCTTGCCTGATTGCTCTAGCTAGGACTTCTAGAACTAGCTACACTAATAAAAGAGAAATATGCTAATTGACCATACCTTTGCTACACCCACCAGCCAATCAGAAGAGTATGCAAATTAACCCAACAAAGATGGCGGTTAATTTGCATACACAGGTGCCCAGCGAAGACTGAAGACAGTGTAGAAGGGAGCCAAGCA